>NC_041391.1:69359517-69437803 GCF_002162155.2 Triticum dicoccoides | reverse complement strand
CTCACTGTTCATCCAATCGATCGGCTTCGTTTAGCAGCAGTAGCGAAGGAATCGCTCGATCGGGTTCAGTTAACAGCCATCGATCGCTCGCTCGGGTTCAGTAATGCGTAGCCTACAGTGCAATCACTCGGGTTCAGTTAGAGGCCAACGCCTCGCTCGGGTTCAGTTAGAGCCAACGCCTCGCACACACGCGCATACGTGTACGAGAGAAACGCGCATCGCTCGGCCCCGACCACCCACCGTAACTGGGAACTCCCCGAAATTTTCCTTGCCCTCACTTCTACCACGGTTTTTTCCATCGTGGACGGCCCAAAGAATGTCATGCAGCTGCGTCTCTGGCCCGCCTAGGACGAAAAGCCCATTTTCTGTCATGATTTTTTGTCATAGAAGTAGGAGCCCACCACATCTATGATGATACCGGGTTTTGTCACAATTATCGTCATAGAAGTGTCATAAGTATGACAGAAAAAAATTCGTTTGGCCCAAAATGTCACGGATGTGTCTTTTTTTTGTAGTGATAATTAACGCCCAAAAGTAGCAGACTTATGTTTGCATGGGACCATTGAGAGAAGAAGATTAAATCAAGGTTGTTGCATGTTGTAATTAAGGATAGACATGTAGTCAATCAATATTGATTTTAGATTAAAGGCTAAATGCATTGGAAGTGTAGATGTACACTCTTTGTTATTTAGCCTATGTACACTCTTTGTTGGAAGACTGAGGGAGTACACGTGCATGCACTCACATACACAACCAGGGTGGTTCGCGCGCAAGGGTTGGACTCCTGTCGCACCTGCGTAAAGTTTTGTTTAACTGATTTCTTTGCTCTGCCAATTGACAGGTGGGACCCAGAAACCAGGTGACAATTTAACCAGTCAACAAAGTGCCACGTCGACTATGTGGCCGGTCAGTAGGGTGCAATACGGTGCTCTACGATGAGCTAGTGATTGTATGATCACCGCAAAACTATATATAGTGACCGTAAAGAGCGTATTGTTACATATGTTGACCGCCAGTGTATTTTTCTCATTTAAAATTAATACATATTTAACCGGAAAGGACTAGTACTAGTACTACTTTGATGTGTCCCGTCAACTCGCCGAACGAGGAGAAGCTTAATTACTATGCCTCTCCCTCGCCCACGCGCGCGGTGGCTCACAGGACAAGGAGACGGTTTTGACTACATCGCCCTCTCCCTCTCCATCTCGCTCACAAGTGCCCTTGTGGTGGACGTGCAACAGTTCAATCGGTATCAGATTGCCAGAAGCATATTGTAATGTAGTATCATCATTGTTGGACCTTCCGAAGAGGCAAAGAGCCAAGTGCAAGGTTTTATAGGAGTTGTCGTCCTAGTAGGAGTATTACAACTATAGCGAACGATGCTACTGTATGATGCCGCCATGTCACCTATATCCAAAGTTGTGCCACCTTTTTTTCTCAATGAGCGTGTTGGATCCCATGCAACAACCACACAAGTTGCATGTACACATAACACATTTACTAGTAATAAATTCTAAAGGATAAATGCCACTTTTCCACACAAGTTCATCTCCAATTCATGTGATAAATTTATGCACGACTAGTCTACATATATTCACAGCGCTACCGTTCACAATTTACTATACCCCACTTACACGTTTTAGATGGGCTACATGTCCTTCTCCAGGTTCCAGTCCCGGGTGTTCTTCATGGATGGCACGATCCATAGCGGTGGGCAACGGGAATCATTACCATAGCTTTCTAGTCCGGTTCCACACGATGGAGACTCATACAAGCTGAAGCGGCATAAATCAGGGATAGCATGTCCCAGCATGTCGTTCATCCAGCGGCGCGCACTAAAGACACAACCATGCTTCATGAACGCAGGCCTTCAGTGTCGTGCACGGAAGGTGGCATCCGCTTCACAATGGGGTAGCTGTCCCCAATGAAAAGCGAGTACTCTCCAAGAGTGTTCCATGGCACCCACGTAGCATCACGGGGGTCGAACTCAGCGTCGTTCATCTGGTACACGTGGCATCTCAGATCTGGACACATGGTGACGTACACAGTCAAGGTCCATGCATAATAATGTTGTGATCAAATATGGCGGTCAGTAATACTGTGTAGCAAATAGTACTACTCCGGTATAGAGGAAGTAAAATAACTGGCTTAGTATATATAGCCACTCTTGGCTACATGGATGAGATAGTAAGACATCGAAAAACAAAAATGGTGGCTGCTAGTGGGTTCAAGTCTTCAAGGGCCTAGCTAGCTATACGCATCCTCCAAGGTAAAAAGTACTCCTACTAGTACTAGTAAGTAGTACAACAACGGAAGAGAAGCCGAGAGGTTAAAAAATATAATACTAAATGGAATACATGGGTAGATCGTGACGGTCCGATCATGGTAGATTGTGTGACCATGTTGCACATCAGTGGTACCATGGGTAACGACTGCTAAGATAGTTGATCCCAATATGCCAAAGTCAGCTACAAGGTTCTAGGTTAGACCGAATCGCGGATGCAAATGCACATCCAGGATCGGCGATCTTATTTTGATCGGGGGATGACTGGTCCCTGCAAAATAATGGAGTACTGTTAGGGATGCAAATGATGGTTTGTGCATTCTGTTTGTAATCTCCCGTACCGTAGGATTGCAACCAGATGAAACAAGTCCCTGGCTTGTAACCGTGAAGATGCGGCCTAGATGGCGCACGGCATCTTTGAACATGTAGGGGTACAAATCTGCCGCGGCCAACATGCGCCAGCCTCTACCGTTACTGCCTCTTGCATTGATGGCAATACTTATGTCGAACACCGCGATGAGATAGTAATCATCGTAGCCGTGTCGATTTGTCAGTGGGTCCGCAATGTCTATCTTCTTCAATCTCATGTAGGCATCATCATACGTATTCAAGCCCACCCAGTCTGGAAGGCCGATCCCAATGGTTGAGAAGGGGTCTATGGGAACAGCCGCACTGTTGTGGGTGTTTTGCAAAATGATGGTGGTATCCAGCCAGAGGTATGCAAGCCAATCTTCGTTGGCACCGACCCAGACCTATATATAAGACGGTGGGCAGCGGAGAAATTACGGGATAGAAATGGAATAACCAAGTACTACATGATCAATCTCCATGACTAACCTGCTCATCGGACAAAATCCAACTACCTCTCAACGTCGGCAACTCTAGTGGAGTCAACGTGCAACCATGGCCAGGGAGCGGTGGACTGTTTGAAGGATTGTCCCATAGAAGGACCTTCTCCTCGAGGACGCATGGAAGACCAACAAGCATGGCCTTTTCCCAAGCCTGTTTAAGCACTATCTTGAAAAAGTTAGTGCAGGAAGCACCGAGTCTTGCGGCGGTGAGGACGTCGGAGCAGCGTGCGATTTCTCCCAGAGGATCGTCGTCCAAGGTCTCCCAGCCCCGACGAGGAGGAGAACCGCCTGGCGAATCCATGGGAGCAGCGACGAACTGCCTTCTCTTAGGGGGGAGGGGAACTGGCGAGGAGGAGATAAGAGCATAGTAACCACAGGGCCTCGTCCCTTCCAACTGTAGCTCCTCGATCGTTCCTTAGAGAAGGGGTGAGGCTATTATTTACTACGTACTCCTACTGTAGTAGTAGTAGTACTACTACTTTCTCAACTAGTAGTGCGATGTACTGTGCTTCTAGTATAGTGCACCAGTTTTGAACTCTTAATCTCAGGGCCAAGGAGCTACAGTTATAAGTGGAGGGTAGTACTATTCTCTGTAACCATCGCTGTACTATCAATGCAGGGAAAGTACACCTGTGTAGTGGGTACTCTCGGTGCTCTATTCAAGTGCGTAGCTGGCCTACTCAGCCCCTCCTCTCACGCACACACTAGCAGCCTGTTTATCAGCGACGGTTACTGCAGGGGTAGAACATTTGAGTTATTTGATACAGTGAGACTAGGCTTTTCGCTTCCATTTGTGGAGGTGTAATGGATCTCATCGAACTTTGTTAGTAGTTCCTTCTTTATGAATGACATGAGGCAAAGCTTTTGCCTCCGTTTCAAAAAAATCACGTAAAGAGGAATTTCTTTTATAGAGCCGATAATGGAGTGAAGTCCATGCGTGCAACATCACAAGCTACAGAGTAGTAGAGTACTAGCACTTTACGTACAGAGCCATATTGCACAGTTCCCAATGCCGTGCCAGGCTTTTCCGACTCCTCGGGCTTAATTGGGAGGCGCTATTTTAAATATGCTACTAGCTGATGAGGAAGCTGCAAGCAAGGTGCGGCTAGCGCAAGCACGCGAGCCACAAGATGATGGGAAGGAAAATCCGTTAACATGGCTAGGCTATCCAGTGCACCCAGATTGTGGTGCAACACGTCCATTCGACTTCAAAACTCAAACTACCCATGTACAATATTAGCTTGTAGCGAAGTTACTATATAAAAAAAGGCTGCCATGCGTTCGGTCGGGATCGAACCCACAAAACGAGGTATACACTCCCGCGACCACTAGTAGTACTCATTGGAGTACAGCGCTACCTAGAATCGCCTTTTGTCGCTAGTAGTACATTGTTCGTTACAAGAAACCACTAATAATGCAAAGAAACTACTAACACTTGCATACGTGGCAGACTTAAGATAAGACTACCTTATGAACCATTGTACATGCCCTTACCAGCCAGCCCTACCATGAAACAACTACTCTACAAAGTGCCGTTATAGGCACGTTTCAACCCATGTTGCCCCTTAAGTCAATGCCTTCTATTCGACCGGCAAGTTAGGCATTATCACTTGTGGGACCTACATGTCGGTCTGCACAAAAATCCCCAAGTGACCTCCTACCTCCGGCCCGTCCACCTAGTCATCCTCTGCCACGGGATGCAGCTACCGCCACCGGCAAAAGGCGAGGTCAAAACCGCCAGCGGTGCGGAGCCCATCTTGCGGCAGCTCGGATGCCAGCTCCACCCGGCACTCGCGGCCGCTAGCTAGCCAACATAGCTCCATCCAGCTGCTTGTCTGCAAGGTTTGCTAGCTAGATTGGCACGGCGGCGGGGCGGCCTCCTCGCGAGCACCGCGCTAAGGCCAGCCATCTGGCTCGAGCGAAGGCCAGTGCGACGGCTTTTGCTCGCGCGTGAGTCACGCTTGGGCCAACTCCCTCATCATCGACGCCACTGACGAACACGCATCAGTACTATTTGAAGTAATGTTCATGAAAAATAATGATTTGAGGGGGAATATAACAGGATAGAAGGTCAGATGTGGGTCCCTCGTATCAACGGTCAAACAAAATGTGTTTTTTTAGGGTCAAACAAAATGTGTTAGTTTAAGCTGCCTCGTCAGCACGGACATGTGGGCCAACCATGTCATAAACAGGGTTAAACGAGCCTAATTGGCACTAGGTAGTAGTATTTGGCATGGATTAAGAAATTTTGGGTATGTTTTTGCTATTTTTTGTACAATAGTTTCTTCCTAGGGCTGGTTGAAAGTGGTAGTTTTTTGTTAAATACTCTACATATTGTAAGTAGGAGTGAAAGTTAAGCTTTGGAAGCCAATAAGCAAGGCTAGTTACATAGTGCCTATGTGTACATGATTGAAAGTAAATATCAACCATGAGTGACTAATGTCTTGATGGAAAACTCGAAACTATGGAAATACTAGCATTTTTTTGGAATGGTTGGAAATACTAGCAATGTTCACGTGCGTTGCAACGGATCATAATTAGAATAATACTTATTCACAAACTTGATACAAAACACTCTAATTTTGATATACATATATCACTAGAGATATATTATGTTTCAATTAGAAAATATTCCTTGGGCTATTTTGGTGAGGTGAGGGAGGGGTGTGGTTGGTTTTAAGATACTAATTACAGGTTTTTTTGCAAATTGGTAGATAAGTGGGATGTTGGTGAGAAAAGGCAACAACTTACCTCATAGATGTTAGATGTAGATCTAATGGTCAGAAATGACGGATGGCAGACACACAATCATCACCAACTTAGTCTTCTGTAGGAGTACTAGCAAGATGTCCATGCATTTCACAGAACATCAAGATGAATATTTTTATAAAACACTTGTTGTGATTGACCCATGCAAGAGTAATCCCATGCGTAAACTAATGATATCTCATGAAAGAGGATATAAGGTGAAGAGGAGAGGGGCGTGGTGGTGATTGGTGGTCGGACTGAGCGGAGTCAAGGGGATGGACGACGCTGGCAGCGACCACCAGGCCAGTTTGTTCTAGAGGCTTCCTTTTTTAATTTCTCAGCAATGAGGTTGTTGGAGATAAGGATGAACGAGGGAAGGTCTTGTCTGCAAATGTGGAGAGAGGTGCGGGTATCTTTTAGACTAATTTCCATCTGTTAGATATACATCGGACGGTCTATTGCAAGATGGCACGCATACCATCATCACCAACTCGGTTTTTTATAAGAGAAGAAATATAAGTATGGAGATACAAATGTATTGTCGATACTAGCTTGTTTCCGTAAACTAGGATCTACATTCTATTCAATGGCTCAGCATGTGGGGCCTTAGCACAATGACTTCTCGACAATGTAAAACAAAGGTTTTCCCGTCGCCAATAAGGAGGGGTGATGGCGGCACGCTTTCGGCTTGCTCTAGTCCTAGTAGTCAAACTAGGTGGTCTACGCATGTGTAGATTTATTATTTCTCACGTCTCGTGTTTGCCGTACTGCCACGACTGTTGATGAATAGACGGTAAGTTATTCACGGGGAAACCCTTGTTGAGCGTGATTGAGAGAGAGAGAGAGTGATATGTCTAGAGACTGAGGCAATGATAATAGATTCTCTGTGTCTATGTGTGTGGAGGATAGAGAGAGTCATGTACATGGGTCTTTGTGTTGTGTAACATGGAGACACATAGACATATATAATCAGAGAGCGAGTGTGTGAGATACACATGCGGGTATGGGGAGAGATGTGTGAGTTAGAGAGATGGAGAATTTTGGTGTGCATCTGAGCTAGAGAGGAGGGTACATACATATCTAGGGCTGTAGAGAATATGCAAGGGTGTGTATCTTAAAAGAAGGATCCAGATAGCTAGATGGGTTTTTGTGCGTGTCTATGTGTGTTTGTGTGCGTGTTTGTGTGTGAGAGGGAGTGTGTGTATCTGGAGTAGAGAGACCACTAATGATGTAAACCTAGTACTCCCTCCGTTCCAAAATAGATGACTCAACTTTATACTAAAGTTAGTATAAAGTTGAGTCATCTATTTTGGAACGGAGGGAGTATAAGGAAAGGGGGAATGGTGTGACATGTGTGTCAAAGAGAGACAAAGGCATGTGTAGTAGCGGGATAGCATGGGTGCGGGCGGGGAGCAGACTATTTGGAAGAGACATCGAGTGTGTGTGTGTGTGTGTGTGTGAGAGAGAGAGAGAGAGAGAGATAGCGACAGAGAGAGAGAGAGACAGGAAAAGAGGGGGGAGATGGGCCGTTTGTGTCCATAAATGGCGTATAGATAGGGAGACAATGTTGATGTTGTTCGAAATTGGCCTATGTACGGAGACGCAAGGGAAGCGAGTCATCGTGTGTGTGATAGGGACTTCATGAGAGATCTAGAATAGATGGTGTAGAGAACAACGTGCGAGATTGAGAACGATGATGTTACATCCCTAGATCTGTTATGCTCTGGGCTACCTAGACATGTGTTGTATCATGTTTAAATTGCATTTAAACTTGAAATGGGAATTGATCCAAACCCTCGCACAAACGAATCCAACTAGGTTCAAATAAAAATCATTTTCAATGAATCCAAAATGCCTTTGGAAAAGTTCATCATTTTTGAATTGGTCTAGAACCCCTGCCAAAAATGGTGCAGACTTTTCTAGGACCATTCTAGATTTTTGAATTAAATCATAAAGTATTTGAATTTGGGCATTGAAATACTATAAATATTTTATTTGCCCAAATAATTCTGATAATGGTTGAGGGCTGCTGAAAAACATTTCAATAGTGCCCACAATTTATTTCAAGATTTTTAGAAAAGGTTTAGTATTTTTACTAAATCCAGAAACAAAGACAGAAAATAGAAAACAGAAAATAAAAGAGAGAGAGGCTCACCTGGGCACTTACCTGGCGCTCTAGTCCAGCTAGCGGCCCATCTGAGCTGGCCAGCCCAGCCCACCTCCTCCCCTATGTCGTCTTCCTCCCCCTCGCCCAGAAGCAGTTGCGTGCCGGACGCGCGTGCGCCGACGCCACCTCCTCCCTGCCTGCTTCCCCAGCCAACGCGACAGGCCCATGGGATGAGCACGACCCTGCTCTTCTCCCCTCTCTCCCTGGAGCTCTCCCCCTCCTCTGGTTCTTCCTTCCTCGCCTTTTCCCCACCTCACCGAACTGCGTCGCCGCCGCCGATGAGCACCACCGCGGCCACAGCCACTCCCTCGCTCCCTCTCTGCGTCCCCGAGCTCCGCATCATCGCCCTCTTCGTCCACGCCGAGCCAAGAAACCGGGGAAGCAGCGCGTCGCCGTCCTGGATGTCTTCTTCAACCTCGGTGCCGGCGATCCCCGCCGCTTGATTCGCCACCGTCAGGCCTTCCCCGAGCTCGCTGAGACCCTCGCCCGACACGCTGTGAGCTTTTGCTCTTTCCCCCCTAGCCTGCCATCGTTTCCTCCCTCTACCACGCTAGTCATTGGAGCCGTGAGCTCACCGCCGCCAGACTTCAAGACGCCATGGCCAGAGGCCGTTTCCGTCGCGTCCAAGCACTGCTACGTGCTCAGCATGTTCCCAGAAACCCAACACCACCGTCAGCTAGTTCCCCCGTGCACTGCAGCGTCGTTGTCGAGCTTGCCCGAGCTTCGGCCGCCACGCTTGCCGTCGCCGCCGTCACTACGGTCCACCCCAGCGCAAGCTGATGGCTCCCTTTGATGCGGATGAGCACCAGCGACTCACAGGACCAAACTGTGCTCAAAACCGTGGCCTACAGCTTGATCCTGAGCGTCGCCGCCGTGAGCCGTGGTCGCCGTCGTTTAGTCGCCGGCACATCCGACGTGGCCGCGTAATTAGTGGCTAATCACCCCACTAAACAACCTGAGGGAGTCCTGGATTAGGGGGTGTCTGGATGGCCGGACTAAGACCTTTGGTCGGACTCCCGAACTATGAAGATACAAGATTGAAGACTCCGTCCCGTGTCCGGATGGGACTTTCCTTGAAAGGCAAGCTTGGCGATACGATATGAAGATCTCCTCCCATTGTAACCGACTCTGTGTAACCCTAGCCCTCTCCGGTGTCTATATAAACCGGAGAGCTTTAGTCCGTAGGACGAACAACAATCATACCATAGGCTAGCTTCTAGGGTTTAGCCACTCCGATCTCGTGGTAGATCTACTCTTGTACTACCCATATCATCAATATTAATCAAGCAGGAGTAGGGTTTTACCACCATTGAGAGGGCCCGAACCTGGGTAAAAACATCGTGTCCCTTGTCTCCTGTTACCATCCGCCTAGACGCACAGTTCAGGACCCCCTACCCGAGATCCGCCGGTTTTGACACCGACATTGGTGCTTTCATTGAGAGTTCCTCTGTGTCGTCGCCTTTAGGCCCGATGGCTTCTTCGCTCGTCAATCGCAATGCGGTCCGGGACGAGACTTTTCTCCCTGGATAGATCTTCGTATTCGGCGGCTTCGCACTGCGGGCCAACTCGTTCGGCCATCTGGAGCAGATCGAAAGCTACGCCCCTGGCCATCAGGTCAGGTTTCGAAGCTTGAACTACACGGCCGACATCCGCGGGGACTTTATCTTCCATGGATTTGAGCCACGACCGGGCGCGCCGCACTGTCACGATGGGCACGATTTAGCTCTGTCATCGGACAACGCCCAGAGCGTCGCTCAGGTGTCCGCTCCGATCATTAGCTCGGAGCCCACTACGTCAATCGGGGACGGACGGTTGGACGCCGCCCCGGAAACTGCAACCTCTACGGCGATAGAGCCGGATACCAGCCTAGTCCCTCGCAAGGCCCGTGACTCCAAGGTGGCGGACTCCGATCCAGACTCCGTAAATCCCGCACCTCTTCTGATTAAGCCCGATTGGGCTCCGTTCATGGAGTTCACCGCCGCGGACGTCTTTCAGCACTCGCCTTTCGGCAATATAATGAATTCATTAAAGTCTCTCTCTTTGACAGGAGAGCCCTGGCCGAACTATGGCCAACACGGTTGGGATGCGGATGATGAAGAAATTCGAAGCCCACCCACCACCCACTTCATAGCCACTGTCGATGATTTAACCGACATGCTCAACTTTGACTCCGAAGACATCGACGGCATGGACGCCGATGAAGGAGACGATCAAGAACTAGCACCTATAGGGAACTGGAAAGCCACCTCGTCATATGACATATACATGGTGGACACCCCTAAAGCGGGGGATGGCGAGGAGAAAACGGAGGATGACCCCTCCAAGAAGCAGCCGAAGCGCCAACATCAGCGGCGCCGCTCTAAGTCCCGCCAAAGCAAAAACGGCGATTCCGGCACCAGAGATAACAACACACCGGACAGTGCCGAAGACAACCCCCTCCAGTAGGATTCAGTGCAGGAGGATGAAGGAGTCGGCCCTCATGAGATAGAGGCCGACAAAGAGGATGAGGACGACAATTACATGCCTCCCTCCGAAGACGAGGCAAGCCTCGACGATGACGAATTCGTCGTGCCAGAGGATCCCGTCGAACAAGAACGTTTCAAACGCAGGCTCGTAGCCACGACAAGCAGCCTCAAGAAGAAACAGCAGTAGCTTAGAGCTGACCAAGACTTGCTAGCCGATAGATGGACCGAAGTCCTGGCGGCCGAAGAATATAAACTAGAACGCCCATCCAAGAGCTACCCAAAGCGCAGGCTGCTACCCCAACTTGAGGAGGAAGCAACTAAACCTACATCACCAGTGTACGATGAGCCCGACCGGCCACCCCATGGCCGTGATAGAGAGGCCTTCAGGCCCTCAACCCAAGACGCACCCCGACACCGCTCAAAACATACCAGAGTACGGGGAGACGCAACAGACCTGTGAGACATCTTGGAGAATAAGGCAAAGCAAACAAGATCGATCTACGGATCGCATGGGCGCCCCACCTCACGTGACGCTAGCCGTCACGCCGGACATAATAAGTATGGCCCGGCCGAATACAACAGACCAAGCTCGTCCGAGCTGCGTCGTGATATAGCCCAGTACAGGGGCGCTGCACACCCACTATGCTTCACAGACGAAGTAATGGATCATCAAATCCCCGAGGGCTTCAAACCCGTAAACATCGAATCATACGATGGCACAACAGATCATGCGGTATGGATCGAGGATTATCTCCTTCATATCCACATGGCATGTGGTGATAATCTACACGCCATCAAATACCTCCCGCTCAAGCTTAAAGGACCAGCTCGACATTGGCTTAACAGCTTGCCAGCAGAGTCAATCAGTTGTTGGGAGGACCTGGAATCCGCATTCCTTGACAACATCCAGGGCATGTATGTGCGACCACCAGACGCCGATGACCTAAGCCACATAATCCAGCAGCCAGAGAAATCGGCCAGACAATTCTGGACACGGTTCCTAACAAAGAAAAACCAAATAGTCGATTGTCCGGACGCCGAGGCCCTTGCAGCCTTCAAGCACAACATCCGAGACGAATGGCTTGCCCGGCACCTAAGATAGGAAAAGCCGAAATCCATGGCAGCCCTCACGACGCTCATGACCCGCTTCTGTGCGGGAGAAGACAGCTGGCTGGCTCGTAGCAATAACATAACCAATAGCCCCGGCAATTCGGATACCAAGGATAACAACGATAGGTCACGTCGCAACAAGCATAAGCGCCGCATTAACAGTGACAATACTGAAGATACGGCAGTCAATGCCGGATTCAGAGGCTCCAAACCCAGTCAGCGGAAGAAGCCATTCAAAAGAAACCTTCCGGGCCCATCCAACTTAGACCGGATACTCGACCGCTCGTGCCAGATACATGGCACCCCCGAACAACCAGCCAACCACACCAACAGGGATTGTTGGGTGTTCAAGCAGGCAGGCAAGTTAAGTGCCGAAACCAGAGACAAGGGGCTGCGTAGCGACGACGAGGAGGAGCCCCGGCCGCCGAACAACAGAGGACAGAAGGGATTCCCCCCGCAAGTGCGGACGATGAACATGATATACGCAACCCACATCCCCAAAAGGGAGCGGAAGCGTGCTCTCAAGGACGTCTATGCGTTAGAGCCAGTCGCCCCAAAGTTTAACCCGTGGTCCTCTTGCCCGATCACTTTTGATCGAAGGGACCACCCCACTAGCATCCGTCACGGCGGATTCGCCGCATTGGTCCTAGACCCAATTATTGACGGATTTCACCTTACCAGAGTCCTAATGGACGACGGCAGTAGCCTGAACCTGCTTTACCAGGACACAGTGCGAAAAATGGACATTGATCCTTTAAGGATTAAACCCACAAAGACAACCTTCAAAGGTGTCATACCAGGTGTAGAGGCCAGCTGTACAGGCTCCGTTACACTTGAAGTGTTCTTCGGATCCCCGGATAACTTCCGAAGCGAGGAGTTAATCTTCGACATAGTCCCATTCCGCAACGGCTATCACGCCCTGCTGGGATGAACCGCATTTGCGAAGTTCAATGCGGTGCTGCACTATGCATATCTCAAGCTCAAGATGCCAGGACCTCGCGGAGTCATCACGGTAAATGGAAACACCGAACGCTCTCTCCGAATGGAGGAGCACACGGCGGCCCTGGCGGCGGAAGTACAGGGTAGCCTCTCCAGGCAATCCTCCAACCCAGGTATCAAATGTCCGGACAACGTCAAGCGAGCCCGAAGTAACCTACAACAAATCCGGCTGGCACGTCCCGAGCAAGCATAGCACTGCGGCCCCAACCCTAGCCCCCGCCAAACGGCGGTACTGGTACCACGCGTACATAACTATGCCTTAGAGATACCATGGGCATAAGGGGAGGGGCACAACAACGGCACGCCCAGAAGACGGCTCAACCGCACTAAGGGGCTCACTATTCTGCCGTTTACTTTTTATACACTTTCAGGACCCAACTATTCGGAAGGCCTGTCCGGCAATACACTCGCCGAACACACGATGCAAGAGCCAGGGAGAGAACAAGCCACGTCAAAAGTCTAGGTGGTCTCTATAACGAGTTTAATACCTGTTTTACTTACAATCCCGCAGCTTGCCCCTGGAGGGGAACATGTCAAATACTCCCATCTCTTGCTTACCGCACTTCTTGTATCGTTCTGCTTTCGCAGCAGCCCTTTTTTAATAAACAATATATAGCTCTTACCTATTATTGTACTTATCTATTTTTTATACAAATATGTTCAGTCATGACATTGTGCAACCGTACACTTTGGTGCGGACAATACACCAGGGGCTTACAACACCCCATAACATGGTGTGGGAAGACCGAACACTCTCACGAGTGCGGCACCCCGAACTTATAGCACGATATGCATCGGCTCCGAATCATGTCTTTGGTCAATAGTTGGGTTTGCCCGGCTCCCATGTTTTGGTACCTTACGTTCCGCATTGTTGGCTAAGGTAGCGCTGGGAGAACTACTGCGATTGTGCCCCAGTTGAGCTGGGTTAACACCTCAGTAGAGAAAGCTAAAACTGACTGTCATGATAGTGCGAGAGACCGGTCGCTGTTCGCGAGGTTTTTTCGAGTCCTTAAAGACTTATGCCGCTTCGAGCGAGGAACCGGACTTATCCAGCCTAGGCGTGGATAGCGCCCCGAACTCGGTCTTCCGAATACTAGGGGCTTCGCCGAAATTTAAAATTATAGAATTCTATGGCTAAGTGAGAGTGATAAAGCATTATAAGTCCGACGGCCTGGTTCGTTGTGCTGAACGCCTCCCTAGATGGACCCAAGAATGGGAACAAGAGCGCTCAGGTTTATCCCGAACACCCCAGCACTCGTGGCATGGGGGTCGAAGCTGACAACTTGCATCTCTCAGATTTGATAAATGGCCGCACAGAAGGTAATATTTTAAATCAACAAGCGTTGCTTAACGCATATGAACAAAGCTTCAGCGTACAGGATAACACATGCGAGTCTACTCAAATATTACATCTTTGGAGCACTCATCCGCTATACGGCGGGCACCCTTCAGAACGCCATTATAATACATCTCGGGCATACGATACTCCTTGCCCTATGGTGGCGCGTCCGTCAACAGCTTCTCCACATCTAGCTTTCCCCAGTGCACCTTAGCACGGGCAAGGGCCCGACGGGCACCTTCAATACAAACAGAGCGCTTGATGACCTCAATCCACGGACACGCGTCCACCAGCCGCCGCACCAGACCGAAGTAGCTCCCAGGCATGACTTCTCCAGGCCACAGCCGAGCTATGAGGCCCTTCATGGCCTGTTCGGCCACCTTGTGGAGCTCGACCAGCTGCTTCAGCTGGTCGCTCAGGGGCATCGGATGTTCAGCCTCAGCGTACTGAGACCAGAACACTTTTTCCGTTGAGCTCCCCTCTTCGGCTCGGTAGTATGCGGCAGCGTCAGACACACTACGAGGCAGATCGGCGAACGCTCCTGGAGAGCTTCGGATTCGGGTAAGTAGCAGATAATTAACTTTTATATTTTTGCTTTGCATAAAGAATGCCTTACCCGCCGCTATCTTCTTCATCGCCTCGATATCCTGAAGGGCCTTTTGGGCTTCGGCCTTAGCGGTCTTGGCAATATCGAGAGTCAAGGCAAGCTTGGACTCTCGAGTCTTTGAGTCACGCTCCAAACTCTCGTGTTTTTCCACGAGAGCGTGGAGCTCTTGCCGCACCTCCACCACCCGCGCCTCCTGCTTCTCTCGCTCGGTGCGCTCCAAGGCCGCACTCTTCTCGGCCTTGGAGACCGCCTCTTTCAGGATCGCCACCTCGTTCGTGGCTCCTGCAACATTAACGTTGGTCCTGTTATTATTTTGCAACCAAGTATTTCTATATACATTTACAGGAGGTACTATGTACCCTCTTTATCCTCGAGCTACTTCTTGGCACAGCCGAGCTTGCTCTCGGACCGCTCGAGGCTTTCCTTCAATGCATTGACCTCCGCAGTCAGGGCGGCAGAGGTCAGCAGCGCAGTCTGCATTCCCATACTGACATATTTCTATTAGACTCCTATGTACATCTTTTTAGATCCTCAGCTCGGCTTTTCTTTCCGAACACTGAACTGAGCATCAGGGGCTACTGTCTATGCGGTAATATTTATATATATATATATATATATATATATATATATATATATATATATATATATATATATGTTTTCGAACACATACCTCAAAGCCCGTTAACAGGCTTGAACAGGCTTCCGTCAGCCCGCTCTTGGCAGACTGAACCTTCTGAATCACCGCACTCATAACAGTGTGGTGTTCCTCGTCGATGGAGGCGCCGTTAAGCGCCTCCAGCAAATTGTCCGGCGCCTCCGGATGGACGGAAGTCGCCGGCGTCGTAGGCTTTCCCTTCTTATGAAGGCGCCGCCTGTCGGACTTCGGAACCGCTGATGGTTCTGGAGCAGTGTCCGGCCCGGGGCCGGACTTAGATCCCTCCGGGGCTTTACCCCCTTTGGGCCCGGAGTCCGGAAGGACGCCTTGTGGCGCCTCCGGGACCGCCTCCTCCCGGTTTTGTCCCCTACAGGACTCCACCTCAACGTCGTCTGTGGGGAGAGGGGAGGAGGCCGTCAGAAGTGAAGTGCTATTCACATCCGACGAATTCAGAGAGCCGCTCGACGAATCGCCAAGTTGAGCTCGGGGCGGACTGCATAATTAGATTCGGTGTTAGAAGCTATCGAATGATAAAGGAATGCAATAAGTCATTGGGGAGCCGGACACTTATGATTTGGCCAGGGGCTTGACCCTGGATGGCCATGCCCCCCCCCCCCCCGCCGTCTTCGGCATCGGGGGCGTAGTCCGGCAGAAGGGTCTTCCCCTTCTTGGACCCTCCAGCTTCCCCAGTTGGGGTGGCCTTTCTTTTCGTGACTCCCCCCGTTGGAGGGGGAGAGGCTTCTTCTTCTTTCTCCTCCTCGTCATCTTCGGAGGCGGAGGGAGCGTTGGGGTTGTCGGGCAAATCCGACGCCCCCGGACACCGGGAACTCTTTTGGGTCCCCGTGGCCTTCTCCTTGGCCTTCTTCTCTGGCACCACATGAGGTGCCGGAACCAGCAGCTTTGCTAATTGCGCGTCTGCTGGGCCTTCGGGCAAAGGAGCCGAACAGTCAAACTGTCCGGATGTCCTCTTCGAGTCCTGTCAAAGGAATGGGAGTTTAGATCCCACATAAAGTCACACTATGAAATTCGGGTATCCCGTAAGGGACTAAATGTAAGCTTACTTCGGAGGCTTGACGTTTGGCGTAGAATCCGTGATCCTCGGTGACGGGAGGGGGGACCTCGGAACTCTTGAAAAGCACCTTCCAGGCGTCCTCGTGCTTCGTTTCGAAGAGCCGGGATAGAGTCTGGTGCTGGGTCAGGTCGAACTCCCACAAGTTGAAGTCCCGTCGTTGACACGGGAGGATCCGGCGGAAGAGCATGACCTGGACCACATTGACAAGCTTGACCTTCTTGGTAACCAGGTCTCGGACGCAGGTTTGGAGTCCGGTCACCTCTTCCGGATTGCCCCATGACAGGCCCGTCTCTTTCCAAGATGTGAGCCGGGTGGGGAAGCCGGATCGAAATTCGGGGGCCGCTACCCACTTAGGGTCACGCGGCTCGGTGATATAAAACCACCCCGATTGCCACCCTTTGATGGTTTCCACGAAGGCACCCTCGAGCCAGGTGACGTTGGCTATCTTGCCCACCATGGCACCTCCGCATTCCGCTTGTCGGCCTTTCACAACCTTCAGCTTGACGCTGAAGATCTTTAGCCATAGGCCAAAGTGGGGCTGGATGTGGAAGAAGGCCTCACACACGACGATGAACGTCGAGATATTGAGGATGAAGTTCAGGGCCAGATATTGGAAGTCCAGGCCGTAGTAGAACATGAGCCCCCGGACGAACGGGTGAAGAGGAAAACCCAGTCCGCGGAGGAAATGGGGAAGAAAAACAACCCTCTCATGGGGCCTGGGGGTGGGGATGAGTTGCCCCACATCTGGAAGCCGATGCGCGATGTCGTTAGACAAGTATCCGGCCTTCCTCAGTTTTTTGATTTGCCCCTCCGTAACGGAGGAGGCCATCCATCTACCTCCCGCTCCGGACATGGTTGGAGAAGGTTGAGGTGGGAAGTGCGAGCTTGGGTGCTGGAGCTCGAGCGCGCAGGGACGGATAAGCAGAGGAGGAAGAAGGCGTGAATGGAAAGGGCGGATTCTTATCCCCTTATATGGGCGCCCAAAATTACAAGCCCCCCCACCGGCCTAATAAAATTCGCTTATCTCCCAAGCGCCGCGGTTAATGGCGCGGTTGGGTTACCCACGCCCGTATTGATGAGAATCCAGGAATAAGGGGACACGATCTCTGCTTTGACAAGACGTGCCAAGGAAACCGCCTCGCTAAACGCGCTGAGGTAGAACAATAAAATGAATAAAAGCCTGGCCGTGGCATGATGTCACGCTGCGGAATACGTCAGCACATCCGATTAACGCAAATATTATTCTCTCTACGGTGGAATGTGGAACTTATTGCAGAGCCGGACACTACCCTGGTGTTCAACATCTTCTATGAAGTATTCGGAGGAGGAGCCCGCCTTGCAATGCCGAAGGCAACTTGCGCACTGGACTCGTTGTCATTGAAGCCTGGTTCAGGGGCTACTGAGGGAGTCCTAGATTAGGGGGTGTCCGGATGGCTGGACTAAGACCTTTGGCTGGACTCCCGAACTATGAAGATACAAGATTGAAGACTCCGTCTCGTGTCCGGATGGGACTTTCCTTGGCGTGGAAGGCAAGCTTGGCGATACGATATGAAGATCTCCTCCCATTGTAACCGACTCTGTGTAACCCTAGCCCTCTCCGGTGTCTATATAAATCGGAGAGTTTTAGTCCGTAGGACGAACAACAATCATACCATAGGCTAGCTTCTAGGGTTTAGCCACTCCGGTCTCGTGGTAGATCTACTTTTGTACTACCCATATCATCAATATTAATCAAGCAGGAGTAGGGTTTTACCTCCATCGAGAGGGCCCGAACCTGGGTAAAAACATCGTGTCCCTTGTCTCCTTTTACCATCCGCCTAGACGCACAGTTCGGGACCCCCTACCCGAGATCCGCCGATTTTGACACCGACACAACCCCTGAGCCAATGACACATGGGCCCCACGCCCTAATTAACTCCAGTTTTATTTCTGCTTAGATTACTTATAACCTAACGGGACCCACGCGCCAGCTTTGACCAAGCTGACGTGGCTGTTGACTCGGCCCACTTGTCGGCGACACTAACCAGCTCCAGCCACTGACCAGTGGACCCCACTGGTCAGGTTTGACCTGGACCGACTCAGTTGACCTACTGATGTCACACTGACGTCAGGCTGATGCAGTAAATCCTTTTCTAGAATTAGTTTAATTTTATTTAATCAGAAAATCCAGAAAAAGGCTTAAACTTCTAAAAATCATATAAATTCAACCGTAGCTCCAAATGAAACAAGTTATATATGAAAAATGATCAGAAAAATACAATCTATCCATCTGCACTGGTTTCATGAATGATAAAGCAACGTAAACCTGCTGTTTATATCAAAACATGCTAAGGCACTATTTAAATTCATAATTTGAGTTTGGGATTGAACCTTTGGTTCAAAATGACCCAAATCCATCTGGTTGTAGTTGCACTAGGCCAACACACTCATATTGACATGTCATGAGCATGCATCATATTGTGCATTGCATTGATTGTGTTTCTTTCTTAGTTGCTGGTAATTGCCCTCTCTCGATAGATGCGTTTCGACGATGTGATCAATGACACCAATGAAGAATTATACTATCTTCTGAAGTACCAGGCAAGCAAAACCCCCTTGTTCATTCTGATACAATCCCACTCTCTCGCTCCTGCTCTCTTTTACTGCATTACGACAACAACGATTCAACTGTTACATGATGCGGTAGTTGAACCCCTTTCCTCTGCATGACCTGTCATTGGCACAGTAAATAGATGAAACCCACTAGCTGTAACACCCCAAAAATTTAACAAAATTTTTGATATTAAAATTTTGCCAAGAGTTTAAAATTTTGCCTGCAAGTATATTTCTGTTGAATTCAGAACTTTTCTTTCTTTATTAATGAGTATCTACCCAAGTAGATCCCTCCAAATATATTGGACTTCTATGCCATCTCATTAAAACAATTTCTTAATCAGTAGTTTTATTTTACTAAATTATTCCTCCCTGAGCCTTATTCATAAAATGACTTATTTAAGTTTTTGATCTCCTTTTTCAACTACAACCAGTTGATAAATTCAACTAAAAATTCAACCAAAATTTGGAGATGTCATGTGATGCCTCTAAATCACTTTTGTGCAATAATACAATTATTTCTTTTCATATTATGAGTTTTGCACATGTTTTTCTTCTCTGGTCTAGTGGACAATTTTGCACTGCAACCCATTTAAATATTTCCCTAGAGCCTCCACCAAAATTATGGGATGTCAGTAGTAGCATGCCATCCAACTTTATGCTAAAACATAGTGATGTTCTTTGGAAAATTTGAGTGCATCAACCTCTTATTCATTCTAGACCAGACTTGTGTTTTCTACTACAACCCCATACTTCCTTGCTCAAGTGACCTTGTGCTTTCTCATGCTTGTAGTCAACCCTGCAAAACACCTAAGTCCAGGAGCATGCACTCTATGGAACATTTTTGGCCCTTGTAATGATGCCACTTACCCACTGTCCAGAAGTATAGTTTTGCAAAACTTGCACTAGAAAGTTTCTCCTTTCTGCAAACCAACTTCACCACCCTCTATTACATCCACAGAGACACTGATCAGTAGAATTTGGCCACTCCAAGAACTACCTAGGTGCCTTTGGCATTTTATCAAACACCCTAAGTGCACAACTAGATTTGGCATGACTTCAAGTTTACTTGGTGAACTTGAGCCCATGACCAATCCACCATGTCCCTTTAGTCCCTTGCTAACCTTAGACTAGTCCTGTTTCTTGCCAGCTTCAACCGCAACCTCTAGGCTGCCCTGGCATTTCGTCGAGCATGTCCCGGGCGTGCTCTGGGCGCGCCCAGAGCGTGCGTTTGGCACCCAGGAGCGCCCGAGCCGCCGCGTCATGCCCCGCACTCAATCCGGCCCGTGACCGGTCCCAGCCAACACTCTGTGTTCCCCTGCACCGCCACACCACCCTGACCAACCTGGCACCCCACAGCGCCACCGTCAGGACGGCCGTGGCAGCTAGCTGACGGACGCTTGCAGACCCCGGCCGTGTCGGCGCCGCCCAAGCCACCGACGCTTGCCACCTGCCTCCTGGAGCAGTGCGTGCTCATCCACAGCTTCGTCCTCTAGCGTGCATCGCCGCCACGTCGCCCTAGCTACAGAACGGCGGTCGCCGGCAAGCTTATCCACGGCCGCTGCAAACCGACCTCCATCGCCTATATAAGGAGACCCCGAGCTCAAACCCGCACGCAGGCAGCCTCACACCGTCCCACTCGTGCCCCCTTAGCCGTCAATCGATGGGAGAGGATCGTTTCCTTCCTCTCCGGCATCTCCAGCCGCCGCCTCTAACCAGGCCATTCCGGCGCCACCAGGGCCTCCCCCTCTCCACTCTCTCCACCAGGAACACCCCCACCCTCTCGTGAGTCCGTCCCCTACTCAATCTTGATCGGGACTCACCGCGGGCAAAATCACACTTTTTCCGATGACCTCCGTCCGCCGCGGAGCTCGCCGTCGACAGCTCCGTCCACCCCAGAGGACGAAACAACCACCGGAGTAATCGCCTCGACCCCCTGAGCCCGCGAGTGACCTCTGTTTATCGAGCGGTGCCGCTGTTCGCCGGCGAGCGTCGCTGGAGTCCCGCCCCTCTTTCTCGGGAGGAGGAAGAGGAGGGTAGTGGACTAGTCAAACCTGACCAGTGGGCCAAGCAGGCCCACTGTCAGTGACTCAGGCGCAGTCCACGCTGGATAAGTGGAAGCGTATTTCCAGATTACGCCTTCGACGTGTACGTGCGTATATTCGAAACGTTTTCTTTTCTGGTTTTTTTTAAATAACAGATTTTTGACAAAACTTTGACCGGCTGTATCTTTTTAAATACAACTCCAAATGAATTAATTCTTTTTCCTACCTCTCTCAAATATTGTCTAGTTTATTTTAAGATTTATTTGAAAAAAATTCAAAACAACTTTTGTACTGTTTTGTTTTTGTGTGTTAATTCATATATATTCTTTTAAATAGGATTTTTGAAGATTTCAAGATGTTTTGGAATGCACCCTGCTTTCCCATGACCTGAAGGCAAGCATTCTGAACCCTAGTGTAATTTATGTGTGTGTTCTTTGAATCGGTGACAACACCACCGCGACGCGAGCATGCGTCATTTTATGTGAGGATGTGATCCCACTCATGAGTGCATATTAATGTTTTCATGCAAATGGAGTTAATATGGTTATGATGGAAATCACCGTCATATGCCTTTCTTGCATACTGGAAGGGAAGCCGGGAAGGCCTCTGTCTTGGGTAGACACGGTCTTGTCCCTAATACTCCGTCGAGATGGTCGTGTCTGGTATGGCATGAGGGATATGTCGCGTGATGTTTCTATCTGTTGTTTGAAATATATGCATTGTTATGCTAATCATGCAGGAAATATTACAACCTCCTGAGTCGACCGTAGATCGAGTCTTGTGCTAGTAACCCCCATACTTGCTTCGTACTACCACTCGTCCCTACAATAAGTAGGGTACGGTTCAGTAAGTTGTCAACCCCTTTCCTAGCACACACCGTACAGAGAGGCCATGGTGGAAGATACTGGAGGCATCCGGTAGTCAAGCCACCGGGTCCAGGAGCATGGGTGTTTCGGTTGTAGCCGAAGGGGGTAGCTTCCCCAGTTTTGCGCGCGGTATAAATTTTGTGATCCCATGTTACATCGAGGTTGTAGCCTCCCCACTTAGAGTTTTGCTTGATAGGTGTCGTGGGTGATTCCAGACACAGGCGAGTTAAGCTGGTGTGTGCAAGTTAGGTGTGTTTCCAACTAAAAGGCCGTGGACGGAATTAGTCTTGATGGACTAAAGGAATCCGTTACTCGTGGGTAAAGAGTACACCCTCTGCAGAGATTAAGCCTATTCGAATAGCCGTGTCCATGGTTAAGGACTACAGTCTGGGATGGGTCAAGTGTCGGTCTTAGTGTCGGTCTTCAGAGGTGAAACGGTTAAACCAGAACTGGAGTTACTACCTGTGACTTGTGATAATTATGATTATTATTATTGTTGACTAACCCGTGTTATTATTGTTATTATCAAGTATCTCTGGGATGGTTCTACCTCCGGGATATTCACTATGATTGTTTCTTTTAAAGCCCCTTATGTGGTGTCGCTCAGACGCCCGATTGTGGCATTTCTTTTAAATCCCTTTATGTGGTGTCGCTCAGACGCCCGACTGTGGCATTTCTTTTAAAGCCCTTTATGTGGTGTCGCTCAGACGCCCGACTGTGGCATTTCTTTTAAAGCCCTTTATGTGGTGTCGCTCAGACGCCCGACTATGGCATTTCTTTTAAAACCCTTTATGTGGTGTCGCTCAGACGCCCGATTGTGGCATTTCTTTTAAAGCCCTTTATGTGGTGTCGCTAAGACGCCCGACTGTGGCATGTTTGTTATTTATTTCATAATTTTAATATTACTATGTTATTGCATATTCATATCTAACATGCTCGTACGCATCAGAGTTTTATTTACCATTGGTGACTCACGTCATGTTCATATAATATTTTCAGCACATCACTGTCATATTATACCTGTGTTCATAATGTTTGCGAGTACATTCAAAGTACTCACTGGCTTGTCCCTGGCTATTGTCTTGGCCAGATTTTCTTGCGCGGAGAGGAGCAACCATGCCGACAGTCCCGGAACCTAAGCAACGGTGATAGCAGCATCGCGAAGATAGGAGTTAACCTGGTCAGCTGTTCCTGTGGGAACTGAAGTCCCATAGACACTGATGATCCACAAACCGCTTCCGCCATCAACCAATAGAGACCTTTTTGTTATACTCACAGGCCAGAATGGTCTTGTACTACATAATTTGTATTTTGCTTGGAATTTCTGTATCAAGTTGGTGCCTCATCAGCTAAAAGTTATCCTGTGGCTGGTGAGCACAAGGGCCATTTTCTGGAAATTAATACCCGGAGAATCGGTCCCCACACTAGCATGAGTAGGAGTTGTTTGAGCCCTGATGTGCCTACTCATTCATGCTTGTTTGTCATGCCTGCTACTGCTTACAGTTGAGTCAGGTTTGATTCATCGGGGATGAGTTGGAGGTGTGTAAACATGTCCTACTATGTGTGAGCTAAGTGTGTGAACACGATTTGGTAAAGGTAGCGGTGAGAGGCCATGTAGGAGTACATGGTGGGTTGTCTCATTGAAACCGTCCTCAAGAACTGAGTTCTGTGTTTGTGATCCATGAACAGTTACTACCACACATTGGGCTCCGGGCACTCCAAGCTCTCTCGACTTATTAATCAACTTGATCTCTGTCCAGGAGTTGCAACTAGTTTCTGGTGTTTGTAGGTAGTGTTAGTAGTCTACCAAGTGGCACCCGATACAGGTGGGCTTGGGACAGACTAGGCACCGTGGCACGGTGTACCAAGCGTAGATCCACCCGTCGAGGTGGGCTTGGGAACCCTGCACACATCGTTTGGGGCTGTGAGCGACACCCCGGCCGGATCTCCTTGTGGATGGAACCCTAATAGGCGATAAACCTGGACGAGAGACTTGTGTGGTTAGTCAGGCCATGGCCGACACCCTCGCTGGGCTTCCGCTTGAAGATTGCCGAGTACATGTCATGTAAACGGCGATAAGTGGTGAGAGTGTGTGTGAAGAAGTACACCCCTACAGGGTTAACATTATCTATTTGAATAGCCGTGTCCGCGGTAAAGGACTATGCAAGATAAGCGTGAGTCCTATGGATGGCGTTCTCGTAGGGAGACGGGAGCGGATCCATAGTGGTGTATTGATATGGTGAATATGTGGACTCGTGTGCGCCACCTCAAAAGAGTTACTTGCAGTCGTAGTTCAGGATAGCCACCGAGTCAAAGCTGGATTGCTGCAGTTAAACCCCACCACCCCTTTGTTGATAATGGTGCATATGTAGTTAGTTCTGATGTAAGTCTTGCTGGGTACATTTGTAATCATGTTGTTTAATTTATGTTTTTGTAGAGAGACTTCAGTCTCGCTAGTAGTTCCACATGGGCTTCGACGTTTAGCTTGTTACCTCAGCTACGATCTTGTGCCCTCGGCAGGATCTGGTAGATAGTCAGGCTTCTCAGCCTTTTTTCTTTTGTAGATGTCTGTACTCAGACATGTTAAGCTTCCACATGTGCTTTGACTTGTATGCTCTGAATGTTGCGTCATGAGACCCATGTTTGTAATATCTCGCTCCTCGGAGCCTATTGAATAGATACTTGAGTTGTAGAGTCGTGTTGTGATGACATGTTGTATTTGCACATATCGAGCATATTGTGTGTATGCTATTGAAATGCTTGGTATGTGTGGGATCTGACTATCTAGTTGTTTATCCTTGGTTGCCTCTCTTACCGGGGAATGTCTCCTAGAGCTTCCACTGAGCCTTGGTATCTTGCTACTGCAACAGAACACTTAGGTTGGCCGGCATGTGTCGTTCTTCGATCATGTGTCTGTCCCTTCGAGGAAATGTCATGCGGTGTCTACCGGAGTCCTGTTAGCCTGCTACAGCCCGGATTCTCCGGTGTCCTGCTAGCCCAGCTGCTACAGCCCGGATTCACTCGATGATGGCCGACACGTTCGTTGTTGGGTCATGTATGGTTGTCCTTGTAAGTTAGCGCCACTTTGGGTTCACGACTAGCCATGTCAGCCCGAGCTACTTGTCATATGGATGCTAGCAACACTATCATATAGTGTGCCAAAAGGCACAAACGGTCCCGAGCCTGGTAAGGCGTCACCCGTGGGAAAACCGTGCATGAGGCCGCAAAGTGATATGAGGTGTTACATGCTAGATCGGTGTGGCATTGAGTCGGGGTCCTGACAGATGATACATTAGGGAGCTATGGAAAGAGTCATGTCATATATGTATACAGAGAAGGAGCTAGGGCGGGTCCGCATGTGGGAGAGGTAGAAAGGGGAGGGTGGTGCACACGGAGACAAAGTGTGCTTGTTTGCAGTGGGGGTGGTGTGTGAGGTGAGTGTGTGAGAACCACATAACTTGGGAGATAGACGTTTGGGGGCGATGTTTTGTGTGTATGAGAAAGATACACTCTACATAGTGCGTGTGCTTGGGAAAGAGAGATGCCGGGAGACCTGGTGAGTGGGGGAAGAGATGTGTGCATACCCGAGAGACAAAGTGATAAGAGACCAATATTTGAGGGACTATAGCGTAATTGAGATATATATGGTTAATAGTGTGTGCACTCATGGTTGATCAATTTGTTTCACGGTTTGGACTATGAGATAATGATACTTTTGAACATGCGTGATATACCTTGATGTACCAGAATTACAACCCTAAGAGTTAAAATTTGGAATTCGACTCATAATTCATTTAAACGGAGATACATTTTTAAGCCAGGATTTCGTGATTTTAAATTCATATATCAAACCTAGAGATATACACATACGGGCATGTTCAAACTTTATAATCATCCATTTTATTTATATACATACACATTTTTGCTTTTGTCATCATATTTAGGATAAACACATTTGGAGTTTCATTTGAATTGGACCGTATGATGGTATTTGCTTGTACTAGCTCAATGACCCATATTTGAATTTAATGGACAATCTAAGTTTCGAGTTGGAGACATTGATTTTCAAAACTTGCACCTTTTTGGGTGCAAAACAAATAAATTCTCGGCCATGATATCATAGTCGGCCGTACAAGAGCAGAACACTTATAATTTTAGGCGCCAAAAGCATTCAAACTTCCCACTCACATCGAAATATCTCGCGCCCGAAAGTTTAGCCCTGCGATATTCCTGTTTCACCCCTGCCACATGAACGGAAAAGGGCTGCTTTGGTAACTCCATTGTTTTCCCCTCTTTGCCCCCAACATTCTTCCCCAGAGCCCCTCCCCGACCCCCCCCCCAACCACGGCAAGCCACCAAATCTAGTCCTCCGCTGCAGCGGTGGACCTCACAACCCGCCGGATCTACCTTCCTCACCTTAGAACCCCCAACTACCAACTGACCACTTCACCGGAGCCGCTTCACCAACTGGCTTGTCCACCGCTCCAGATCTCCTTGACCGCCATAATGGTCCACTACACTGAATCTGCTTAACCAGCGCCCTCGTCCACCATAGTGTAGACCCTTCACTGACTCCCTCATCCGCCCCATCGCTGGCCCTTCATACAAGCCCTCGTCCGCCACAATAGATCCGCCTCACCGAAAGCACTGTACACCATGGCCGCCGAAGCCTTCGTCCACTACACCGGACCCGCTCCACGGACGCCATATTCAACTCCACCGGCCCTGCTTTACTGACGCCGCAGCTGATAACCCACAAGTGTAGGGGATCGCAACAGCTTTCGAGGGTAGAATATTCAACCCAAATTTATTGATTCGACACAAGGGGAGCCAAAGAATATTCTTAAGTATTAGCAGTTGAGTTGTCAATTCAACCACACCTGGATAACTTAGTATCTGCAGCAAAGTATTTAGTAGCAAAGTAGTATGATAGTAATGGTAGCAGTGTCAAAAGTAAAGATAGCAGTTTTGTAGTAGTTGTAACAGTAGCAACAGAAAAGTAAATAAGCGAAGCACAATATGTGAAAAGCTCGTAGGCATTGGATCAGTGATGGATAATTATGTCGGATGCGATTCCTCATGTAATAGCTATAACATAGGGTGACACAGAACTAGCTTCAGTTCATCAATGTAATGTAGGCATGTATTCCGAATATAGTCATACGTGCTTATGGAAAAGAACTTGCATGACATCTTTTAATACGGGTCCTAGTGGAAACTAAGGGATATTAAGGCTTCCTTTTAATAGAGAACTAGAACAAAGCATTAGAACATAGTGAATATATGAACTCCTCAAACTACGATCATCACCGAGAAGTATCCCGATTATTGTCACTTCGGGGTTATCGGATCATAACACATAATAGGTGACTGTAGACTTGCAAGATAGGATCAAGAACTCACATATATTCATGGAAACATCATAGGTTCAAATCTGAAATCATAGCACTTGGGCCCTAGTGACAAGCATTAAGCATAGCAAAGTCATAGCAACATCAATCTCAGAACATAGTGGATACTAGGGATCAAACCCTAACAAAACTAACTTGATTACATGGTAAATCTCATCCAACCCATCACCATCCAGCAAGCCTACAATGGAATTACTCACACACAACGATGAGCATCATGAAATTGGTGATGGAGGATGGTTGATGATGATGACGGCAACGAATCCCCCTCTCCGGAGCCCCAAACGGACTCCAGATCAGCCCTCCCGAGAGAGATTAGGGCTTGGCGGCGGGTCAATATCGTAAAACATGATGAAACTTTCTCTCTGATTTTTTTTATTCATGAAATGAAATATATAGAGTTGGAGTTGAGGTCGATGGAGCATCAGGGGGCCCATGAGATAGGGGGCACGCCCAGGGGGAAGGGCGCGCCCCCCACCCTCGTGGACAGGGTGTGGGCCCCTGGCCTTGATTCTTTCATCAGTATTTTTTATATTTTCCAAAAGTTATCTCCGTGGATTTTCAGGTCATTTCAAGAACTTTTGTTTTCTGCACAATAAACAACACCATGGTAGTTCTGGTGAAAACAGCGTCAGTCCGGGTTAGTTTAATTCAAATCATGCAAGTTAGAGTCCAAAACAAGGGCAAAAGTGTTTGGAAAAGTAGATATGTTGGAGACGTATCAACTCCCCCAAGTTTAAACCTTTGCTTGTCCTCAAGCAATTCAGTTGATAAACTGAAAGTGATAAAGAAAAAAATTTACAAACTTTATTTGCTCTTGTTGTTGTAAATATGTAAAGCCATCATACAAGTTTTCAGCAAAGATTATGAACTAACCATATTCACAATAACACTTAGGTCTCACATTTACTCATATCAATGGCATAATCAGCTAGCGAGCAATAATAATAAAACTCGGATGACAACACTTTCTCAAAAAAATCACAATATGATATAACAAGATGGTATCTCGCTAGCCCTTTCTGAGACCGCAAGACATAAATGAAGAGCACCTTTAAAGATCAAGGACTGACTAAACATTGTAATTCATGGTAAAAGAGATCCAGTCAAGTCATACCTAATATAAACTAAAAGTAATGAATGCAAATGACAGTGTGCTCTCCAGCGGGTGCTTTTTAATAAAAAGGTGATGACTCAACATAAAAGTAAATAGATAGGCCCTTCATAGAGGGAAGCAGGGATTTGTAGAGGTGCCAGAGCTCGATTTTAAAATAGAGATGAATAACATTTTGAGCAGCATACTTTCACTGTCAACGCAACAACTATGGTAAAAGTTTATACTCCTCCACCACCAACAAGCATCAATCCATGGCTTGCTCGAAAAAACGAGTGCCTCCAACTAACCACAGCCCTGGGGGAGTTTTTTAATTATTTTGATTTGCTTTGATCTTTTTGATCATGGGACTGGGTATCCCGGATACCAACCATTTTCTCGTGAATGAGGAGCGGAGTCCACTCCTCTTGAGAATAACCCACCTAGCATGGAAGATACAGACAGCCCTAGTTGAAACATGAGCTGCTCGAGCATACAAAACAGAATTTCATTTGAAGGTTTGGAGTTTGGCACATACAAATTTACTTCGAACGGCAGGTAAATACCACATATAGGAAGGTATGGTGGACTCATATGGAACAACTTTGGGGTTTATGTAGTTTGAATGCACAAGCAGTATTCCCGCTTAGTACAGGTGAAGGCTAGCAAAACACTAGGAAGCGACCAACTGAGAGAGTGACAACAGTCATGAACATGCATTAAAATTAATTTACACCAAGTGCAAGCATGAGTAGGATATAATCCACCATGAACATAAATATCATGAAGGCTATGTTGATTTGTTTCAACTACATGTGTGAACATGTGCCAAGTCGAGTCACTCAATTCATTCAAAGGAGGATACCATCCCATCATACCACAGCACAATCATTTTAATAGCATGTTGGCATGCAAGGTAAACCATTATAACTCATAGCTAATTAAGCATGGCACAAGCAACTATAATCTCTAAATGTCATTGCAAATATGTTTATTTCATGATAAGCTGAATCAGGAATGATGAACTCATCATATTTACAAAAACAAAAGAGGTCGAGTTCATACCAGCTTTTCTTATCTCAATCAGTCCATCATATATCGTCATTATTGCCTTTCACTTGCATGACCGAACGGCGTGTATAATAATAATAGTGCACGTGCATTGGACTAAGCTGGAATCTGCAAGCATTCAACTCAAGAGAGAAGATAAAGTAATATGGGCTCTAAGTTAAATAAACAATCATGCATATGAGAGCCACTAAACATTTTCAGTATGGTCTTCTACTCTCGACCCCCAAAGGAAAGAAAATAAAATAAAACTATTTACACGGGAAAGCACCCAACAAGTAAAAGAAGAACAAGAAATATTTTTTTGGGGGTTTCATTTTAATTTCTACTACAAGCATGGAAATTAAAATAACTAATTTTTTTGGTTTTTCTTAAGGTTTATCAACCACACAAGAAGAAAGCTAGAAAAATAAATTAAACTAGCATGGATAATACAATGAAAGAGTGTGAGCACCGACAACTAGAATAGTGTGTGAACATGAATGTAAAGTCGGTGAGAAATATGTACTCCCCCAAGCTTAGGCTTTTGGCCTAAGTTGGTCTATTGCCAAGGATAGCCTGGCTGATATCCGAAGTTATAACCGGGGTCGTACTGAGATGCAGCAGCCAATGCATCCTCAGCTGCGGCATGTTAGCGAGATGCCTCTGCTCTCCCCTCTTGTTCGGCTGCCTCCTCCCTGGTAACAACATATCTTCGTTTTGCCTGGTAATCAAAAACGGAAGGAGCGGGGAGAGTAACATGGACAGCGCTACGTCTGTCAAAGATTAGTCGATACTGGAGGAATTGTTCATTACTCAAAACAAAACGATGTTTGACCATCGCGTCATAATCTAAATAAGCAGGAAGCAACTCCATATCCTCCTCTCGTGGGGCTATACCAAGATAATTAGCCACACGGGTCGCATAAATCCCTCCAAAAAATCTCCAAATATACCATTATTATGCAACCTACGTGCAACTATTTCCCCCAAGTTATTATCCTTATTACCTAATACAGCACTCTTGAGGACACAAAGATCAGGGACACACATGTGACATGCTTCATCTTTACCGTTAATGCATCTACCAATGAAGAGAGCAAAATAATGTATAGCAGGAAAATGAATGCTCCATATGGTAGCTTGTGCTATATCCCTAGATTCTCCCATAGTGATACTAGTAAGGAAGTCTTTATATTCATATTTGTGGGGTTTATGAACATTGCCCCACTGCGGGTGTTTGCAAGCAGTAGTAAAATCTTCTAAGTCCATGGTATAAGATTTATCATAAATATTAAACAGGACACTCTGAGAATTACGCGAAGATGTATATTTAAACCTTCTTACGAATGAATCAGTCAATTGGTAGTACTGAGAAACTTATCTTGTAAGAAGTCCTCAAGATCGGCATTACGCACATATGTGTCAAATTCATCCTTAATGTCTGCTTTGACCATAAACTCTTCACATGGCCACTCACAAGCTCGCACATCTGCATTCCTTGGTGGTTCATTGTCTTGCTCACGCATAGCACGCCTGGGTCCTCTCTTTGTTGAGGAACCACCTTGGTACATTCTCCTGGACATATTTCTTTTTCTGAAAAATTTCTGAAATTTTAGTAACTTCAAAATAAAAGTGAATAAAACTAAACAAGATTGGTAGCAACTACTCCTACAAGTGCCTAGAGCCTATATCATGCATTAGAATTACTTGGGACCTCATAAATTTGACATGCAAGCTCAAGAACAGGGTCACCTATGCAGCAAAAATTTGCAATGAATAAAGCACTAGAACAAAAACTAATTGGATCATTGGAGGAGTCACATACCAAGCAACAATCTCCCAAAGCAGTTTTGTGAATGGAGCTTTGAGCAAGGAGATCGAAAATCGCAGCAAAATGAGCTAGAACTCGTGCTTGAGCTGGATGGGGATTTTTTGGGAAGAAGATGGAGTGTGTGGGTGCATGAATAAGTGAAGGGGGCCATCGTGGGCCCACGAGACAGGGGGGCGCGCCCAGGGGATGTGGACGCGTCCTCCACCCTCGTGGCCAGGTGCTTGCCCCCTCTGCAGTGTTTTTAGTGCCTAAAATCCTCAAATATTCCATAAAAAATCATAGTAAATTTGCAGGTCATTTGGAGCACTTTTATTTTCGGATATTTTTTTTGCACGGATAATTCAGAAAACAGACAGATAATACTATTTTTTCTTTCTTTATTCTAAATAACAGAAAGTAAAAAGAGGGTACAGAAGGTTGTGCCTTCTAGTTTCATCCATCTCATGATCATCAAAATTAATCCACTAACAAGGTTGATCAAGTCTTGTTTACAAACTCATTCCGAATAACACGGAACCGGAGAAATTTCAACTGACACTAGGTTACCTCAATGGGGATATGAACATCCCCAACAATAAGAATATCATACTTTTTCTTGAAAGTAGGAAGAGGAAATTCAAAACCTCCAATAATGATAGTTGGAATTTTTCCAATAGAATTAATGCTATGAACTTGAGGTTGTTTCCTCGGAAAGTGTACTGTATGCTCATTACCATTAACATGAAAAGTGACATTGCCTTTGTTGCAATCAATAACAGCCCCTGTAGTATTCAAAAAGGGTCTACCAAGGATAATCGACATACTATCGTCCTCGAGAATATCAAGAATAACAAAGTCCGTTAAGATAGTGACATTTACAACCACAACAGGCACATCCTCACAAATACCGACAGGTATGGCAGTTTATTTATCAGCCATTTGCAAAGATATTTCAGTAGGTGTCAACTTATTCAATTCAAGTCTACGATATAAAGAGAGAGGCATAACACTAACACCGGCTCCAAGATCACATAAAGCAGTTTTAACATAGTTTCTTTTAGTGGAGCATGGTATAGTTGGTACCCCTGGATCTCCAAGTTTCTTTGGTATTCCACCCTTCAAACTATAATTACCAAGCATAGTGGAAATTTCAGCTTCCGGTATCTTTCTTTTATTTGTAATGATATCCTTCATATATTTAGCATGGGTTTAATTTAAGCATGTCAGTCAAGCGCATATGTAAGAAGATAGGTCTAATCATTTCAACAAAGCGCTCAAAATCCTCATCATCCTTTTCTTGGATGGTTTAGGAGGAAAGGGCACGGGTTTCTGAACCCATGGTTCTCTCTCTCTACCGTGCTTCCTAGCAACAAAGTCTCTTTCATCATAACGTTGATTCCTTGATTGTGGGTTATCAAGATCAATAGCAGGTTCAACCTCTACTTCATTATTATTGCTAGGTTGAGCATCAACATGAACATTATCATTAATATTATCACCAGGTTCATGTTCATCACATGATTGTGTTTCAGCATCAGAAATAGAAATATTATTGGGATTCTCGGGTGTGTATACAACAGGTTCAGTAGAAGCATGCAAGGCCTTATCGTTTTTCTTTTTCTTTTTAGAAGAACTAGGTGCCTCTAAATTATTTCTCTGAGAATCCTGCTTGATTCTCTTAGGGTGGCCTTCAGGATACAGAGGTTCCTGAGTCATTCTACCAGTTCTAGTAGCCACTCTAACAGCAAAGTCATGTTTATTATTTAATTCATCGAGCAAATCACTTTGAGCTTTAAGTACTTGCTCAGCTTGAGTGTAACCATAGAAGCATATTTGCTAATGAGTTTAAGTTCACCTTTAACTCTAGCCATATAATCACTCAAGCGTCCTATCTCGAAAGAATTATTCTTTAATTCTCTACCAACATAAGCATTAAAACTTTCTTGTCTAGCCATAAAGTCATCAAATTCATCTAAGCATGGGCTATGAAATTTAGTACAAGGAATTTCAACTTTATCATATCTATAGAGAGAATTTACCTTTACTACATGTGTCGGGTTATCAAGACAATGTGGTTCTTCAACAGGTGGTATATTAAGACCATGTATTTCTTCAATAGGAGCTAAATTCTTAACATCTTTAGCTTTTATACCTTTTTCTTTCATTGATTTCTTTGCCTCTTGCATATCTTCAGGACTGAGAAATAGAACGCCCCTCTTCTTTGGAGTAGGTTTAGGAATAGGCTCAGGAATTGGCTCAATTGCCTCAGGAAGAGTCCAATTATTTTCATTAGTTAACATATTATTCAATAGTAATTCAGCTTGGTCGACTGTTCTTTCCCTGAAAACACAACCAGCACAACTATCCAAGTAGTCCTTGGAAGCATCGGTTAGTCCATTATAAAAGATATCAAGTATTTCACTTTTCTTAAGAGGATGATCAGGCAAAGCATTAAGTAATCGGAGAAGTCTCCCCCAAGCTTGTGGGAGACTCTCTTCTTTGATTTGCACAAAATTATATATTTCCCGCAAGGCAGCTTGTTTCTTATGAGCAGGGAAATATTTAGCAGAGAAGTAATAAATCATATCCTGGGGACTATGCACACAACCATGATCAAGAGAATTAAACCAAGTTTTAGCATCACCCTTTAATGAGAACGGAAATATCTTAAGGATATAATAATAGCGAGGCTTCTCATCATTAGTAAACAGGGTGGCTATATCATTTAACTTGGTAAGATGTGCCAAAACAGTTTCAGATTCATTGCCATAAAAAGGATCAGATTCAACAAAAGTAATAATCTCAGGATCAACAGAGAATTCATAATCCTTATCAGTAACACAGATAGCTGAAGTAGCAAAAGCGGGATCAGGTTTCATTCTAGCATTAATTAAGAGATCGTCGCTTCCATTTAGCTAATAACTTCTTAAATCGTATCTATCTTTGCAAGCAAAAATAGCTCTAGCAGCTTCTTCATCCATAACATAACCCTCAGGGACAATAGGCGATTCATAATCAGGGGGAGAACTTTCATCATCACTATCATCAATAATTTTATTTTCAATAATTTCATCCTCTCTTACCCTAGCAAGTTGTTCATCAAGAAATTCACCTAATGGCAAAGTGGTATAACGCACAGAAGTAGTTTCATCATAAGTATCATGCATAGCAGAAGTGGCATCATCAATTACAATGCGACATATCAGAGTTCATAGCAATAGCAGGTTTAGGTGTCGCAAGCTTACTCGAAACAGAAGGAGAATCTAGTGTAGAGCTAGACTGTAGTTCCTTACCTCCCCTCGTAGTTGAGGGAAAAATCTTTGTTCTTTCGTCTTTCAAGTTCCTCATAGAGATCAACAGATATAAATCCCAAGTGACTCAAAGAATAGAGCTACGCTCCCCGGCAACAGCACCAGAAATTAGTCTTGATAACCCACAAGTGTAGGGGAATGCAACAGCTTTCGAGGGTAGAGTATTCAACCCAAATTTATTGATTCGACACAAGGGGAGCCAAAGAATATTCTTAAGTATTAGCAGTCGAGTTGTCAATTCAACCACACCTGGATAACTTAGTATCTGCAGCAAAGTATTTAGTAGCAAAGTAGTATGATAGTAATGGTAACAGTGGCAAAAGTAAAGATAGCAGTTTTGTAGTAGTTGTAACAGTAGCAACGGAAAAGTAAATAAGCGAAGCACAATATGTGAAAAGCTCGTAGGCATTGGATCAGTGATGGATAATTATGTTGGATGCGATTCCTCATGTAATAGCTATAACATAGGGTGACACAGAACTAGCTCCAGTTCATCAATGTAATGTAGGCATGTATTCCGAATATAGTCATACGTGCTTATGGAGAAGAACTTGCATATCATCTTTTGTCCTACCCTCCCGTGGCAGCGGGGTCCTAGTGGAAACTAAGGGATATTAAGGCCTCCTTTTAATAGAGAACCGGAACAAAGCATTAGCACATAGTGAATACATGAACTCCTCAAACTACGGTCATCACCACGAAGTATCCCGATTATTGTCACTTCGGAGTTGTCAGATCATAACACCTAATAGGTGACTATAGACTTGCAAGATAGGATCAAGAACTCACATATATTCATGAAAACATTATAGGTTCAGATCTGAAATCATGGCACTTGGGCCCTAGTGACAAGCATTAAGCATAGCAAAGTCATAGCAACATCAATCTCAGAACATAGTGGATACTAGGGATCAAACCCTAACAAAACTAACTTGATTACATGGTAAATCTCATCCAACCCATCACCGTCCAGCAAGCCTACGATGGAATTACTCACGCACGGTGGTGAGCATCATGAAATTGGTGATGGAGGATGGTTGATGATGACGACGGCGACGAATCCCCCTCTCTGGAGCCCCGAACAGACTCCAGATCAGCCCTCCCGAGAGAGATTAGGGCTTGGCGGCGGCTCCATATCATAAAACGTGATGAAACTTTCTCTCTGATTTTTTTCTCTACAAAACGGAATATATAGAGTTGGAGTTGAGGTCGGTGGAGCATCAGGGGGCCCACGAGACAGAGGAGCACGCCCAGGGTGAAGGGCGCGGCCCCCACCCTCATGGACAGGGTGTGGGCCCCTGGCCTTGATTCTTTCGTCAGTATTTTTTATATTTTCCAAAAGTTATCTCTGTGGATTTTCAGGTCATTCCGAGAACTTTTGTTTTCTACATAATAAACAACACCATGGCAGTTCTGCTAAAAACATCGTCAGTATGGGTTAGTTTCATTCAAATCATGCAAGTTAGAGTCGAAAACAAGGGCAAAAGTGTTTGGAAAAGTAGATACGTTGGAGACGTATCAGCAGCCTCATTAGGTTATTTTAGTTTGTACTCCTTTGATTTTTCTCTTTGTTATAGTGCAACTGTTCACTTACCATAGATGAGCTTTCTTGTATGTTGACATGCACCGCAACTGAAGCACCGGAGCCGCTTTAGCGACGGTGACAGCCGTCCCAAACTCAACCGCAACACAAGCACCATAGACGATCCTTAGCTATCAAGTATGACAACGATACCCATACGGCATCGAGAATTAGGTACTATTATCCAAAGGCCAGCGCCTACATTCACTTTCTTAGCATAAGCACCGCACCTTTGAATTTCTTCAGGGCATCATTCAATTTTTCATGAGACGCATTATTCTGCTTGCACCTGTAGGGCCATACTTCTGGCAGTGAACATGTTACATGTGCTAAATTACATAGCAGTGCACATATAGTCAATATGCTTTAGTTTTGTCCTAAGTATTACTGTACTTCCTAGATATCACTGCCTACTATTTTACTTCTTGCATGCTATATTTATGATAATGGTGTTGTTCTGATGCCACCTGTTGGTTCCATCAGACTACTTCATGTTCTCTATGCTTAATTGCACATCAGCAAACTAGCATGTGGTTCCGCTGCTTTTTGTTCATTTTACCCTACATTTTCTGATGCTAGCTATTACATCACTGCTCCGAGCCTCTGTTCATTACTTTTTTGTGTGTTCTTGATCTTCCCAAGTTGCATGACTAATTAAAAACTAGCTACTCTTTTGGGTATGAAACCCATTTGTGCGAGAGTAGTACTAGGATGGGTGACCTCCTTGGAAGTCCTCGTGAAAGGGTTTCATATATAGCCTACTCCAACTTGTTTGGGATAACAAGCTTCATAAGTAAGGATTAATTATGGAGTTGCCAATCCCATCAAGAAAAATATTTGTTCTTTTGGGGCTGGCACCTCGAACAAGCATAAAAATAGAGTGAAACAGATATATTATCCTGTAAGCACACACCCTTCTTTCATTAGTTTAGATGAACCATTGATGATCAATTCGAACCAGTGCATGCGATTAAAATTAATTTTACCTAAATAGAGGGTGCAGAATAAACTAAAACAACTAGATTTGCAACCACGGGATGCTGACGGTATCTTCAAAGAACATTGCAACAGCAGCGAGGCTTCACAGCAACATATGGCAAGCTAGTGTGTTTTAGTACATGTGAAATGTAGTGCATGTGGGCTGCTTTCTTGGCTTGTGCCCTCAACCTGGAATCCTACAGAATTACAAATAGTTCAGTTGTCTGCTTTGCTGTATTGCTTGATTCGAATGCTTGTTTGTTACTTGTTAGGCTATACCTGAGTTGGCCAATATGCCAGCAGTGCCTGTTGTACTATCGTAAAGAAATGCATGCCTAGTTCATTTGAGTCCTTAAATTTTCTTTCGAACTTCATCACAAGACTGTCTTCGTAGTTTATATGAGGCCACACTGTTAAGTGCTTTCTCAGATTATTTGAACTGCTTAGATGCCTTGGCAACTTAAATATAGCAGTGGTACACTCCCTTTCAACTAGGGATGTTAACTGGGTCCCATTTAATCCCGATTAAAGTCCACTAGTGGTATGATAGTTCAAAAGAGTTTTTGTTTTTTGAGGAAAATGAACTAGGGAGCTAGCAAAAACTAACTAGATGGGACTAGAGGATGTCGTTTATTTGCCACTTACATCCCTAGTTTCATCTTACCATTTTAATTTATTTTTGGCTGATGCTGCTTTAAACCATTTAAATATAGCTTGCCATGCTCGGCAATAATTCGTATGTCGTTACCATGTAAGCTTACTGCCTTAATCATGTGATAACTATCTCTTACTTATGTCCAATGGGAACCTTTCAGGATGCCGTTCACACTAGAACACAATGCACAACCCCAGAATCTATTTGTGGAAGCAGTGCGCCATCCATGTTACCAGCTGGTAGCAGTTCAGAGGCAACACCGCCTGAGAGCTGTCTGAGCACAAATATGGTGTGGCTGCCATGAATGAGGTAATCTTGATCTTGAGGCTAGAAATTATGCAATTAGCTACACACATTATGCAAGCAACCCAAGAATTGGAGGAAGTAAGAATGCTGCATCTGAAGATGGGGGAGGTCCTACTGTTTCTGCTATCTGAAGCCTAGGGTAATCCCAGTTCTTCTTTAGATACCAGTTGAAATTGTCAATAGATTATTGTACTTGCATGTTGTGTCATGTCTTTGAATGGATTATGTTGTAAGACCCCCTATGTTGTCCATGTGATGTAATGATCCGAATTTTTTAGGCGAGGTAATCCTCAGTACTTGTATGATTGACATAAGGTGAACTGTTTTTCGTGTGAGCATATTGTATTGGATGAAATAACTATTTGACTCAAAGTGTATCCAACCTACTGAATTCGAAGATAACTGCATTTCTAAATCATAATCATATATAAAGGTGGAATAAATCTTTGTTGTGGTTTTGAAGAAATAAATAACAAAACATAGAATTATCGGTGGATATTCGTAATCGAATACAAATTGGATTTGAATTTAGTTGCCAGGGCCCAAGGAAAACGTGAATGCTAATTCTTCCAAGTTTTGAACGAAGCGGCTAAACACCCACTATCATTTGTGGGCTGCCCGAAGCAAGTGTTTGTGAGATGGAAATTACTGTCTACCCCTAACACTTTGACATCCTTATCGACCGGATTTACACTGCTCTCGATAGGGGTAGACTAGTAACTTCAATCAGATGTGACACGACCACCTCTGAGCCCATTTTGACACGGTGGGTGCCAAACATGGGCGGCAAAACACATTTGATTCAAGCTCGTTCGAAAGACATGTGTATCTCCCTCCATTTCCCCATTCATACATGGTGGGTGGCAAAAAAACTCTCCTCGCCCGAAATCGATGTAGGCAAATATTTTAAATAGGCGCATATGTGTAACTTCCCTCAGACGTGACACAACCACCCTACCTGTCAGCCCCGTTCATACACCGTGGGAGCCAACCATGGTCAGCAAAACACCCTCTCCTCGCCCAAAATCGCTACCGGCAATATTTGGGAGATGCGAGATTACCGTCCTATCCCCAACCGATGTGATGTCCGAAATTTCAAATGGGGGATAAGTTCGTAACTTTCCCACATTTCAGACAAGCGCGTCCCAAAGTTTGAGATCCCCCCTCCCCTCTATTTCCCAATTCATACACCGTCAGTGCCACAACAACCTCCCCACTGCGGCTAGCCTCCTCCGTCCGCCACCCCATCCCCCACCTTGCCGGAGCCGCTACTCCGTCGTCCACTAAAAGTGATGGACGTCTCTCATCCACGGCGCCGGACCAGGATCCTTTCATCGCATCCTCTCACTTCATCGACGCCGTCGTCCACCTTGTCGTTGCTGCTCCTACGACCGCCTAGTCCACGGCAACAGGATTTATCCCCTGACCCGTCCGTCTGTCGTCTAAAGTCTTCTTCCCCGCTGCTGATAGCCATCGCACCCGCAGCACCCTCAACGTATCAGCAGGGGCTGCTACCTCTTGAGCATGCGTTGGTTTTCCTTTGAAGAGGAAAGGGTGATGCAGCAAAGTAGTGTAAGTATTTCCCTCAGTTTTTTAGAACCAAGGTATGAATCCAGTAGGAGGCCACACACAAGTCCCTCGTACCTACACAAACAAATAAGAACCTTGCAACCAACGCGATAAAGGGTTGTCAATCCCTTCACGGCCACTTGCAAAAGTGAGATCTGATAGAGATGATAATATTTTTGGTATTTTTATGATAAAGATTGAAAGTAAAGATTGCAAAATAAAAATAGATTGGAAACTTATATGATGGAAAATAGACCCGGGGGGCATAGGTTTCACTAGTGGCTTCTCTCAAGATAGCATAAGTATTATGGTGGGTGAACAAATTATTGTCAAGCAATTGATAGAAAAGTGCATAATTATGAAAATATCTAGACATGATCATGTATATAGGCATCACGTCCGTGACATGTAGACCGACTCCTGCCTACATCTACTACTATCACTCCACACATCTACCGCTATCCAGCACGCATCTAGAGTATTATGTTCATAAGAACAGATTAACACATTAAGCAAGATGACATGATGTAGAGGGATAAACTCAAGCAATATGATATAAAACCCTATTTTTATCCTTGATGGCAACAATACAATACGTGGCGTTTCCCCTTCTGTCACTGGGATCGAGCAACACAAGATTGAACCCAAAGCTAAGCACTTCTCCCATTGCAAGAAAGATCAATCTAGTAGGCCAAACCAAACTGATAATCCGAAGAGACTTGCAAAGATAACCAATCATACATGAAAGAATTCAGAGAAGATTCAAATATTGTTCATAGATAATCTTGATCATAAACCCACAATTCATCGGATCTCGACAAACACACCACAAAAAGAGTTACATCGAATAGATCTCCAAGAAGATCGAGGAGAACTTTGTATTGAGATCCAAAGAGAGAGAAGAAGCCATCTAGCTAATAAATATGGACCCAAAGGTCTATGGTAAACTACTCACACATCATCGGAGAGGCTAAGGTGTTGATGTAGAAGCCCTCCATGACCGATTCCCCCTCCGGCAGAGCGCCGGAAAAGGCCCCAAGATGGGACCTCACAGGTACAGAAGGTTGCGGTGGTGGAAATAGGGTTTCGTGGTGCTCCTTGTTGGTTTCGGGGTATATGGGTATATATAGGAGAAAGAAGTAGGTCGGTCGAGCTATGAGGGGCCCACGAGGGTGGGGGCGTGCCCAAGGGTGCCTCCTTGTCTCGTGGCCTCCTCGTTGATTTCTTGACGTCCACTCCAAGTCCTCTGGATCACTTTTGTTCCAAAAATCACGCTCCTGAAGGTTTCATTCCGTTTGGACTCCGTTTGATATTCCTTTTCTGCGAAACACTGAAATAGGCCAAAAAACAGGAATTTGCACTGGGCCTTGGGTTAATAGGTTAGTCCCAAAAATAATATAAAAGTGTATAGTAAAGCCCATTAAACATCCAAAACAGAATATATAATAGCATGGAACAATCAAAAATTATAGATACGTTGGAGACGTATCAAGCATCCCCAAGCTTAATTCCTGCTCGTCCTCGAGTAGGTAAATGATAAAAATAGAATTTTTGATGTGGAATGCTACCTAACATATTTCTCAATTTAATTTTCTTTATTGTGGCATGAATGTTCAGATCCAAAAGATTCAAGATAAAAGTTTAATATTGACATAAAATAGTAATACTTCAAGCATACTAACCAAGAAATTATGTCTTCTCTAAATAACATAGCCAAAGAAATCGCATCCCTACAAAATCATATAGTTTGGCCATGCTTCATTTTTGTCACACAAGATGCTCTCATCTTGCACAACCCCGATGACAAGCCAAGCAATTGTTTCATACTTTAGTAATCTCAAACTTTTTTCAACTTTCACGCAATACATGAGCGTGAGCCATGGATATAGCACTATGGGTGGAATAGAGTATAATGATGGGGGTTGTGTGGAGAAGACAAAAAAGGAGAAAGGCTCACATTGACGCGGCTAATAATCAACGGGCTAGGGAGATTCCCATCAATTGATGTCAATGCAAGGAGTAGGGATTGACATGCAACGGATGCACTAGAGCTATAAATGTGTGAAAGCTCAACAAAAGAAACTAAGTGGGTGTGCATCCAACTTGCTTGCTCACGAAAACCTAGGGCATTTGAGGAAGCCCATTGTTGGAATATACAAGCCAAGTTCTATAATGAAAAAATCCCACTAGTATATGAAAGTGACAAAACAAGAGACTCTCTATCATAAAGATCATGGTGCTACTTTGAAGCACAAGTGTGGAAAAGGGATAGTAGCATTGTCCCTTTTTATTTCTCTTTTTTTTCTTTTTTTGGGCCTTTCCTTTTTTTTGCCTTTCTCTTTTTTTATTTGGGACAATGATCTATTAATGATGATCATCACACTTCTATTTATTTACAACTCGATACTAGAACAAAAGTAATGTATGTCATGATGATGATGATGGAAGTTGCATGGCAATATATCTCGGAATGGCTATGGAAATGCCATAATAGGTAGGTATGGTGGCTGTTTTGAGGAAGATATAAGGAGGTTTATGTGTGATAGAGCGTATCGTATCACGGGGTTTGGATGCACCGGCGAAGTTTGCACCAACTCTCAAGGTGAGAAAGGGCAATGCACGGTACCGAAGAGTCTAGCAAAGGCGGAAAGGTGAGAGTGCGTATAATCCATGGACTCAACATTAGTCATAAAGAACTCACATACTTATTGACAAAACCTACAAGTCATCAAAAACCAAGCACTACGTGCATGCTCCTAGGGGGATAGATTGTTAGGAAAAGACCATCGCTCATCCCCGACCGCCACTCATAAGGATGACAATCAAAGAACACCTCATGTTTCAAATTTGTTACACAATGTTTACCATACGTGCATGCTACGGGACTTGCAACCTTAAAAACAAGTATTTCTCAAATTCACAACTACTCAACTAGCACAACTTTAATATCACTATCTCCATATCTCAAAACAATCATCAAGTATCAAACTTCTCCTAGTATTCAATGCACTTATATGAAAGTTTTTATTATATCCAACTTGGATGCCTATCATATTAGGACTAATTTTATAGCCAAAGAAAATTACCATGCTGTTCTAAAGGACTCTCAAAATAATATAAGTGAAGCATGAGAGATCAATAATTTCTATAAAATAAAACCACCACCGTGCTCTAAAAGATATAAGTGAAGCACTAGAGCAAAATTGTTTAGCTCAACAGATATAAGTGAAGCACATAGAGTATTCTAATAAATTCCGATTAATGTGTGTCTCGCACAAAAGGTGTTTACAGAAAGGATGATTGTGGTGAACCAAAAGCAAAGACTCAAATCATAAAAGACGCTCCAAGCAAAACACACATCATGTGGTGAATAAAAATATAGCTCCAAGTAAAGTTACCGATGGACGAAGACAAAAGAGGGGATGCCTTTCGGGGCATCCCCAAGCTTAGGCTTTTTGGTTGTCCTTGGATTTTACCTTGGGGTGCCTTGGGCATCCCAAAGCTTAGTCTCTTGCCACTCCTTGTTCCATAATCCATCAAATCTTTACCCAAAACTTGAAAACTTCACAACACAAAACTTAACAGAAAATCTCATGAGCTCCGTTAGCGAAAGAAAACAAAACACCACTTCAAGGTACTGTAATGAACTAATTATTTCTTTATATTAGTGTTAAACCTACTGTATTCCAACTTCTCTATGGTTCATAACCTCCTATACTAGCCATAGATTCATCAAAATAAGCAAACAACACACGAAAAACAGAATCTGTCAAAAACAGAACAGTCTGTAGTAATCTGTATCAAATGCATACTTATGGAACTCCAAAAATTCTAAACTAAATTGATGGACATGAGGAATTTATCTAATAATCATCTTCAAAAAGAATCAACTAAATATCACTCTCCAGTAAAAAGTTGTAGCTAATCTCGTGAGCGCTAAAGTTTATGTTTTTTACAGCAAGATCAAAAAGACTTCACCCAAGTCTTCCCAAAGGTTCTACTTGGCACAAACAATAATTAAAAAATAAAAACACATCTAACCAGAGGCTAGATGAAAGATTTATTACTAAACAGAACCTAAAAGCAAGAAACAAAAATAAAATTGGGTTGCCTCCCAACAAGCGCTATCATTTAACGCCCCTAGCTAGGCATAAAGGCAAGGATAGATCTAGGTATTGCCATAATAATGGTAAGGTAAATCACGAAAACTCATCTCATGTTCCCTACGCTCAGCAGCAAGTTTTCTTTGTGGCAAGCAAAATTAATCAAAAGGGCTAAATTTAATGGGACAAAAGTCCCCAAGATCAAGCTTGGGAGGTATGGGTCCCTCCTTTGGCCCCTTATATTGGACAACCAATTCATCATTATAAACATTCTTTTGGCAATAATTCATGAGCCTTTGTTCAAGAGAAAAACCTAATCCGTTGTTCTGAATAGCAAAGTCATCATTGAGTTTAGAAATTCTATCAACTAGAACTCGGTAGGAACCTTTTTTCTAAGGTTTTCATTGTAAGCAACATGATCTAAAGATCGTAAACGCGTTAAGTCTTCTTGATTAAAAAGGATAGCTTCTATGGGAGGACGACCAGTGTCCAGCCTATAATGCACAAAAATTTCATTTGCCTCTTTCATTATAAATCTGAACTCATGAGCCAAAAAGATAGTAGTCGCTCACTTAACAGAAGAATGCTCGATATTGGAAAACTCTAGAAAAATCCTTTGTATGCAAGGATGCAGATGGATAAATTGTCTTTCAAGTTCAACTACAAGCAATGATATAGCATCCACAAGACTACTAGTTCTATGAAGAATAGACCCACCCATAGAGGGCGGGGCACCGGCTCAAGTAAAGAAATCTTGAATAACTCCTTTCCCAATAATATTACCGCTACCAATCCGAAACTTTTTAGTGTGTAAAATAGTAGGATCTTCAAGACGATCATCAAAAACATCAAAGTTTTCCATATAATTATTCTTATCAATGATAACCTCCCCAGTTTCAGACATGACGGCAGCATAGAGAACGAACACACAAGAAGCAACTGAAGAAGAGGCAAACGGAAAGAGAGGGCGAATAAAACAGCAAGGGTGAAGTGGGGGAGAGGAAAACGAGAGGCAAATAGCAAATAATGTAATGCGAGGGATAAGAGTTTGTGATCAGTACTTGGTATGTCTTGACTTGTGCTTAGACTCCCCGGCAACGGCGCCAGAAATGGCTCATTGACGGGAGATCAAATCTTGACTTGTCTTGGTGTAAGCCTCCTCGGCAACGGCGCCAGAAATCCTTCTTGCTACCTCTTGAGCATGCGTTGGTTTTCCCTTGAAGAGGAAAGGGTGATGCAGCAAAGTAGAGTAAGTATTTCCCTTAGTTTTTGGGAACCAAGGTATCAATCCAGTAGGAGGCCACATGCAAGTCCCTTGTACCTACACAAACAAATAAGGACCTTGCAACCAACGCGATAAAGGGGTTGTCAATCCCTTCACGGCCACTTGCAAAAGTGAGATCTGATAGAGATGATAATATTTTTGGTATTTTTATGATAAAGATTGAAAGTAAAGATTGCAAAATAAAAATAGATTGGAAACTTATATGATGGAAAATAGACTCGGGGGCCATAGGTTTCACTAGTGGCTTCTCTCAAGATAGCATAAGTATTACGGTGGGTGAACAAATTACTATCGAGCAATTGATAGAAAAGTGCATAATTATGAGAATATCTAGGCATGATCATGTATATAGGCATCACGTCCATGACAAGTAGACTGACTCCTGCCAGCATCTACTACTATTACTCCACACATCGACCGCTATCCAGCATGCATCTAGAGTATTAAGTTCATAAGAACAGAGTAACGCATTAAGCAAGATGACATGATGTAGAGGGATATACTCAAGAAATATGATATAAACCCCATCTTTTTATCCTCGATGGCAACAATACAATATGTGTCATTTCCCCTTCTGTCACTGGGATCAAGCAACGCAAGATTGAACCCAAAGCTAAGCACTTCTCCCATTGCAAGAAAGATCAATCTAGTAGACCAAACCAAACTGATAATTCGAAGAGACTTGCAAAGATAACCAATCATACATAAAATAATTCAGAGAAGATTCAAATATTGTTCATAGATAATCTTGATCATAAACCCACAATTCATCGGATCTCGACAATCACATCGCAAAAAGAGTTGCATTGAATAGATCTCCAAGAAGATTGAGGAGAACTTTGTATTGAGATCCAAAGAGAGAGAAGAAGTCATCTAGCTAATAACTATGGACCCGAAGGTCTGTAGTAGACTACTCACACATCATCAGAGAGGCTAAGGTGTTGACGTAGAAGCCCTCCGTGATCGATTCCCCCTCCGGCGGAGCGCTGGAAAAGGCCCCAAGATGGGATCTCACGGGTACAGAAGGTTGTGGCGGTGGAAGTAGGGTTTTGTGGTGCTCCTGGTTGGTTTCGGGATATATGGGTATATATAGGAGGAAGAAGTAGGTCGGTAGAGCTACGAGGGGCCCACGAGGGTGGGGGCACGCCCAGGGGGGCAGGCGCGCCTCCCTGCCTCATGGCCTCCTCGTTGATTTCTTGACGTCCACTCCAAGTCCTCTAGATCATGTTTGTTCCAAAAATCACGCTCCCGAAGGTTTCATTCTGTTTGGACTCCGTTTGATATTCCTTTTCTGCGAAACACTGAAATAGGCAAAAAAAACAGGAATTTGCACTGGGCCTTGGGTTAATAGGTTAGTCCCAAAAATAATATAAAAGTGTATAGTAAAGTCCATTAAACATCCAAAACATAATATATAATAGCATGGAACAATCAAAAATTATAGATACGTTGGAGACGTATCAGGTGCCTACACGGCGTCGCAAGATAGGTGGTACTCTTCCATATGTGCTTAAGTAATTGATCTCACCCGAAAAATAGATCATAAATTGTTTACTGTACTTTTCTTATCCGTAACAAATCGTAGTGGCTAGTTGAAAGCAAACATTGTTTGCGAAGTAGCTTTGTCCGGTTTGCACCTTCAGATCCGCCATGGCACGGTCACTATACTCGTAAAGCTTATTGTTTCCCCCCTTTATATTCACTACCATCATCGTAGGTGCTTCGTGTCATGCTAGCACTACTCCTCAAGACCTCAACCCATCAAGCAAAACAACATGCCACTCATAATTCCAAAGCTTAGGTGTTGAAATACGAATATGATATGATGCTCATATTACTAAAACAGAGAACGTCTAATTGGTCACCTAATGTTCCTATATTTATTTTGAAAAGCATGTGCGCCACCCACTGGTCTAGCTAGTTCCACTTTCCTGATTTTACTCTTGATGCTTAGGGTTTTCCCCTTTTATGTACTCTACTATGATCTACGTAGGTGCTTTCTGTCGTACTAGCATGATTCCACCCATCAACCTAAACAACACAGGGCTTAGTTGTTCAAATATGATACTAATATTAGTTAACAGACACATTTAATTGGTTAGCTAAAGGTCCCACTTGAGTTTCCACATGCATGTCATGACATATAGAGAGACAGCAGAATTGCATTTCTTTGTCACTTGTTGACTGTACTTTCTTGTCCATACCAAACCTTAGTTGTTATGTCAAAGCAAAGATTGGTTGCTAACTACCCTTTGCGCGGTTTGCAGCTTCAGATCTACCATCCCACTACCACGGTCAACACTATACTCATCATGCTTACGGTTTCCCCATTTTATGATGACCACGATCAGCCTACGTGGTTAGTGTCATAATAGCACTTCTCCACCCATCGAGCTAAACAAGCTTAGTTGTACAAATTCAAATCTGATAGTATGCTGATATTAGTAAAACTGAGAGACGTTTAATTGGTCAGCTAAATGTTCCTACTTTAGTTTAGAAATGCATGTGAGCCACATATGGAGAGACTGGAAGGAATACTATTTCTCTATGCGCTCTGGTTCATCTTGCATGGGCAACCAACATTGTATAGAAAGACTTGTAATATCTTCAATCTGCTTGCTCTTCTGCTCTTCTTTAAGATGATCCTCTTCTCTTCTTTAATAAATATGTTCCTTGTTGGGAAGAGTAGCAGAGACATTTGCGGTCGACTGGTCAGGTCGAGTTGTTCTCCCTTAGTATATTTTAAACCTGTCAGATCAGGTCAACTTGTTCTTCTTTACTATATGTTGAAGCTGTCATCTGCGAAGTATCATCACTTCTGGAGCTCTCATATTTTGAGTAGTAGGCCACATTATATTAATGCACACCCCAAGTTACAGCATGCATGGCATCTCTCAGAAGAATTGCAGAGATAACACAAAGGGGTTTACAGGGAGGCAGTATTGGATTAGAATCACTTCTACATTACAAAGATAATCTCACTTGTTTTTATGTTTTCATGCATGTCAGGTACTGAACACTATGAAAATGAATATGAGAATGGGCGCACGAGAGGAATATTGCAGAACAATCCACTGGCTAACAAACTTGGCATGGTGGAGGATGGCCTATCTTATTCACCCATCAAGGTGCTTGCTCTATCTTGCATTACTTCTACTTTGTTACACCACCATCTGCTTAGTTTAAGCATCATATATGAGTATATGCCATACCTATCCATTTTCTGTACCTATTCCACATGTCGTCATACTATGTTTTTCCAGTCAAATGTTGTTCTTTCGTAATAGATGTCCAAAAGGAAGAGGGTGAGTGCAGATCCTCAAGGAGTACAAACTAGGTATTTGGAAAAGGTAGTGTTACCTGATAAATCAGATAGATCAGTAGCCACAGAAAACAAGCCCAACTGTACCACACTCTACCCCTACTCCACTGGCCAAACCACTATTAGAACTGCTGATAGCCCAGCGTCAGGTACTGTCTATGATATCAATTCAAAATTTGAACTCCTAAATTTCTGCATGTGCCTTACCTTCTCTCTTGTATGAAAACTAATTTCAGATGAAGCTCCTTGCTCAAAGGATCATAGGATCCCACAACAATACTGGGCTCTGCATTGCTCTTATCGGTACCTCTTGCTCTTTATCGGCATACGTACACTCATTGTTGTTTGATTATGTAGCATCACTGTAAATGTTCGCTTCTTTATCCTCCCTTTGCTTGAAATTATAAGATCTATATTTACTCTTAGATAAATATAGAATTAACACAATGGTTATGAAGTTTTGGACTGCTCATGTATGTACCTGTTGTCATGTACTCCCTCTATATCGAATTAATTGTTGATCAATTGGATGTATTTAGAACTTAATAGTGCTAGATACATCCATTTGAACGACAAGTAATAATGGACAGTGGTGGTATTACTGTACTTGCATCGCGAGATAGTTGATTTTCTAGCATTACTCTGCATCTTATCTGCCCTGCCCTCCACTTTCTCCAAATTATCATATCTACATTTACTCTTACCAAAATGTTGAATAAAGCCAATGCCACTGCACACATTGATGTCTACATTCCTCTTGTCAGTACCTTTTGCCTTATAACCCTGTACTTAATTAATTGCTATTTGATTATGTATCATTAGTCTGCACCTGAGCTTCATTATCCTCTGTTTCTTCCTATATTATTTGATCTATATTTACTCTTTGCAAAATGTAGAAAAATGGCAATGCTTATAAAGAATTTTCTTTGGGGAATTTATTGAATTATCCTTCCATCAACATGGAGATGGGCTTTGTCCAGCCCGTGTTAACATGTAATGTAAGTTCATCCTTATCAAGCCTTCAAACTTTGTTCTAGTATAGAGTTGGATAGGCATAATTTCCTCCACCGCTATTTACTTTGTTGTTTACATCTGATTGGATGTTTGCAACAACTACCAGTTTTAAATTGTAGTTGTAAAAACATGTTCCTTATGCAGAAAAGATCCATTTATTTGCTTATATAATTGTGAAACCTGTTACGTGTCTCCTTATTTCTCTTTCAGAGTCGTATCTCTTATGCCAGGCAGAACTTTAGGGAGATAGTGATTCAAATCATATTGAGGACAGTGAGATGACCCCAAGGTCCTATCTTGATGAAGACAGTGAGTTGAAGCTACTCACCAGCTAGTGTGAGACAACCTCTGTGCAATCGCGGCCTCAATTAGTTCGACTGCTCCAGTCTCAACTTAAAGCGGAAAGGCTTGCTTCAGCTCAGCTCCGACTGGAAGTCAAAGATGCAAAGAAGATGTCAGAGGACTGCCATGTGCACTATCATGCCATACAGCTAGGGATGGAGCATCTATCGTTGACACAACTGAGGTCTCATCAGCTTGTTCGGCTGCTTGCGGGGCCTGTCCTGGAAAGGCCTAGTGCCTTCTGAAGTGCTCTCAGTTTTGTATATTCTTTTGTCGGCACGTTTATATGCACTGGTGGCGACCTTTGATGCCCAGTGTATGTAATCTGCGGTCACATTGCGCTTTATTATCACCGGTAGCAAACTTTGATTCCCAGTGGATGTAATATGCCATAATTTCTTTATTGTATAGTCTAGGTTTATTCTTTGGTCGGTATGCTGTAATTTGGGCCAGAAGGTTTAGTGGATCTCAGTGTTGTCAGTCTTCAGGCCGGCCCATTACTCATATGGGCCAAAACGTGGGCCTATAATCATCTTGGGCCATTAGCAGGTCTAAACCTATAGTAGTTTCCCGCCTTTAACAGACCGAGTAAAGTTCTAGCCAGTAGGGCCAGAGAATACCATGGGCTTTTAACAGGCTAAAACCTAGATTGGGCCAGCATTGGGCCGAAAAATTCACGGGCCAATACAGGCCGAAACTGCATAAGGCCCATGTTTGGCCCAAATAGGACAAGCAGTTAACGGGCCAAAATATATCTCGGGCCAGTTTACAACAACAACAACAACGACAACAACAAAGCCTTTAGTCCCAAACAAGTTGGGGTAGGCTAGAGGTGAAACCCATAAGATCTCGCAACCAACTCATGGCTCTAGCACATGGATAGCAAGCTTCCACGCACCCCTGTCCATAGCTAGCTCTTTGTCGATACTCCAATCCTTCAGGTCTCTCTTAACGGACTCCTCCCATGTCAAATTCGGTCGACCACGCCCTCTCTTGACATTCTCCGCATGCTTTAGCCATCCGCTATGCACTGGAGCTTCTAGAGGCCTGCGCTGAATATGCCCAAACCATCTCAAACGATGTTGGACAAGCTTCTCCTCAATTGGTGCTACCCCAACTCTATCTCGTATATCATCATTCCGGACTCGATCCTTCCTCGTGTGTCCACACATCCATCTCAACATACGCACCTCCGCCACACCTAACTGTTGAACATGTCGCCTTTTAGTCGGCCAAAACTCCATGACATACAACATTGCGGGTCGAACCGCCGTCCTGTAGAACTTGCCTTTTAGCTTTTGTGGCACTCTCTTGTCACAGAGAATGCCAGAAGCTTGGCTCCACTTCATCCATCCGGCTTTGATTCGATGGTTCACATCTTCATCAATACCCCCATCCTCCTGTAACATTGACCCCAAATACCGAAAGGTGTCCTTCCGAGGTACCACCTGGCCATCAAGGCTAACCTCCTCCTCCTCACACCTAGTAGTACTGAAACCGCACATCATGTACTCGGTTTTAGTTCTACTAAGCCTAAACCCTTTCGATTCCAAGGTTTGTCTCCATAACTCTAACTTCCTATTTACCCCCGTTCGACTATCATCAACTAGCACCAAATCATCCGCAAAGAGCATACACCATGGGATATCTCCTTGTATACCCCTTGTGACCTCATCCATCACCAATGCAAAAAGATAAGGGCTCAAAGCTGACCCCTGATGCAGTCCTATCTTAACTGGGAAGTCATCAGTGTCGACATCACTTGTTCGAACACTTGTCACAACATTATTGTACATGTCCTTGATGAGGGTAATGTACTTTGCTGGGACTTTGTGTTTCTCCAAGGCCCACCACATGACATTCCGCGGTATCTTATCATAGGCCTTCTCCAAGTCAATGAACACCATATGCAAGTCCTTCTTTTGCTCCCTATATCTCTCCATAAGTTGTCGTACCAAGAAAATGGCTTCCATGGTCGACCTCCCAGGCATGAAACCAAAACTGATTTTTGGTCACGCTTGTCATTCTTCTTAAGCGGTGCTCAATGACTCTCTCCCATATCTTCATTGTATGCCTCATCAGCTTAATTCCACGGTAATTAGTACAACTCTGAACATCCCCCTTGTTCTTGAAGATTGGTACTAATATACTCCATCTCCATTCTTCTGGCATCTTGTTTGCTCGAAAAATGAGGTTGAAAAGCTTGGTTAGCCATACTATCGCTATGTCCCCGAGACCTTTCCACACCTCAATGGGGATACAATCAGGGCCCATCGCCTTGCCTCCTTTCATCCTTTTTAAAGTCTCCTTCACCTCAGATTCCTGGATGCGCCGCACAAAACGCATGTTGGTCTCATCAAAGGAGTCGTCCAGTTCAATGGTAGAACTCTCATTCTCCCCATTGAACAGCTTGTCGAAGTACTCCCGCCATCTATGCTTAATCTCTTCGTCCTTCACCAAGAGTTGGCCTGCTCCGTCCTTGATGCATTTGACTTGGCCAATATCCCTCATCTTCCTCTCCCGGATCTTAGCCATCTTATAGATGTCCCTTTCACCTTCCTTCGTGCCTAACCGTTGGTAGAGGTCCTCATATGCCCGACCCCTTGCTTCACCAACATCTCACTTTGCGGCCTTCTTCGCCATCTTGTACTTCTCTATGTTGTCTGCACTCCTATCCAGGTATAGGTGTCTGAAGCAATCTTTCTTCTCTTTAATCGCCTTCTGGACATCATCATTCCACCACCAGGTATCCTTGTCTTCGCTTCTCCTTCCCCTGGACACTCCAAACTCCTCCGAGCCACCTTACGAATGCAAGTCACCATCTTCATCCACACATTGTCCGCGTCCCCTCCTTCCTCCCAAGGGCCCTCCTCAATTACCCTCTCCTTGAACACCTGAGCTACCTCCCCCTTGAGCTTCCACCACTTCGTTCTAGCGACCTTGGCACGCTTATCCCGCTGGACACGAATCCAAAAGCGGAAGTCAGCAACCACCAGCTTATGCTGGGGTACAACACTCTCCCCAGGTATCACCTTACAGCCTAGGCACGCACGCCTATCTTCTCTTCTCGAGAGGATGAAATCAATCTGGCTAGAGTGTTGGCCACTACTAAAAGTCACCAGATGTGATTCTCTCTTTCTAAAGAGGGTGTTAGCTACAATCATGTTGTAGGCTAGAGCAAAGCTTAAGACATCTTCTCCTTCTTGATTCCTGATGCCATAGCCAAATCCCCCATGCGCCCCTTCAAAACCTGTGTTAGATGTACCCACGTGGCCATTGAGGTCTCCTCCTATGAAGAGCTTCTCACCAATCGGTACACTCCTAACCATGTCTTCCAAGCCTTCCCAGAACTCCCTCTTGGTGTTCTCATTGTGGCCTACTTGCGGGGCATACGCGCTGATAACATTGAGAACCAAGTCCTCAACTACCAGCTTGACCAGGATAATCCGGTCCCCACGTCTCCTGACGTCTACCACTCCATACTTGAGGCTCTTGTTGATCAAGATGCCTACGCCATTTCTGTTTGCAGCCGTCCCCGTGTACCACAACTTGAAGCCGGTATCCTCCACCTCCTTCGCCTTCTGTCCTCTCCATTTGGTTTCTTGGACGCAAAGGATATCAACACCTCTCCTCACTGCTGCATCAACTAGCTCCCGAAGCTTCCCTGTTAGAGACCCTACATTCCAACTACCTAAACGAATCCTCCTAGGCTCGGCTAGCTTCCTTACCCTTTGCACTCATCGAGTCAAATGCGAAGACCCTTGCTAATTTTCCACTACATCCGGGCACCGATGTAGCGCGTCACTAAGGATACGACGACCCGATCCTCACTCACTTGCCACCGTATACGGATCAATATATGGCGCGCCACTTGGGGGTGACGGCCCGGCCCTTGCCCATTTTCCACCACACCCGGGTTCCGATGTGGCGCGTCGCTAAGAGGGTTACGCCCCAACGAAAATCTTTTGGGTTTCATCTCCATAAGAGTGGCTGAGTTTTTACGTTGGCTCGCCAAGCCTATCACAACCCTCCTCCTTTACCCGGGCTTGGGACCGGCTATGTTGAGACAACATAGGCGGAGTTTCTCGGGCCAGTTTGGCCCAATAAAATTATGGGCTTTAAGCAGGCCGGTATCCACGCGGGACATAGGCCCAAAAGTGTCATGGGCCATTATCAGATGGGCTATAAGCAGGCCTGATTCAACGCGGGCACTAGTTAGGCCCAACTGTTCCACGGGACATTAACAGGCCGATAGGCCTGTTGGGATGAAATTTATCCACAAAGACTATGGGCCGTTAAGAGGCCTAAAGTTACTTCGGGCAAGAAATAGCCTAGTTTCCGCATGGGCCATTAAAGGGCCTAAAGTTAAACCGGGCCGACAACGTCCCAGATGCACCATGGACCGCTGACAGGCCGAAACTATTATCGGGCCAAACTAGTTAACGGGCATTTAATAGGCTGAAATACGAACATGTCTTAGAATGGGCCCAAAAGAACAATGGTATGTTAACGGGCCTGATCCGATATGGGCCGTAATTTGGCTCAAAACACGGCAGGATGTGAACGGGCTTGATCTGCTTTGGGCCTCAATTTGGCTCAAAAGATGTGATACGTCTCCAACATATCTATAATTTTTGATTGCTCCATGCTACTTTATCTACTATTTTAGGCAATTACGGGCTTTATTTTCCACTTTTATATTATTTTTGGGACTAACCTATTAACCGGAGGCCCAGCCCAGATTTGCTGTTTTATGCCTATTTCAGTGTTTTGAGGAAAAGGAATATCAAACGGAGTCAAAACGGAACGAAATCAACTGGAGAAGTTATTTTTGCAAGGAAAGCCACCCGATGGACTTGGAGTGCACGTCAGGAGATACGGGAGGTGCTCACGAGGGTGGGGGACGCCCCCGCCCCCTGGGCGTGCCCCCTGCCTTGTGGGACCCCCGTAGCTCCACCGACGTACTTCCTGCACCCATATATACCTACGTACCCAAAAACTTCTAGAACAGAACCTAGATCGGGAGTTCCGCCACCGCAAGCCTCTGTAGCCACCAAAAACCAATCGGGACCCTGTTCCGGCACCCTGCCGGAGGGGGATCCCATCACCGGAGGCCATCTTCATTATCCCGGCGCTATCCATGACGAGGAGGGAGTAGTTCGCCCTCGGGGCTGAGGGATGTACCAGTATCTATGTGTTTGATCTCTCTCTCTCTCTCTCTCTCTCTCGTGTTCTCTCTCGTGTTCCCTCTATGGCACGATCTTGATGTATCATGAGCTTTGCTATTGTAGTTGGATCTTATGATGTTTCTCCCCCTCTACTCTCTTGTGATGAATTGAGTTTCCCCTTTGAAGTTACCTTATCGGATTGAGTCTTTATGAGAACACTTGATGTATGTCTTGCCGTGATTATCTGTGGTGACAATGGGATATCATGTGCCACTTGATGTATGTTTTGGTGATCAACTTGCGGGTTTCGTGACATTGGGAACCTATGCATAGGGGTTGGCACACGTTCTTGACTCTCCCGTAATAGCTTTGGGGCACTCTTTGAAGTGCTTTTATGTTGGTTGGATGAATCTGAGATTGTGTGACGCATATCGTATAATCATGCCCACGGATACTTGAGGTGACAATGGAGTACCTAGGTGACATTAGGGTTTTGGTTGCTTTGTGTCTTAAGGTGTTATTTTAGTATGAACTCTATGATGGATTGAGCGGAAAGAATAGCTTTATGTTATTTTACTACGAACTCTTGAATAGATAGAACAGAAAGGATAACTTTGAGGTGGTTTCATACCCTACCATAATGTCTACGTTTGTTCTCCGCTATTAGTGGCTTTGGAGTGACTCTTTGTTGCATGTTGAGGGCTTGTTATATGATCTATCTATGTTATTATTGTTGAGAGAACTTACACTAGTGAAAGTATGAACCCTAGGCCTTGTTTCCTTATCATTGCAATACCGTTTACGCTCACTTTTATCGCTCGTTACCTTGCTGTTTTTATAATTTCAGATTACAAATACCTTTATCTACTATCTATTTTGCACTTATATCTTCATCTCTTCGCCGAACTAGTGCACCTATACAATTTACCATTGTATTGGGTGTGTTGGGGACACAAGAGACTCTTTGTTATTTGATTGCAGGTTGTTTGAGAGAGACCATCTTCACCCTACGCCTCCTACGGATTGATAAACCTTAGGTCATCCACTTGAGGGAAATTTGCTACTGTCCTACAAACATGTGCACTTGCAGGCCCAACAACGTCTACAAGAAGAAGGTTGTGTAGTAGACATCAAGCTCCTTTCTGGCGCCGTTGCTGGGGAGGCTAGGTAAAGGGTACTCACACTCCGTCAACTAAGCTATTTTTTGGCATGGTAGGTGCTTGAAGGTATATCTTTAGATCTTGCAATCGGATCTTTTTGTTTCTTGTTTTATCACTAGTCTAGTTTATAAAATAAAATTACAAAAAATGGAGTTAAGTTTGTCACATACGCTTCACCTTTTTAATATCTTTCGTGACTATGATGGAAAGGAAAATTTTGCTCAAGTACTAGAAGAAGAATTACATAGAATTTTTGGCATAAAATATGTGAAAGATGAGCATGATTGCAATGTTGTTAATATGAATTCCCTGAATATCCATGATGCTAATGATATGCAAAGCCACAAGCTTGGGGAAGCTATGTTTGATGAAGATGATATTTTTTGTCCCCCAAGCTTTGATGAGCAAAATTACTATGATGAAAGCATGCCTCCTATCTATGATGATTATGTGATGACACGTATGCTTTAAAGAATAATGATAACCATGAAAATTGTCATCTTGATCTTAATTTTCAATCCTATGATAGTTATTTTGTTGAGTTTGCTCCCACTATTATTCATGAGAAGAATCTTGCTTATGTGGAGAGTAGTAAATTTTCTATGCTTGTAGATCATGAAAAGAATGCTTTAGGTGCTGGTTATATTGTTGAATTCATTCATGATGCTACTGAAAATTATTATGAGGGAGGAACATATGCTTGTAGGAATTGCAATAATATCAAGTTTCCTCCCTATGTGCTTAAATTCTTGAAGCTATGCTTATTTTACCTTCCTATGCATGTTGATTATTGTTCCCCTATGTTGTATGCTCACAAAATCCCAATGCATAGGAAGTGGGTTAGACTTAAATGTGCTAGCCATATTCTTCATGATGCTCCCGTTATGTTTCAATTCTTATCTTTTATGTGAGCATCATTGCCATCATCATGCCTAGCTAGAAAGGCATTAAACAAAAGCGCTTGTTGGGAGACAACCCAATATTTATCCTTACTGTTTTTTGTGTGTTAACATGATTATTCTACAGTAGTAATCATGTTTTATAGCTTTTGCTTCAATAAAGTGCCAAGTAGAACCTTTGGGAAGACTTGGGTGAAGTTTATGTGATCTTGCTGTGAAAAACAGAAACTTTAGCGCTCACGAGATTAGCTGCCATTTTTTACTGGAGAGTGCTTTTAGGTTTATTATTTTTTAAGATGATTAATAGAAAAATTTCTCAGGTCCAGCAATTTATTTCATAATTTTTGGGGTTCTAGAAGTATACGTTTAATACAGATTACTACAGACTGTTCTGTTTTTGACAGATTCTGTTTTCTTTGTGTTGATTGCTTATTTTGATGCATCTATGGATAGTATTAAGTGGTATGAACCATAGAGAAGTTGGATTACAGTAGGTTTTACACCAATATGAATTTATAATGAGTTCATTACAGTACCTAAGTGGTGGTTTTATTTTCTTATACTAACGGAGCTTACGAGTTTTGTGTTGAGTTTTGTGTGGTTGAAGTTTTCAAGTTTTGGGTAAGGATTCGATGGACTATGGAATAAGGAGTGGCAATAGCCTAAGATTGGGGATGCCCAAGGCACCCCAAGGTAATATTCAAGGACAACCAAGAGCCTAAGCTTGGGGATGCCCCGGAAGGCATCCCCTCTTTCGTCTTCGTTCATCGGTAACTTTACTTGAAGCTATATTTTTATTCACCACATGATATGTGTTTTGCTTGGAGAGTCATTTTCTTTTGTTAGTTTTTGCTTTATTTTAGTTATAATAATGTTTTGCATCTTTAGTTTCAATAAAAAAGTCAAGGATGGCCTTTGCCATGCTTATTTTGCTAGTTTGCATGTTGCTGTTTGAAAACAGAAAGTTTACCGCTGTTGCAAAAATTCCCTAGAGAAGTCAGAGAATGGTATAACGTTGAATCTTTTTGAATATTAAGCTATGATAAATTTATTACATTGGGAATTTTATTTCATAATTTTTGGAGTCAGGTAAGTATTGTTACTCTTGCATTCTTTACAGACTGTATTGTTTTCACAGATTGCTGTTATGGTTGCATTGTTTGCATATGTTTGCTTGTTTAATGATTCTATTTGAGGATAGGAGTATTAAATATACAGAGGCATTTAGTATTCAATGTTGAATAATAATTTTAGTGATTTGTTACAGTAGAAAATGATAAGGTTTTGCATTGGTTTATACTAACCTATCTCACGAGTTCTTGTTGAGTTTGTTGTGAATGAAGCTTTTGATAAAAAGAGAAACTGTGACATGAAAGGAATTAAGGAGACACAAAAGCTGAAGCTTGGGGATGCCCAAGGCACCCCAAGATAATATTTCAAGAAGTCTCAAGCATCTAAGCTTGGGGATGCCCCGGTAGGCATCCCACCTTTCTTCTTCAACAACTATCGGTTAGTATCGGTTGAGCCTAAGTTTTTGCTTCTTCACATGAGTTGTGCTATCCTTGCAATGTAGTTTTCTTTAGATTTGCCCACTGTTTGAATGAAGTATCAAGATCTGAAATCCTTTAATGAGATAGAGCCATACACAAATTAGAATTTGTTAGAATACTCTATGTGCTTCACTTATATCTTTTGAGCTTGATAGTTTTTGCTCTAGTGCTTCACTTAGACCTTTTAGAGCACGGTGGTGGATTTGTTTTAAAGAAAGAGATGAACTCTCATGCTTCACTTAGATTATTTTGAGAGTTGTTAATAGCATGGTAGTTTGCTTAATGTTAATATACTTGGTATTCAAGATATGTGAAACTTTCTTATGAGTGTGTTGAATACTAAGATAAGTTTGATGCTTGATAATTGTTTTGAGATATGGAGGTGATAATATCAAAGTCGTGCTAGTTAGGTGATTATGAATTCAAAGAATGCTTGTGTTGAAGTTTGCAAGTCCCGTAGCATGCATATATGGTTAAAGTTGTGTAACAAATTTGAAACATGAAGTGTACCTGCCTTGTGCATCCTTATGAGTGGCGGTCGGGGACGAGCGATGGTCTTTTCCTACCAATCTATCCCCCTAGGAGCATGCGCGTAGTACTTGATTTTTGATGACTTCTAAATTTTTGCAATAAGTATATGAGTTCTTTTGACTAATGTTGAGTCCATGGATTATACGCACTCTCACCTTTCCGCCTTTGCTAGCCTCTTCGGTACCGTGCATTGCCCTTTCTCATCTTGAGAGTTGGTGCAAACTTTGCCAGTGCATCCAAACCCCGTGATACGATACGCTCTATCACACATAAACCTCCTTATATCTTCCTTAAAACAGCCACCATACCTACCTATTATGGCATTTCCATAGCCATTCTGAGATATTTTGCCATGCAACTTCCATCATCATCATCATGACATACATTACTTTTGTCATATTGCCATTGCATGATCATGTAGTTGACATCGTATTTGTGGCAAAGCCACCATGCATTATTTTTCATACATGTCACTCTTGATTCATTGCACCATCCCGGTACACCGCCGGAGGCATTCATATAGAGTCATATCTTGTTCTAAGTTTCGAGTTGTAATCCTTGTGTTGTAATCAATAGAAGTGTGATGATCATCATTATTAGAGCATTGCCCAAATAAAAAAAGAGAAAGGCCAAAAAGAAAAAAAGAAAGGCCAAAAAAAATAAAGGGCAATGCTACTATCTCTTTTTCCACACTTGTGCTTCAAAGTAGCACCTTGTTCTTCATGTAGTGAGTCTCATATATTGTGCTTCTTAGCACCTTGTTCTTCATGTAGTGAGTCTCATAAGTTGTCCTTTTTATACTAGTGGGAATTTTTCATTATAGAACTTGGCTTGTATATTCCTACGATGGGCTTCCTCAAATGCCCTAGGTCTTCGTGAGAAAGCAAGTTGGATGCACACCCACTAGTTTTATTTTGTTGAGCATCCATAGCTCTAGTGAATCCGTTGCATGGCAATCCCTACTCCTCATGTTGACATCAATTGATGGGCATCTCCATAGCCCGTTGATTATACTCGTCAATATGAGACTTTCTCCTTTTTTGTCTTCTCCACACAATCCCCATCATCATATTCTATTCCACCCATAGTGCTATATCCATGGCTCGCGCTCATGTATTGCGGGAAGGTTGAAAAAGTTTGAGATTATTTAAGTATGAAACAATTGCTTGGCTTGTCATCGGGGGTATAGAAGTTGGGAACATCTTTGTGTGATGAAAATGAAGCATAGCCTAACTATATGATTTTGTAGGGATGAACATTCTTTTGCCATGTTATTTTGAGAAGACATGATTGCTTTGATTAGTATGCTTGAAGTATTATTGTTTTTCTGTCAATATGAACTTTTGTCTTGAATCTTTGGATCCGAATATTCATATCACAATTAAGAAGATTTGCATTGAAATTATGCCAAAGTATCACTCCGCATCAAAAATTCTTTTTTATCATTTACCTACTCAAGGACGAGCAAGAATTAAGCTTGGGGATGCTTGATACGTCTCCAACGTATCTATACTTTTTTATTGCTCCATGCTACTTTATCTATTGTTTTAGGCAATTATGGGCTTTATTTTCCACTTTTATATTATTTTTGGGACTAACCTATTAACCGGAGGCCCAGCCCAGATTTACTGTTTTATGCCTATTTCAGTGTTTCGAGGAAAAGGAATATCAAACGGAGTCAAAACGGAACGAAATCAACTGGAGAAGTTATTTTTGGAAGGAAAGCCACCCGATGGACTTGGAGTGCACGTCAGGAGATACGGGAGGTGCTCACGAGGGTGGGGGGCGCCCCCCGCCCTGGGCGTGCCCCTGCCTCATGGGACCCCCGTAGCTCCACCGATGTACTTCCTGCACCCATATATACCTACGTACCCAAAAACTTCCAGAACAGAACCTAGATCGGGAGTTCCGCCGCCGAAAGCCTCTGTAGCCACCAAAAACCAATCGGGGCCCTGTTCCGGCACCCTGCCGAGGGGGATCCCATCACCGGAGGCCATCTTCATCATCCCGGCGCTATCCATGACGAGGAGGGATTAGTTCACCCTCGGGGCTGAGGGTATGTACCAGTAGCTATGTGTTTGATCTCTCTCTCTTGTGTTCTCTCTCGTGTTCCTCTATGACACGATCTTGATGTGTCCCGAGCTTTGCTATTGTAGTTGGATCTTATGATGTTTCTCCCCCTCTACTCTCTTGTGATGAATTGAGTTTCCCCTTTGAAGTTACCTTATCGGATTGAGTCTTTATAAGAACACTTGATGTATGTCTTGCCGTGATTATCTGTGGTGACAATGGGATATCATGTGCCACTTGATGTATGTTTTGGTGATCAACTTGCGGGTTTCATGACATTGGGAACCTATGCATAGGGGTTGGCACACGTTCTTGACTCTCCGGTAGTAGCTTTGGGGCACTCTTTGAAGTGCTTTTATGTTGGTTGGATGAATCTGAGATTGTGTGACGCATATCGTATAATCATGCCCACGGATACTTGAGGTGACAATGGAGTATCTAGGTGACATTAGGGTTTTGGTTGATTTGTGTCTTAAGGTGTTATTCTAGTATGAACTCTATGATGGATTGAGCGGAAAGAATAGCTTTATGTTATTTTACTACGAACTCTTGAATAGATAGAACAGAAAGGATAACTTTGAGGTGGTTTCGTACCCTACCATAATGTCTACGTTTGTTCTCCGCTATTAGTGGCTTTGGAGTGACTCTTTGTTGCATGTTGAGGGCTTGTTATATGATCTATCTATGTTATTATTGTTGAGAGAACTTACACTAGTGAAAGTATGAACCCTAGGCCTTGTTTCCTATCATTGCAATACCGTTTACTCTCACTTTTATCGCTTGTTACCTTGCTGTTTTTATAATTTCAGATTACAAATACCTTTATCTACTATCTATTTTGCACTTGTATCTTCATCTCTTCGCCGAACTAGTGCACCTATACAATTTACCATTGTATTGGGTGTGTTGGGGAAACAAGAGACTCTTTGTTATTTGGTTACAGGGTTGTTTGAGAGAGACCATCTTCACCCTACGCCTCCTACGGATTGATAAACCTTAGGTCATCCACTTGAGGGAAATTTGCTACTGTCCTACAAACATGTGCACTTGCAGGCCCAACAACGTCTACAAGAAGAAGGTTGTGTAGTAGACATCAATATGGCAGGCTGTTAACGGGCCAGCCCACTAGTGTCTGAAAAAACATGGTGAGCCTTTAGCTTGGCCGGCCTTTTCAATGAATGGGCCTCTGTTGGGTCGTGCCATGTGTCGACGTATCATAGGCGCCTCCTATCCAATGAGTGGATGACATCTGTCCCAACGGTGAGCAAACACGTGTTTCCTCCGGCCAATGAGAATTTTACATGTGGAAAATCCCCATTGGTCCGGGCTGTAATGGTTTATCGGATCCAAAAACAGACCCAATAGCTTAACGGCAACCAACTATGGTCGATGCCACGTGTCGGTCACCCTTGACGAAAGCACTTCTATGACGCGGGATTTATCGTCATGAAAGTGGACACTTCCGTGATGATAATTTTGGTAATGTCATGGAACACTTCTACGACAGCATAGGTATAACTATCTTGATTCTGTCATAAAATCGTCATGGATGTACATGCATGACAGAAAACGTGACCTACTATGACAAACACATATCATCACGGAAGTGTCTTTTTTTGTAGTGACTCCTGTTGTTCTATATGAACACTAGAAAAAATTTGAAAGCAATAAGAGACAACAAATATCGTTCCGTCCCCAAAGGTGGCATGTTCCCTACCAAAACCATCACGCTTGTTGTGAGAAGCTCTGGTTTGTGAGAAGCTTATACCCAAACCTGCCCCAAATGGGACAAAAAATTTACCATGGCATGTTGATGCCGCTCCATGATAGCATGCCAAGTTTCATGAATTTCATATGAGTTTTAGATTTACTAGAATTTAAAAACCAGGTAAATGTTTTGCGAGCAATAAACAGTGCCCTGGTGTTTGAAATTCATTCCGTTTTCTTGCATGGGACCTAAGCATGCACCCAAGGACACAGATTTGATTTTTCAACCAATTTGTATGCACTGGAGCATCTGCATGTATTTCAAATTTGAATTATGCACATAAAATGCCTAGAAAACCTAGTAAATGTATAAAATGTCCAAACGAACCCTGAATAATTCCAATTATTTTACGACACACATATAGTTGCATGTTCACTGCAGATAAAAGGTCTAGCAATTCAAACACCGTCCATCGTCGTTGTGACTCCATTATGTAATTCAAATCAAGATGAAAAATCAAGTAGACCCCACACAGTTTATTATCACCAACCATGTGAGATGTAGTACAAAACATCTTGGAGCACCGTCGATGTATAGTACACCTATGGGTTACGCAAGAAGGTGCGTCGGCTACAGTCCACAGCCGGCGTGTCAAGCACACTAGCTCGCTCCCCAAATACTCTCGCCTCTGCATCCCTCGCAATCTTGAAAATATTATTGTCTCGTAATCTCGAAAATATCTACCGTCTGGAAGATTTTAATGTTTGATAGCACACGATTAGTATGTGCGGGCCGTGTGCGATGTCTGTTACTCCTGCTCTGCTTCAGTCCCTTGATTCAAATTTTCAGTAGCCCCGGCATTTTACTCCCGCCTCTACATCCCTCGCAATCTTAAAAATATCTTCTCGCCCTTGATCCAAATTTTCAGTAGCCCCGCCCTGTTACTCCTGCCTAGTAAAATTTTTAGTTGCCATAGTATTTCCTCAAACACAACCTTGCCCCCCCCCCCGCCCCCTCCACACACACCACACACTCCCCAAAACCTCCGCTCACACAGACACACACAACCCTTGAAACCATTGGTAGGTCGCCGCCATCGCTGGCGCCTCAATCCTCAACCTCTGCCTGTGTGCCGGGGAGCTCGAGGAGCCAATGGCCAAAAAGAGGTTTATTGCGGCCTTTTCGCCCGACGCCAGCGAGGAGGTCGCTGAGGTGTCCTCGTCGTCCTCCCTACACTGGTTTGAGGACTTCCCTGTCCTCCCTCGGACCCGGCAGACGAGTCCTACCTCAGGGTCCGGCAGCGGCGGTGGGGGGCGTGGGTCGCTGAGATTATAGATCGGGAGACTCACACCTGCTAGTGGCTTGGTAGCTTCCACACGGCCGAGCTCGCGGCCATGGAGTACGACCCCTGGCAGGTCCACTACCATGGCGCGACAGCTAGGCTCAATTTCCCCTTCGGCACACGTCTGGTCCACCTTGTTCAGCCGGAGCCAGGGGTGGTGAGCTCAGCTATGGAACAGGAGGACCGCGAGGCATGGGAGCGCCTCAAGGCCGAGGCCGCCGACGAGGCCTACATGCAAGAGCTCCGCCGGCAGCACCCGGAGCTCGTGGAGGCGGAGCGGGCGATCTTTGCCAGCGTGGAGGGCGGCGGGTTATCTGATACGTCCATTTTGCATCATGCTTTTATATCGATATTTATTGCATTGCAGGTTGTTATTACACATCATGTCACAATACTTATGCCTTTTCTCTGTTATTTTACGAAGTTTACATGTAGAGGGAGAATGCCGGCAGCTGGAATTTTGGGCTGAAATTAGAGACCTATTCTGCATAACTCCAAAAGTCCTAAAACTCCATGAAAGTCAGTTTTGGAATATATTAAAAATATTGGGCGAAGAAAGCACCAGAGGGGGCCACCCACTGTCCACGAGGGTGGAGGGCGCGCCCTACCCCCTGGGCGCGCCCCCTACCTCGTGGGCCACCTGGAAGCCCCCTGATGCCCATCTTCTTGTATAAGGTGTCTTTTGCCCTGGAAAAATCATAAGGAAGCTTTCGGGACGAAGCGCCGCCGTCTCGAGGCGGAACCTTGGCAAAGCTGTTCTGCCGGGGAAACATCCCTTCGGGAGGGGGAAATCGTCACCATCGTTATCACCATCAATCCTCATCGGTAGTGGGTCAATCTCCATCAACATCTTCACCAGCACCATCTCCTCTCAAACCCTAGTTCATCTCTTGTATCCGATCTTTGTCTCAAAACCTCAGATTGGTACCTGTGGGTTGCTAGCAGTGTTGATTACTCCTTGTAGTTGATGCTCGTTGGTTTATTCGGTGGAAGATTATATGTTCAGATCCTTTATGCACATTAATACCCCTCTGATTATGAACATGAATATGATTTGTGAGTAGTTACATTTGTTCCTGAGGACATGGGAGAAGTCTTGTTATAAGTAGTCATGTGAATTTGGTATTCGTTCGATATTTTGATGAGATGTATGTTGTCTTTCCTCTAGTGGTGTTATGTGAACGCCGACTAGATGACACTTCACCATTGTTTGGGCCTAGGGGAAGGCATTGTGAAGTAATAAGTAGATGATGGACTGCTAGAGTGACAGAAGCTTAAACCCTAGTTTATGTGTTGCTTCCTAAGGGGCTGATTTGGATCCATATGTTCCATGCTATGGTTAGGTTTACCTTAATTCTTCTTTCGTAGTTGTGGATGCTTGCGAGGGGGGTTAATAATAAGTGGGATGCTTGTCCAAGGAAGGGCAGTACCCAAGCACCGGTCCACCCACATATCAAATTATCAAAGTAATGAACGTGAATCATATGAGCATGATGAAAACTAGCTTGACGATAATTCCCATGTGTCCTCGGGAGCGCTTTTCTTTATATAAGAGTTTGTCCAGGCTTTTCCTTTGCTGCAAAAAGGATTGGGCCACCTTGCTGCACCTTGTTTACTTTTGTTGCTTGTTACCCGTTACGAATTACCTTATCATAAAACTATCTGTTACCGATAATTTCAGTGCTTGCAGAGAATACCTTACTGAAAACTGCTTGCCATTTCCTTCTGCTCCTCGTTGGGTTCGACACTCTTACTTATGGAAAGGACTATGATATATCCCCTATACTTGTGGGTCATCAAGACTCTTTTCTAGCGCCGTTGCCGAGGAGTGAAGCGCCTTTGGTATGTGGAATTTGGTAAGGAAAAATTTATATAGTGTGCTGAAATTTACTGTCACTTGTTACTATGGAAAATAATCCTTTGAGGGGCTTGTTCGGGGTATCTTCACCCCAACCAGTAGAGCAAAGAGTTGCTCCTCAACCTACTGAACCTACTGAAAATGTTTACTTTGAAATTCCTTCGGGTATGATCGAGAAACTGCTAGCTAATCCTTTTACAGGAGATGGAACATTACATCTCGATATGCACCTAATCTATGTGGATGAAGTTTGTGGATTATTTAGGCTTGCAGGTATGCCCGAGGATGTTATCAAGAAGAAGGTCTTCCCTTTATCTTTGAAGGGAAAGGCATTGACATGGTTTAGGCTATGTGATGATATTGGATCATGGAATTACAACCGATTGAAATAGGAATTTCATCAGAAGTTTTACCCTATGCATCTGGTTCATCATGATCGTAATTATATATATAATTTTTTGCCTCACGAAGGAGAAAGTATCGCTCAAGCTTGGGCGAGGCTTAAGTCAATGTTATATTCATGCCCCAATCATGAGTTCTCAAGAGAAATTATTATTCAAAAAAATTATGCTCGGCTTTCTCTCAGTAATCGCTCCATGCTCGATACTTCTTGTACTGGTTCTTTTATGATGAAGACTATTGAATTCAAATGGGATTTATTGGAAATAATTAAACACAACTCTGAAGATTGGGAACTCGACGAAGGTAAGGAGTCAGGTATAACACCTAAGTTTGATTGTGTTAAATCTTTTATGGATACCGATGCTTTTCGTGAATTTAGCACTAAATATGGACTAGACTCTAAGATAGTAGCTTCTTTCTGTGAATCATTTGCTACTCATGTTGATCTCCCTAAGCAGAAGTGGTTTAAATATCATCCTCCCATTGAAGTAAAAGTAGTTGAACCTATTAAAGTTGAAGAAAATACTATCACTTATAATGTTGATCCTATTGTTCCTATCGCTTATATTGAGAAACCACCTTTCCCAGTTAGAATAAAGGATCATGCTAAAGCTTCGACTGTGGTTCGTAAGAGTAATGCTAGAACACTTACACCCCCTAAGCAAATTAAAGTTGAACCTAGTATTGGTATGGTTAAAGATCTCTTGGTCGATAATATTGATGGGCATGTTATTTACTTCTGTAATGAAGCTGCTAGAATTGCTAGACCCGATACTAAGAATAAATATAGACCTGTTGTAGGCATGCCTATTGTTTCTGTTAAAATAGGAGATCATTGCTATCATGGCTTATGTGATATGGGTGCTAGTGCGAGTGCAATACCTCATTCTTTATACAAAGAAATTATGCATGATATTGCACCTGCTGAGGTAGAAGATATTGATGTTACAATTAAGCCTGCCAATAGAGATACTATTTCACCAATTGGGATTTTTAGAGATGTTGAAGTCTTGTGTGGGAAAGTTAAATATCCTACTAATTTTCTTGTTCTTGGTTCCCCACAAGATGACTTTTGTCCCATTATATTTGGTAGACCCTTCTTGAATACTGTTAATGCTAAGATAGACTGCGAAAAGGATATTGTTACTGTTGGTTTAGGGGATATGTTTCATGATTTTAATTTTGCTAAATTTCGTAGACAACCCCATGATAAAGAATTGCCTAGTAAAGATGAAATTATTGGTCTTGCTTCTATTGCCGTGCCTCCTAATGATCCTTTAGAACAATATTTGCTAGACCATGAAAATGATATGTTTATGAATGAAAGAAGGGAAATAGATGAAGTATTCTTTAAACAGGGACCTATTTTGAAACACAACTTGCCTGTTGAAATTCTAGGGGATCCTCCTCCACCCAAGGGTGATCCCGTGTTTGAGCTTAAACCATTACCTGATACTCTTAAATATGCTTATCTTGATGAAAAGAAGATATATCCTGTTATTATTAGTGCTAACCTTTCAGAGCAGGAAGAAGAGAAATTATTGAAAACTCTGAAGAAGCACCGTGCTACTATTGGATATACTCTTGATGATCTTAAGGGCATTAGTCCCACTCTATGCCAGCACAAAATAAAATTGGAAAAGACGCTAAACCGATTGTTGATCACCAACGATGGTTAAATCCTAAGATGAAATAAGTGGTAAGAAATGAAATACTAAAGCTTCTGGAGGTGGGTATAATTTATCCTGTTGCTGATAGTCAGTGGGTAAGTCATGTCCATTGTGTCCCTGAGAAGGAAGGTATTATTGTTGTTCCTAATGATAAAGATGAATTGATCCCACAAAGAATTGTTACAGGCTATAGAATGGTAATTGATTTCCGCAAATTAAATAAATCTACTAGAAAGGATCATTACCCTTTATCTTTTATTGATCAAATGCTAGAAAGATTATCCAAACATACACATTTTTGCTTTCTAGACGGTTATTCTGGTTTCTCTCAAATATCTATGTCAAAAGAGGATCAGGAAAAGACCACTTTTACTTGCCCTTTCGGTACCTTTGCCTATAGATGTATGCCTTTTGGTTTATGTAATGCACCTGCTACCTTTCAAAGATGTATGACTGCTATATTCTCTGACTTTTGTGAAAAGATTGTTGAGGTTTTCATGAATGATTTCTCCGTGTATGGAACTTCTTTTGATGATTGCTTAAGCAACCTTGATCGAGTTTTGCAGAGATGTGAAGAAACTAATCTTGTCTTGAATTGGGAGAAGTGCCACTTTATGGTTAATGAAGGTATTGTCTTGGGTCATAAAATTTCTGAAAGAGGTATTGAAGTTGACAAAGCTAAAGTTGATGCTATTGAAAAGATGTCGTGTCCTAAGGACATTAAAGGTATAAGAAGTTTCCTTGGTCATGCCGGTTTTTATAGGAGGTTCATTAAAGACTTCTCAAAATTTTCTAGGCCTCTGACTAATCTATTACAAAAAGATGTTCCTATTGTCTTTGATGATGATTGTGTAGAAGCATTTGAAATACTTAAGAAAGCCTTGATTTCTGCACCTATTGTTCAGCCACCTGATTGAAACTTACCCTTTGAAATTATGTGTGATGCTAGTGATTATGCTGTAGGTGATGTCCTATGTCAAAGAATTGATAAGAAATTAAATGTTATCCAATATGCTAGTAAAACTCTAGATAGTGCCCAGAGAAATTATGCTACTACTGAAAAAGAATTTTTAGCAGTTGTATTTGCTTGTGATAAGTTCAGACCTTATATTGTTGATTCTAAAGTAACTGTTCACACTAATCATGCTGCTATTAAATATCTTATGGAAAAGAAAGATGCTAAACCTAGACTTATTAGATGGGTTCTCTTGCTACAAGAATTTGATTTGCATATTATTGATAGAAAGGGAGCTGAGAACCCCGTTGCAGACAACTTATCTAGGTTAGAGAATGTTCTTGATGACCCACTACCTATTGATGATAGCTTTCCTGATGAACAATTAGCTGTCATAAATACTTCTCGTACTGCTCCATGGTATGATGATTATGCTAATTTCATTGTTGCTAAATTTATACCACCTAGTTTCACATACCAGCAAAAGAAAAAGTTTTTCTATGATTTAAGACATTACTTCTGGGATGACCCACACCTTTATAAATAAGGAGTACATGGTGTTATTAGACGTTGTGTACCTGGGCATGAACAGGAACAAATCCTACGCAAATGTCACTCCGAGGCTTATGGAGGACACCACACTGGAGATAGAACTGCACATAAGGTATTGCAATCCAGTTTTTATTGGCCTACTCTTTTTAAAGATGCCCGTAAGTTTGTCTTGTCTTGTGATGAATGTCAAAGAATTGGTAATATTAGTAGACGTCAAGAAATGCCTATGAACTATTCACCTGTTATTGAACCATTTGATGTTTGGGGCTTTGATTATATGGGACCGTTTCCTTCCTCTAATGGGTATACACTTATTTCAGTTGTTGTTGATTACGTTACTAAGTGGGTAGAAGCTATTCCAACTAGTAGTGATGATCATAACACCTCTATTAAGATGCTTAAAGAAGTTATTTTTCTGAGGTTTGGAGTCCCTAGATACTTAATGACTGATGGTGGTTCACATTTTATTCATGGTGCTTTTCGTAAAATGCTTGCTAAGTATGATGTTAATCATAGAATTGCATCTCCATACCACCCACACTCTAGTGGTCAAGTAGAATTGAGTAATAGAGAGATTAAATTAATTTTGCAAAAGACTGTTAATAGATCTAGAAACAATTGGTCCAAGAAACTTGATGATGCATTATGGGCCTATAGAACTTCATATAAAAGTCCTGTGGGTATGTCCCCATATAAAATGGTTTATGGAAAAGCATGTCCACTAAGGGATTTACTCTGTTAATTTTTAGGGGATCGACTATAGATGGCCTAATGAGTTTGAGGGTTTGATCTTTGTCTTATTCGCATTAGTGTTCATGTGATGCTTGTTAGTGCCACTAAATTGCGTACTTCGATCTAAACTCCAAACATTCAAAGTTTTAAGCATGCAACCATAACATCCAAACATTCAAAGTTTTTAAACATAGTTCAAGCGATTCCTAAACAAACTACCGACACTACAGACACTAGACAACTACTCCTCATCACTCTCACACTCAAGGTCCACCCAGTTAATGTCGGAACCTCATCGTCGTGCAGGACATCCTCATGCTGAACCTTGTTGTCGGACCAGACTCGTCCTCCCTCTTCCGCTCTGCCTTCTGACACTCATGGTTCCTCTTCCAGAATAAATCCGCCTTGTACCGCGCGAGCTCTAGATTTTCCTTCGCTATTTTCTCCTTGTTGTTGGACCCGACCTTAATCACCTTGGAGGGGCCAGACTAGTCCTCCGTCTTGCGCTCCGCCTTCTGGCACTCATGGTCCCTCTCATAGAATAACTCTGCCTTGTACCGCAGGAGCTCCAGATTTCCCCTCGCCATTTTCTCCTCGTTGTCGGACCCAGCCTTATTCACCTTGGAGGGGCCATACTCGTCTTCCGTCTTGCATTCCGCCTTCTGGCACCCATGGCCCCTCTTCCAAAATAACTCCGCCTTGTACCGCACGAGCTCCAGATTTTCCCTCATCATTTTCTCCTTGTCACTCTCCCAGGGTGTCCCGCTGCTCTAGCATGATGCGGCTGTCGCTCTTCTCCTTGCGGGGCACAATGTCCATCGGCGGACCAACAAACTCTGGCGCTGTCTAGGATCTGATCTTTGGGAAGTCGAGCTCATGATGCGGCCGGCCGAGCCTCCAACAGGCGATGTCGAAGGCTCGCGTGACGACCTTCACGTCTTGAAGGTGTTGAGCCAATGGCGTTGTCCATCCCACTGCAGGTCGGCGATGTAGCGGCCAGACTGCCGCAGCAGAACGTCATGGTAGCTGGACTTCAGCGGCATCCTCTTCGGTTGTAGTGCGGCCGTGCAACAGATCCGTCAGCGAGACGACACGGAGGAGCTTGATCAGGCAGCGGGAGGAGGCAGATCGGGCTGATCTAGCAACTGGATAACAAATAGCTCGATTGGGTGTGCAGCAATAACAGCAGGTGGTGGATCCGGCGACGGTCGATTTGGGTGGCTGCAACGGCTGTCGATTTGGCTGGATTCAGCCGCGGCGATGGCGGGTGCTGGGCGGCCGCAGGAGGGGGTGATTTCACTAGGCGGTTGGCGTGTGTGCGGCTGGGGGAGAGGCGGGCAAATGTGTTGTTTTGACCCTTTTGAGAAAGTTTAGCCAGATCTAACCCTGGTTTGGATTTTGAGACCTAACCCTTTTCCTACCCCGGGGTCGATGGTGGTAGGGTATAATAGCCTACGACCGAGGCCCTTGGCGGTAGGGGTGCACGCCCTACCATAAATAGTTTCTAAGTATCAAATACAGTGCTTGTACTCATCTATCGCCAGGACCCTCGGCGGTAGGGATGCACAGGCTATCGCCAACGTGTTTGGTGGTTGGGCTGCACTGCGCTAATGTGGAAGTTGCCTACCGCCAGGGGCCTCGGCGATAGGCTGGTATACCCTACCGCCATCGACCCTGGCGATAGGAAAATGGTCAGATCCCGATTTTTCTTGAATCAGGGTTAGGTCTGGCTAAACTTTGGCAAAAGGGTCAAAACACTAAATTTGTCCAGGAGAGGCTGCATTTTAAGTTTGGAGCAGCGGCACGGCGATGCAAATTTACGTCACTTGGAGGAGATTTTTTGGGCTGCCTAAAACTAGGACCACATAATTTTACATTAAGGCAGGTGTTGGAGAATTTTGGACCCAAATGCTCTGAAAATCAGTTTTTTGGGCAGCCCATGCAAACTCTGTTGAACCCCGCAAAAACTAATGTTGGAGATGCTCTTCCCAGCAAAGTTGGCCAAACGGGCCGGCCCGACCAATCTTAATCATGCCTGGCACTGTGTGTTGCAGCCTGCAGCCCAGGCACGACCCAACTGCTAACCGGACCGGCCTGTGTGCTACAACCTGCAACCCAGGCATGACCCAACTGCTAACCGGGCTGGGCTGCTTGCTGTTTGGCCTACCGGGAGTTTTTGGGGTCTATTTTTACCTTTAGGCTAATGTTTAGGCCATATAGAGAAAAAGATGATCGGGCCGTGCCGTGCCAGCCCACGTGCTCAGCCTAGCAGCTCAAGCACGGCCCAGGGCATGCCGCATGCCGGGCACGGCCCGTTTAGCCCGTGCCGTGCCTGGCTCATGGTGGGCCGTGCTGGCGTGCTCACGGCCGGCCCATTTGGCCAGTTCCCACATCCCGCAGCCTCTTCTACACTTCACTTCACCAAGGCCACTCGCTCCCCTCCCGACTCCGACGCGGCGACACCCTCGCGCTAGGGTTAGCGCCGGCGACGGCCACCGCCACTCCGCCACCCGCCCCTATCCCGGCCGTCTGCTCCTCCCCCGGACGCCCCTCTCCTATTCACGCGCGCGTCTAGGGTTAGCGCCGCCACTCCTACCCCGGCGGCTCCTCTCCTTTCCCGGGTCCCGGACTTCTCCTCTCCTCCTCTGACCGCTCCTCCATTGTTACAGGTACCAGCATGGAGGGCGAGATGACCAGCCGCAGCGGCCACCTCTCGCCGGCAGCGGGTCCGCTGGAGGATGACAACCTGCTCCGCGAGATCCTCCTCCGCCTCCCCCCGCAGCCGTCCTCCCTCCCGCGCGCCTCCGCTGTCTGCAAGCGCTGGCGCTGCCTCGCCTCCGACCCCCGCTTCTGCCGCCGCTTCCGCCGCCACCACCGCCAAAACCCTCCCCTCCTTGGCTTCTTCAACAGAGACAGCGACCTCTTCCCCTTCGTACCTACTCTTGAGCCCCCAAATCGTGTCTCGCCTGGCCGCTTCTCCTTGCAGCGCCGCGAAGGCGACCGCTTCATCTCCCTTGGATGCCGCCATGGCCTCGTGCTCATCCACAACGCATGGCCGAACAAGGTCCTGGTGTGGGACCCCGTCACCGGCGAACAGCACCACCTTGCCATCCCCCCTGAGCTTGTGATACATGCGGAGAACACAGCCATCAATGGGGCAGTGCTTCGTGCTGCCGGAGACATCCAACAGTTTCATGTGGTCTTGACAGTGGTGGACAACGTCGACAAGCAAAAGCAACACAAACGAGCGCTCGCCTGGCTTTACTCTTCCGAGACCAACTTATGGGGTGATCTCGTCTCAACACCGGTTCCATTCAAGGTTTCCACCTCGGATATTTTGGGTGATGAAGATGATGTCACCTTGGTGTTTACGGGAAAGCCCGCTGTGATGGTTAGGGATTCTCTTTACTGGATTCTTGCTGGGAATTTTGTTGGAATTCTTGAGTTTGATTTGGAGAAGCAAAGCCTAGCTGTGATACGGGTGCCAGCGCATATGCTTGAAAATGGGTTTTACCAGTTCTGGATTATGCGGGCAGAGGGTGGTGGTCCTGGTTTACTGTTGCAGAAAGATCAGAGCTTCCAGTTATGGAAGAGGAAGACTGATCGTGATGGTGTTGCTTCATGGGTTCTTGGAAGAACTATTGATCTGGACAAGCTACTTTCCCTGAATGGAAATGGCAGCCAAGTCATACTAGGGTTCGCTGAGGAGAATAATGTGGTGTTTGTGTGGACACACGGTGTCCTCTTTATGGTCAATCTTGAGTCTTTGCAGTTCAAGAAACTTGGTGAGACCAGAACCCTTTCTCACTATCATCCATTCGAAAGTGTCTACACTGCAGGTAATAGTATGCCTTCAGATATCGATTGTAATAAAACGAAGCCAATTTTTGATAATTGGTTGACAGATTTACGGTTCATACTCTTTCGTGTTAGGTTAACAATTTGCATATCACTTGTTTCCTTTACTGCTTGATGACCTCTTCAACATACAACAATTTTGTTTCTGTAGTATTTCTGTTCTGATTCTTGTGCGGTGGTGTTTTATATACTCCGTCCGATCCATATTAATTGTCGCTGGTTTAGTACAAAGTTGTACTAACTTTGTACTAATCAGTGACAATTAATATGGATCAAAGGGAGTAGTGATTATGATATAGATTTTTTTATGTTAGTGGCATCTTTTTTTTGTATGCTTTGTAGTCAGGTGTTGGGTTGAAATTGGTCTACTGTTGTCTTTATTTCTGTATTTTTTGTTGTTCAAGTCGGAGCTAGCAAACTGCCTTTTATCATGTTATTATATCAATATTCATACAGTAAAAAAAATGAACAACAAACTGGCAAATTATTTTTGTAATATTGAAGTAAATTTCCCTCTTGCATGCCGATTCACATATCCCTGTATAATGGTAGTTTCAGTGCATAGCTGCAGTACACTTTTCTCTCTCAAGATCAAGATATTTAACAGTTGGAAGTTGAAGACAACTGCGTAAAAAAGTAGCTTGAACCAACTGACATGTCAAATAAGTAGCTCAATAGACACAGTTGGAAACTTAAAGCTAGTTCTATTTCTTTCATTTAATATTTAATATATCTGCTAATCTTTCTACTAATCTCGAGTCCATATTGTCAAATTTGTTTGTAATTGGCGAATAATTGTTCATTTTGTCACTTTTAGGAGTCTTCATTGTGAGTAGCAAATATCCATTTGTACCAGGGAAACTAATGCTGAATTGAGTAAATTCTAATCTAAATAGTCTTGTTCACCTTTGTTGCTAGGATTTTTAGTATTGATGTATTACTTTGATTTTTAGCCTAATTTATTGAAGATAATCTAAATCTGAATAGTCTTCGTCATTTCTGTTGCTCGGAATGACCTATATTTTATTTATTCCAATGGGGCTCTGGTTAACTTGTCTCTTAGGACTAGCTGATTGTCTGAGTGTGCATCTTCTTCATTTTTACAATAATAATCAGTTTATACTGTTTTCGGTATATTCGTTAAATTTAACAATAGGTGTGGTTTTGTTTATCTATTGCCAATCTTGTATAAAACTGTTTTTTTATTCAAACTACAGCTATGAGTTTATCTAAACATCGTGTTGATGTCTCCTCTTGTCTATTTGGCTATTCTTTGGAGTGCCATTGATTGTTTTGACTTATGCTTGCAGAAACAAACATTGGTGGTGGACATGGTCGAGTTGATCTTTCACAGCACATAAGATGATTATCTAGTTAGGTATGCTACTGTGATGTACTTGTTGAGCAGGTAAGCTTCTGCATCTATGTTGAGGTATCTGAACTGTTCTTTAAAAAAAATTGCTTTCCTATTTACTGCCATTTCTCAACTACCAAATGGCAAGAGAGGACTCTTTAAGATTTTCTATACAACTCTTTGCTTAGCTATTGCCCACCTGGCCACTCATATCAATGCTTTCCTGGCAGGCTGCATCTTAGATCTTTTCTCCAGGCCCTGCTCCTCACCCTCTTCATGCCTTCATCAGCTGTTCTCCATTTGCTTCCTCATGCCATTGCCCACCTACCTTCTCTATTATTTGTTGCTACCACCTCACTATTGGATGAGGAACCTTTCTTGTCCATCCAGCTGCCTTGCTTTCATTTACTTCCTCCTTGGTACTCCCCTGGTTCCTACTGTTAGTGCAATTTCTTCTCCTCTAGTTCCTTGGATGTCTGATGACTGAGGACCATTCTCCTTTTTGTGCATATTTTAAGTGGTAACATAATGAAATGCATCCTCTTTTGTGTTCGTAATTCATTTTTTTACTCGCCTTTGAGTAGTTTTTCATGGCTATAGATCTATCAAGTCCTAGTGTGATTTATATGTAGTTGGTAACTGACAATACCTGAACACTTGCTTCATTCTTTCTTTGTTACACAGAATTATAACTATGCCATTTGACATTTCACATTACTGTTTATTTTGGATCGTTATGCTACCCGGTGAACTATTTATTGTCAGGAGACTCGAAGAGCATGCTTTCATTAATTTTTAAAGTACATTTTTTATCCTTTTCCTTTCAGTTTTCTTGGATGATTATTCTAGTGTTGGGCGGTTTGCGTAAATATTTTCTCAGCATGTATGATACCTCTCAGTTTAACATAATTTGTCTGGTTCAAATTATATGCATCTATGCATTGTGAGCAGTCTATGTTCTTCACTCTTGGTCATGTTAGATGTTTAACACTTAATATTAAACACATGATCAAAATGGCATGCCTAGATTCGCCATAAATACTAGTTTCGTCATGAATATTTTTTTTAGTGTTCGGGGTATTGATTTTGATGCTGTGGAGATAGCATCTGTTTTGGGCCGATGGAAGTGTGTCCATTAATAAGATGATGCATGATCCCTTGTGGCTTCTACTGCATGATTTCAATAAAATTCAATTTGTTAGCGATTAGCTAGCTCGTGAACAGGGGTGTGTGGAAGTTAGCTATCTACGTGCCAGAACCACGAGTTGGTTTCAGCTCTAGCCTACCCCAACTTATTTGTGACTAACTACTGTAAGAGTAGAAGGTGTAGCAGTACAAATGAAGTGCTATCCTGTAGCTTTTCTCTTTTTCCCACGTTGGTTTTGTCCAACAATGCCGAGATGATTCAGTTTTGGAGCTTTCGGCACAACACTGGTGAAAGTTAACTCTTACTGTTGTTTGTGTCATACCAAATTGAGAGCTATGGCTTTAATGACTTTTCCGCTAATAAATTGTATATACAAATTAGTTTGGCTGACGAAATTCTTTGCTCCACAGGTATCTAGGATTACGTTCCGGTGGCTGTGATGCAGAAATGGGTTGTGCCCTTGTAATGGTCAACTTTGTAATGAGTTCGTCCATTTTGGGCGCTGTGCTCAACCCAGAAATTGGCCCTCTGTGACTCGTAGGACTTCATCGATTAATTTGTTGCGAATTTACTGTTTCCTATCCAGTTCATGAAGACCATGTCAGTTAATCTTTGACTCATTTGCTCCTTCCAAGCAAGGCAAGCAAGTCAACACCTGTCAGCTGTCTAGTACTGTACGTAGTACTTGCGTGCGTGCAGCATTTGCTTCGAATCTCTGCTTATGTTTTGTCAGGTTGAGATTTCAACTCTGAATCTCTGCCTATGTTCTGTCCCATGATGGATGTTCCCTTTTCTATTTGGTCCGGCCCGTGCGTTTATGGTGCGTGTAGGTTCGTTTTAGGTAAGAATTTGTATCAGAAGAAGATATCATTGCTCTTGCTTGCGAGTAGCAGGGGATGCCTTCTGTAACTTGGATTTGCACCTTGGCCACTTTGCTGTTGGAGAAGAGACGAGACTATAGCATGAAGATAAAACTAAGACCGTGTTGCGTGGAAAACATAAAAAACTATTCCGAACCAACAAAACCTATTCACAGAGGCCGCAGTTTCAGTATCTACCTTTAGAAGCATAATAAGATATTTAGATTACATGATGAAAGTATTCCCAAGAATAATTATTTTATAAAATGGCATTGCCTACCTAAGAAAAATGAAACCCAATGGAAGCCAAGATATACTACTGAATTACTGATGGAAGAACCATTTCAGAACTGAAGACTAAATATCTAAGGGAGATACCAAATCCACGAATGCAAAGGATATAGAAAATGTAATTTGAATATCGAATGATTACGCCGTGCCAACTCATGCGGTTTTGGAGAGTGGGTGCAAACTGCAAACCCATAGCCGTTTTTTACCGATGTACATCAAACCAAATGGAAGCCAAGGCATACTGGCATGGGTTCGATTTTGGCACATCATATTTCAACCCATGCATCTATATCTGAGCTAATACATTGCAGGTATGTGCAGTCTTAACTCAGTCAACGACATTATCCTTTTGGCACCTCTTGCTGACTTTAGGGTTGCAAAATCAAGATAACTTTTCGTGGCGGAGCTTCAACACAACACGATTTGAGAGAGGGCTAAATAACTGCTAAACAGAGTTGAGGGGGGCTGATAGTGTAGTATGTTAAGAAAGACCTGATAGTGTTAAATATTACGTTTTTAAGTAAAGAAATAAATTTAATTCGTAGGCG
>NC_041391.1:69358512-69359321 GCF_002162155.2 Triticum dicoccoides | reverse complement strand
ACTAAGCTCCGCCACTGCCCGTAGCAATTGCAGACCTTGTAGATTGTGAGGTGTTTGTATGAAGAAGTCTCGATAGTTGCCCTGATGGCCTGCCTGCCGTGGAAGTATGAGGCGTTCGCGACGAAGTTGCCAGCCGCAATGGAGGCCACGTTCGTGCCGTGGCCGCTCTCAACCATGGGTTCGGAGCTGTCCAAGAATGAATCCGCATCAATAATTTTGTTGTTGCGGCGGATGCTGCCAGTTCCCTCGCACATGCCCTTCCATTTGGCCGGCAACGACGGCATCCCGTAGTCGTCGAATGTGGGGTGGTTGGAGTTGACTCCGGAGTCCAATATATCAATGATCAACCCATTGTCGTAGATGTAAATGTCCCAGATATAGCTAGCATCCGTAGTCAGGTCAAGGAACTCCGTTGTATGAGTCGTGTCGGGGTACATCATCCTGTTGTGAACCACCGGCCAAAAGCCGGGCTTCCTAGACACAACATCAAGCTCCTGCTGTGTGAGCCAAGCGGCGAAGCCGTGGAAGATGGTGTCGTAGGAGCTGACGAGGTGCGGCTTGCCGTGGTCAGTGACAACGCTGAGGAGGAACGACATGTGCCAGTCACGGTGCCCATCATTATCTGTTGTGACATGGGCGCTGTCCGCGCGAGGCTTTAGCAACACGGTGTGCACCTTAAGGCTACGGGTGGAGCGGAGGAGCAGCTGTGAAGAAAGGGGTGGTAGTGGATGGTGGGGTGAAGGTCGAGAGGAGGTGGATGGTGGTGATGAATGAAAGCGTGTAGGTTAGATATATGTAAGACTTCAATG
>NC_041391.1:69342817-69358244 GCF_002162155.2 Triticum dicoccoides | reverse complement strand
CTGCCACTGCCCTTAGCGATTACATACCTTATAGATTGTGAGGTGTGCATATGGAGAAGCCCTGGCAGTCGCCCCGACAAACTGCTTGCCGTGGAAGTACGAGGCGTTCGCGACGAAGTTGCCAGTGGGTGTCGAGAACACGTGTGTGCCATGACTGCTCTCATCCATCAGCATGGAGTTGTCCAAGAAGGATCCGGCGTCAATAGTTCTGTTGTTGTGGCGGATGCAGCCAGTTCCCTGGCACGCGCCTTTCCACTTGCCGGCAGTGACGACATCGCGTAGTCGTCAAAGAAGGGGTGATTGGAGTTGGCTTCAGAGTCCAAGGCGCTGATGATTACCCCTTGTCGTAGTTGTACTTGTCCCAGATATAGCCGACATCCGTAGTCAGGTCGAGGAACTCCAACGTATGAGTTATGTCGGGGTACATCATCCCGTTGAGAATCACCGACCGAAGCCGGGCTTCCTGGACATGGCCTCAAGCTCCTCCTGTTGAGCAAAACAGTAAAACCGTGGAAGAGGGTGTTGTAGGAAGTGACGAGGTGCAGCTTGTCGTGGTCAGTGACGGTGCTGAGGAGGAATGACATGTGCCAGTCGCGGTGCGCGTCGTTGTCCATTGTGAGGCAGGCTCCATCCGTGCAAGGCATAAGAAACAGTTAAAATTTTAACGACCGACAAATAAGAACCGCAAACAATTACTAGAAACAGAAAAGAGCTTCCAAAAGAATTGACAACACACCACTTCATTATTCATGACACGTATCACAATTATAACCATCTACTCCCTTCGTATCAAAATATAAGACATTCTTGTGGCTCAATTTTGGTACAGAGGTAGTATATGATAGAGATGCACACCACTTCATTGGTCATGAAAAATGCCAGAAGTAAAAGCATGTTTGCATCTATAATATGTGAAGCCCTGGTAGTAACTTTTAATTGTATCAAAACATTTAAATTACCTGTAGGACAAAATATGTACAAACTGAAATTATTCATACCAATCATCGAAAAAATGGCGCTAATAGCACGCTATAACATTCTGGGTAGCGTCTCGCTAAATGAAATTAGTGTACAATTGTTCGCTATAGCGTGATATAGCATCGCTGTAGTGCAATATAACTTCACTATAGAGGATTCAAAGGGTTGCACTATTTTTTTTGAGCAAACTGCATCCTTTATTAAAAGTTCACACACATAGGGATACAGATGATTTCGGGCCTACTAGTAAGCCACACGTGGCGCCCGGGAGGCAGGGAGGCTGCTGCCTTCGCCAAAGCATGAGCCTCTCCATTATTCTTCCTACTCTCATGGATGAATTTGATATCATTGAAAAGCCTTTTCTGGTGGTGAATGTCTTGCAAGATGGAGAAAAAGGGTTGCACTATTGTGTCACAAAGCTGGCCAAACGGGCCGGGCCAACCAGGCCAGCCCGCTAGCACGTCGGCACGGCCCACCATGGGCCAGGCACGACACATGACACACCTTGGGCCATGTCTGGGCCTGGAGGCTTGGCACGCGGGCCGGCACGGCACGACCCGTTTTTTTTGAAATATATAAATATATATGCCCTATATAAATACCTATAATAATCTAATATGTTCAAATTTTTGTAGTGCTTGGATCTAAGTAGTTGTACTGTTGTAGTTTAGTCATTGTATTTTTTTATCTTTTTGTAATTCTAGAGCATGTTTTGTATTTTTTACTTCTTTGAGATGGAAAGTTATGATGTAAACGCTAATAAAACTCTAGATTTATCCCAAATAATACTTCACATATATTTTTTAAAATTTTCAACATTTATTTTGGCCTTTTCCCCTCTTTTTATAACGTATTTCTCGAAGAAGAAAAACGTGCTAGCATGCCTAAGCGTGCCGCGGGCCGGCCCATTTACCTCCCGTGCCGTGCTTGGGCTGCTGCCTACAGCTCGTGGGCTGGCACAGCACGGCCCAGCTATAATCGGCACGTTTATGGTGGGCCCAGCCATGGCGGGCCAGGCCAGCCATTTGGCCAGCTCTGTTGTGTCATAGCACGTTATTTTTTTTCCTCGATACCAATACCATCATATGAGATGAAAAGAAAGTATGCTAATTTTTTTCCTTGATACCAATACCGTCATATGAGATGAAAAGAAAGCATGCTATTTTTTCCCTTGATACCACTACCATCATGAGATGAAAAGAAAGCATGCTGGTTTCTTATTGTTCCTTATACACAGTAACCAGGGACAAATATACTATTCTTCAAACCAACTCAACAAAAATCAAAAAGAAAAAACACATAATCAGATCTCACTGATCAAACTATCTAATCTAAAATTTATTCAATAAAGCCAATGTGCATTTAACCACATAAATCTAGTTTAAATGACAGAAATAGCACTAAAAAGTAAAAACTAATGTATGACTTTTTTTTTGAGAATCAGCCAAGAGCTTCATTAATCCAGTACAGGATTACAGTCCTTCTCATTACAGCGTCGGATACATTCTGTCGCCTGGCTATCCCAGGCACACTCCGGATTAGTACAAGAAGCCAGCTTAGCTAATTTGTGGGCAGCTTCATTTGCTTCCCTTTTAACATGACGAACATCGAGGTAGTTATATCTTTCCGTTAGCTCCTGGATTTGTTTAATTAACTTGGTAAGTATTCTAGACCGTTGGTGCTTCATCCTCCAAAGCGAAGTGAGCTCCATCGAATTTGTTTCCAATATGGCTTGTTTTATGCTCCAGGTTTACATCAGTTGTGTGTCTGCAAGCAAGTGCCTCGGCTGTCAGTGAATCAGGAACAAATTCATGCCATATGCTACTTGTTGCAACTATATGCCCCTGTTCGTCTCTTATAATAACTCCAGATGCTCTACTCATATCATCTGCATTACAAGATACATCAACATTAACTTTATAACATCCTTGATGCGGTCGTTGCCAATGAACTTGTGATTTTTTTTACTTTGTTACATGATCTGACTGCTCTAGCAGTTTAAATAAGATCTGCAGCAGTCTCATATGCCCATCTACATGCTTGAGTTAATTTGGTTGATGATTCACCATGTAAGCGAGCATTACGAGCATTCGACACCGACCACATACCACATAAGATGTAGCTGCCTTTTCATCGTCACAAATGGATGTAACCAAGATATCTATAGCCCAGGTTAAAGGATGTAATTTGAGAATCTTTAACAGAGCATGATAGATAGTATCATTAGTCGATCCACATTCAACACAAATTCTTTGCAACTCTATGTCTTATGTAGAATAGCTCGCACAGGAATTAAACCTTTAATAACTCTCCACCAGAAATTGCGTACCTTTGGAGGGACTGAGAGCTTCCAGAGCTTGCTCCATATGTTGCTATCTTCGGCATTGGAACAAACTGCAGTGTTCCTTTGATAATGAGCATCAGCCTTTGAATTTATGGCAAGGAGTTTGTATGCTGATTTAACTGAATACAGACCATGTTTTTCAGCATTTTGAACCCAGGTATCATGGTCTAACTTTCCCAGTGGAATCTTAAATACTCCCTCCATGAAGAAATATAAGAGCATTTAGATCACTTTAGTACCTCTTTTGCTCTATAGGCAGCAAACTGTTATTCACGTTGTTGAAGTCCCACTCGTTCCTTTCTGCATTCAGAAAATCTGATATATTTAAGCCAGTTGTTCCTTCTTTCCTATACACTGGTTTCCCTCCTGTAATTGTTGGAATCATTCATTTTCCATATATTGGTAGACTTTCCATCTCCAATTCTCTTCATCAGGCCTAAGTGAAGTGTTGCTCTTCCTTTTAAGATAGCTTGCCAAACATGTGAGCTATTCTTCTTCTTCTTTGCTTTCATAAAATCCGTGTTATGGAAGTATTTCCCAGCCAACACTCTAGCACACAATGAGTTTGGGTTTGTTATAAAAGCCTCCATCCTTGCTTACCCAACATGGCTAGATTGAATAGGTGCATCTCCCTAAATCCCATAGCTCCAGCTTTCTTTGGTTGTGCTAACTCCCATTTTCTCCAATGCATTCTCTGCTTATCCCCATCACCTCCCCACCAAAAATTTGCCATTGACGGGGTCCTCTTGTTGCAAGTAGTTTTTGAGAGGCTAAAACAACTCATATGTGGGTATTTCTCGCATGTCCGCTTTAGTAAGAACTTCACGACCTGCAGAATTTAACATTTTCTCTGACCATCCACCTGCTAAGTTACTCAATCTTGTAATTAGCTTTCCAAAGGCCCATGTTGTTCTTCTTCCTAGGGCTGTAGGTAGTCCCAAGTATTTCTCCTCTAGAGCTTATGTTTCTATTTTCATAATTCTCTTCATCTCTTCTTTCGTCTCTTCACGAAGAAGATTGCTGATTTTTCTTTGTTAACCAGTTGACCCAATCCCTTGTTGTAGTCTTCCAATACTTCCTGAAGTCTTTCTGCTCTTTGAAGCCTGAGTGAAGACAATAGTCATCAGCAAATAATAAGGGAGATATCCATGGAGTATGGATACCCATTTTAATTCCTTCACTAAGATATTGTGGCCCTTTGAATTTTAGTAAGTTTGTTGGACCTTCTGCACAAATCAGGAATAGGCAAGGAGAAATGGGATCCTCTTGCATTAATCCTCTTGTTGGTCTAAAGGGTTTCAATAAATGACCATTCACCTTAACCAAGAAGCTTACTGTTTCAACATATTTACTTATCAAGTTAATCCAGTAATCATGAAAGCCCAATTTTTATATAATCCTCTTAAGGTAAGTCCATTCAACAGTTTCATATGCTTTAGTCATATCTAATTTAATGGCACTTGCTCCAGTTTTTCCTTTCTTATTTCTAATGTAATGAATGCATTCATAAGTAATAACATTATCAGTAATTAAACGCGAAGGCACAAAAGCACTTTGTTCCTCTGAAACAATTTCATCCAAGATTAATGCCTATCTGCCAAGACTTTTGAACAAATTTTATATAAAACATTACATAAAGCTATTGGTCGGTTTTGAGAAAATTCTGGGGATGATTCACCTTTGGAACAGGCACCAGAATTGTTTTGTTTAGGCCTTCCGGCTTTTCACCATTTTGCAAGAACTTCAAAACTGCATTGCAAACATCAATCTTTATCAGTTCCCAATGGTTTTGAAAAACTCCTGCCGTAAAACCATCTGGCCTGGAGATTTATTTGGTTTCATCCTAAATAGTGCCTTCTCAACTTCTTCTGAAGTAAACGGTTTACACAAGTGCTTATTCATATCCTTTGTTACTTTTGGTTGCACGTATTTTATCACTTTATCTGGTTGCAGGTTCTCCTGAGCAGAAAACAATTTGCAGAAAAAGTTAATAGCTATGTCTTCAATTTCTCCCTGTTGATAACATATCCTTCCATCCTCTCGTTGTGGAGAAATTATTCTGTTTTGTCTTGCTCTTTCTCTGCATTTTGAGTGAAAAAAAGGCTGTGTTACGATCTTCTTCCACTAGCCATTGTACTCTTGATCTCTGGCGTATCATAATTTCTACTCTAGCCATTAACTCCGAAATTTGGTTAAAAAAACTGTTCTCTTGTTTTGTTAGTCCTCTTCTCCAGTTCCTGTCCCTCACTTCCTCCAATTGCTTTCTCAAATCTTTTAACCGACCACGAACAGAGCCAAAGGACTCATAGCTCCACTTCTTTAAGTTTTCCTGCATGGTAGATAATGATCTCATAATATTTCTGAGTGCATCTCCATCACAGGACCAAGAGTTCTATTTGAACAAAAGAAAATGGAAGCTAAAAATTTATCTTGATCTGTACATGTAGACTTGTTTGAAAAGCAGCTTAGCTAATCAAGTCAGATCCATTTTTTGCTTCCATTTTTTTGTTCTCAAACACGTCAGATAGAAACAAACATACAGCTAGAAAGTTCCACAGATTCCTTGCAGAAAAATGCTCAGTCAATGCCTAAGAAACCTACACTGCATGACAGGCTCCTCAACAAAGGTCAAATATAGCTGAAAGCCGATTGTGGTACTTGAAAATCAGAGGGAACGCCTCTCATTGGTGGGCCGGTGCTTGACAAACTTATACTGCAGGATAGGCCCGCCAACAAAGTAGCCCAATATTGTTGAAACCAACTGAAGCAGAACACTGAACGTGAAAAGTACAGAGAATAACCCACTGATATTCTCAATGCATTGGCTGACTGACCTGATCTCACATTCTCTTCGCTCCAATACATATCTTCATGTGTTCATCAATCTCAAAGGAATGATATATTCATATATACGAGGTTTGGAACAGTATAGTGGATAGTTACCCTCTTGCATCATTGAACACCATCAAAACCCAGAACTGCATCAGTAGACACAGCAATGTACTACATATAGGATGGACACCAGGCCTAATGTGCCAGTACTGTACAAAGACTTGTAGCGCAGCTGAAAGCAAGAATTTGATCTAAGTTGTGTAACTTTACCAAATCAATTTTTTAATCAACAGTTTTGCTTCCAAATTATGCAAGTAGTTTTGTGATTGGACACAGTTTTACATATGCAAGCACTGGCTAGTACAGAAACGTGGTAAGACTAAATCATGCCATCTACATTGGTTTACTTCTGAAGATTAAGGGCAGTTGTAAATGATACGACCAGTTCATTTGTTAATCATGCTTTAGAGGCATATAGGTTAATTTTACAATATTGAAACGTTTCCCAGCAAAAGTATTGTCAACTCATTATTTAGGAATCAATCTTTGGAGAATAGAGGGGAAGAAATCAAAAGGGATAAAAATGAACATACACAAATATACTCCCTTGGTCCCTCCATTCCAAAATATAAGATGTTCTACTTATTTCAGTCCATATGTAGACATGTTTTAGTTTATTTGTTCACCCATTTCAGTCCGTATTAGTCCATATCAAAATATCCAAAACGTCCTATCATTCGGAACAGACGAGATATTTTCTAAGCATAATCTTAATATTAAACATTGAGCTGCAATATTAGTACTGAGTGACATATGATGGAGCAAAAAAGGCGACCAACTAATCAGCTAAAAAAGGAACACGCTAGATAAAATTCAGCATGAAAGCATATCACAGCAACGCAGGATAATTCCTTTGTTTTTTGGTTCTCAGGGTGCAAGTTTCAGCAGCAAATTGGCGCACCCACAGATCCAATTTCCATTATCTTAAATAGAAGTGGGAAACACAAATGTATCCTGGACATGTTATCTTAGGAAATTGTAGGCAATGCTTTCTTCTCTACCGAACGAGTCATCAATTCGTCAGGGTTCAGGAATCAATGCAACCAACATCTAATTAGGCAATGAACACGGAACCAAAATTTACCAGCTTACTACGCAGAGTGAGAATTTTGTTGCACCTTACGCAGTTACCAATTCTCATAGCCGGTTGTTTGTTCATGTAAATCTGAAATCAGCTGGCACTTCCCCTCTGCATGCGGCATTATAATCTTCAGCAAGGTTCGGTGCAGCTTCCTTGTGAGGGCATATGAACTTCTCCAAAAATTCCTTCTCAGCCACCGTGACAATTGTCAAGTAGGTCCAATGGCGATCTAGCAATCCATTTGCCTTAAGAAACTTTATAACATAGCACCGTGGCTTGACTCGGCCCTCCAGGCTAAAGCAGAGCATTACCGGCCGATGAGCAAGGTACGCCGGTTCCATCCCCATCTCAGATATAAGAAACTCCGACTTGCTCTGCAGTGTCGGATTGGATTTGGTCAGCATCAGTGGGGCCTTACAAAGAGCAATGCCCACCTCAGCATCCGACCACCTGAACGTGTTCCTTAAGTACTCCACTTTGGCGGCGAGCTTCTCCTCACTGAGGGATTCAACAGCCTTCAACGCATGCCTGAACATCCCCGATCCACGGGGCACACCGAGACGTTCCGCGCACGCCACCATCACCTGGACGCGCTCCGGCTTGGCGCTGAGCAGCCATGGCACAGCGAGGCAGAGCTTCGCAATATCGGAAGTGCCTAGCCCGCACTCACGCAGTAACTCAATATTGGGCTTGACCACCCTCTCTAGACCGGACCTGAGAAAGTACTTGAATTTCTTGATCCCCCGGAGAAGGCTCTCGGAGGAGCCAAAGAGGGGGAGGTAGTACTCCAGCCCGGAAACGACAGATCTAGAGCGGAAGCTGCGTGGTGCGAGCGAGGCGACGCGCGTGATCTCAGAGCGCGATAGGCCGAGGCCGGTGAGCCCAGCGAGGACGGGCGACAGGGTTCTCTCGACGCCGGCGCAGAGGAACTGCGGGTCACGGGCCACGAGTGCAGCGATGTCCGCGCTGGATAGGCCGAGGCCGGCGAGGAAGGCGAGGACGGCGTCGGGGTTGGCGGGCGACTTGAGGTGGGAGAGCTTGGTGGAGGCCTTGAGGGCCTGCGCTCGGGTGAGGCCGCAGGTGTCGACGAGGTAGTCCTCGACGGCGAATCGGGGGCCTGGGGAGACGGCGGGCGCGGCGGCGGAGAGGAGGCGGTGGAGACAGGGGACGGGATGGGTGGCGGGCGAAGAGAGGAGATGGGTGAGGATGCAGCTCCGGAGGCGGAGCATGGCGTCGGTGCAGGGGACGTCGCCGGCGGCGAGGTGGGAAGTGGGGACGTTCGCCGCCGCCGGCTGTCGGTGGCGAGGAAATTGATTATTTATTATTAAGTTCGTTGGAATTTGATTATAACTACAAAGTTCATTTTTTCTTGACATAACGTTAACCAGGGACTGGAGCGTGAGAGATGATTAGTGCTAGGGGAAAATGAAAAAGATCCCACTTGTACACAGGTCGTATACAGATCGATTGCTACACAGTACACATGGAACAGATAATGATCAATCACTCCATGAGAGAGAAAAATTATGGAGCAGGAAAGGAAAAAAATGTGTTACAATCCTTTCTTAGGTGCTAGATGTCGCGATCCTATTTTTCTGTAGGATTTGCTACGATCCTTTCTTAGGTGCAACGATTTTCATTATGTGTTTTTTTACTATTGACAATGGAGAGATTAGAAACAGCGTCGAAGAATTATGAGCGGCTAGTCGGATGTTCGCTGAACGTTAGGAACTGCTGGGACCTGATTTGCCGGCGGCTGGCGGCCGGGGCACCAGATGATGAATTCGTTGCCTAGGGTCGAGGAGGCGGCGGCGCTGCCTGATGAGTTGCGACGGCTAGGTAGATGGAGGCGTGGACCGATGTAGACAGTTATGGGCCGATCACCATCCTTATACTTGTACATGTATACGACGTGTGTATGCGGGATCTTCTTCTTTTTCAATAGCACTAATCATCTCTCACAATCTAGTCCCTAGACATTTTTTGTCAAGAAGAAATCAACTTTGTAGTTATAATCAAAGTCCAACGAACTTAATAATAAATAGTCAATTTCCTCGGTGGCTTTAGTGCGGAGCTCTTTTTTTTTTCTTGAGGCAATGGTGCGGACTGCGAAGCTCGTGGTCTGGCTTATATTTTTTTAGCAGCTCGTGGTCTGGCTTTGTTCCAACAGAGCAGCACGCATCATCTTGAAAGCCCGGGAATGAGCCCAACTTGAGGCCCAATAGTCGAACTCCATGCCAAAGAAGCCAACGGCCCCTCAAAAAAAAAAAAAAGCCAACGGGGAGTGAGCTCCAAAAAAACAAGGGAAGCTGCTATGTGTTGGGAGCAATTAATTGAAGGGCATTCTGCAAGGTCTAGAGCTGATTAAACAAGGATACATATGAAGGATTGGGGATGGTACAAACGTCAAAGTCTGGACTGACCCGTGGATACCACAGGCTTGGTCGCGACAGGTGATTACTCTGAAAGGATCACACCTTATAACCCATGTAAATGAGTTGATGTGCCCAATTATGGGTGGATGGGATGAAGCAATGGTCCGAGACACCTTTTGGCCGGAGGATGCCCGTCACATTCTGCAGATACCGCTGAGAGAAGGAGTAGAAGATTTCATAGCATGGCACTACGATGGAAAAGGTATACATTCGGTGAGAAGTGCATATAAGCTGCAATCCCAATTGGCTAAGCACGCACGGAATGGAAGTCTGGCTGTAGTTCAGAGGTGGCTGGCCAGTTTGATAGACATGGAGATGATGCTTGGAAGCGCATTTGGAAACTCCCATGCCCAAAGAAACTTCAGATGTTCATATGGAGAATGAAATACAAAGCCTTAGCGCTGTGTACTAACTTGGAGAAACGGGGACTGAAACTAGAGACCAACCAATGCTTTTTCTGTGGCCGAGTAGCAGAAGATGGAGGCCATCTGTTTATCAAGTGCAAAGCGGTCAAAGAAGTCTGGAGTGGGCTGGGCCTGGAGAAGGAGCGAGAGGCGTTGGAGGGAATCCCTGATGTGCACGCAATGCTGGACAAGCTGTGGGAGCTAGATGAAAATCAAAGAGTGCTGATCGTTATCTTCTGGTGGCACTGGTGGAGTAATAGAAATAAGATAAGGGAGGGAGAGCTGGTTGTCGATGCAAAAGAAGTCATGCGCCGTACCCACTGCAATGCTCTGGAGTATCTTGAGTACTTTTCCCTGAAGAAAGGTAAACCTGCTCAGCTAAAATGGCAACCGCCACCTGAAGAAATGCTCAAGATTAATATAGATGGCTCATTCCAGCCCGGGAACTCGTTTGGGGGTTGGGGCTTGGTGGTACGGGACTCCGTTGGGCATGTGATTACGGCCCATGCAGGCCGTCATGAAAATGTATCTGATGCATTTGGGACGGAGGTCACTGCCATGAGTGCAACCATTGCAGTCGCAAGTGAGCTGGGTGCACTCCGGGTGATCTTTGAAACACACTGCCAGCTGATGGCTGAAGCTTTGGATCTTCCTACGCTGCGGTCATTGAGGACATCAAATTCCAGTTTAAGATGTGGTTCTCACACCAAAGAGTCAGCTATTGCCGACGTGAGGCCAACTCGGTAGCCCATGAGTTAGCAGTTATTGGTCGTATGTGTTTACCTAATGATAGTATGAGTTGGAACTCGAATGTACCGCCCCGTGTGGTTTGTGTCACAAGTGACTTACCTGGACACCGTTAATTTATAAAGCTTTGCTTTACCTCAAAATAATAATAATTGAAGGGCAATTCCCCTCAAACAAAACTAAAGGGTATTGTTTTTTCTCAAGTTAAGGTTCCTTGACATACTTTTTCAGTGTATCCGTAGGCTACTTTTATAAAACATTTGAGTAACCATCCGGTATGAAGGTCCTACGATATTTTCATGGTCCAAGGATGCAAATGAACGTTAACATATACTCTCTCCGTCCCATAATTTATGACGTTTTTGGACACTAATGTGATGTAAAAAAAAACTCCTGCATTATGGGACGGAGGGAGTAATATATAGTAATATCATCAACCAAATGCTGCTGGAATCTTGCGGTATATCATAAGTTGGGTATACGGAACACCATTATTTTGACAACAATGTGTTTTCATTATTGCTGGCGTTCTAGCCTAGTGGTATTCCCAACTTGGATAAGCATTACCTTCTCGGATATCCATATAGTTAATTGTGTGGTCCGTTGATGGGAGGCAGCTACCCCCCATGGTAGCAAACTATTTACCACTAAAACAATGCATGAGATATTCTTAGAGGCAAGACCAGGGACCTGTTTTGGTGTTTATGTTTTCACACATGCACCTGAATTTTCCTCTGAATCTCATATCCAAGAACCATTGCAATTATGATATAGAAATATAAACTTAATTATGAACATTGAAATAATATAGAATATTTTATTATTGCCTTTAGGGCATATTTCCAATAAGGATTTCATGTTTTCATTAGGTGTATTAATGTTTTGTTTCGGTACTTTATGAAAGAAGTACCTTAATTTCCCTTAATTTTTATCAAGAACCCATAGAAACGTCAGGGTAGACCAAATGTGCAAGTTCATATTGAAGCACATACAACTACATATGAAATGTATGACTACATTGAGTTGATGAATCTGAGTTAGATTGTTATCACCATATGTTAACGTTGTTACATAATGGATTCTATCCATACAACGCCTCATTATTCCTTCTAATGCCAACGCTTTAATTTTGATCATCATTGCTCTCTTTAAGATAGTTTGTACCTGGCAACAATTGATATCGCTATTTGTTACTTTATTGCAATCAAACTCCGATTACTCCATCACATTTGCTATTAACAATTTTTTTTGAGTAGGTATGCATTTTCAAGCGTGGTTGAATTAAGAACTCAATTGCTAAAGGTTATAAATATTGTTTGGCTCCCTTTGTCTTGGATCAACAAATTTGTGTTGTGATATTGTCCATTTAAGATTGATGTGATCCCCTTCACTTGTGGGTTATCAATTGACATGGACATCTTGGTAGGAAGAGATAGGACGGGGGTGTCGAAATGCTAAGGATTAGCATCATGGAAGCTAGTGAATCCAACAACATGAGCCACTAGAGACAAAAGCGGGAGGAAGTGTGAACAATAAATGGTGTAGAACTTCGTTGACATTTGGAGATTGAGAGAGCCTATGTAGAAAAGTAACAACTTCATACAATAAAAAAGTCTTACGATTGAAAACATACGGCAACCGTTGGATTAATATTTGTTGGTTCTAATGCTTAGTGGTATTGAAAGTTTCAAAACCCTTACAAATCCCAACCCTACTCGAGTAGTTACGCTGGTGTAGACATGTGCATGGGCAGCCCAGCCCGAGCCCAAAAGCCCAACATGTAATCGGGCTCGGGCTCAGCCTTTCCACCCGAAGCCCGGCCAAAAAGCCCGAACAAAGCCTGAACGAGGGTAAAATAATAATTTTAATCAAAAATATATTAAAATGCTCAAAAAATGACTAGTTTAAATTTTAAAGTGTATGTTCACATTTCTCGGGCCGGGCCAGATTTCGGCTTTGTCAAGCCCTGCCCAGCCTGGCACAGGGTACGATCATGCTTACTCAGGTGCATGGCGCAATAGAGTGACTTTTTATTCTCTTTATAATTTACTTTTCTATTTTTTAAATACAATTTTTTATTTATACCTTTTATTTAAGTTACTATCAATTTTTTCCTTTGCATGCCCTCAGCAATTCAGGAAATAATGTGCAAATATTTGAAATAAATTTTGCATTTGCAAAAAAATCAAATAATACATAATGATTTATAATATTGAATTTGGGTTGATGGGTTAGCAATTTTTTTAGGGATGATGGATTTACATGAACTGTTGTTGTTTTTTCTTCTAATAAGTACGTGTAATTATGAATCCCATTTCCAAAAATAATTCTATCTTATCTTATCTTATCTTACCTCTTACCTACTAATAAAGCACGGAGTGCTTCTGCCCGTCCGTCGTCGGCAATTTTGCAAAAAAGCCCTTAAAGATTTTAGTAATCAACCCGCAGTCTGACCGTAAGTGAAAAAACGTTTCGTACGCAGCCCAGACTCCGTCGTTAAAATTGCTGCCCACAGGAGAACGAGGGTTCCTCCGCCGCTGCGCCCCACCCCCTGCTCTGCGAGAACGACGGTCCCTCCGCCGCCGCGCCTCCATCCCTTGCTCCGCGGTGGCCGTCCTCGCTCCCCGGCCCCCGAATGCACACAAGATCGACAGGATCCGCCGCATCCCTCACATTTTTTTTCCAGATCGAGATCGATGGGGATCGACAGGGGCGACAGCGATGGGGAGTTGGATCTGTGTGGCGGCGTGGTGGGAGCGCGGGGAGGGGCGCTGTGGTGGTGGAGGCGACCGGCGCCGTAGATAAGCGCTGGGGAGTTGCCGATGCAATGGCCGAGCGAAGGGGAGAGCCGTCGTGGTGGACGAGAATGACCACCATGGATTCCTCGCCCCAAGTCATGATCCAGTTGCTGCCGCTCTTCGAAGTCATCTGCTCCATCACATCGGCAACCTCACAGGTCACAGCCTCCCATCTGGAACCCTGATGTCGTTTTAGTTGCCGACACTATGCAACGGTCCTTTTTAGTGCAATGCTTGCTTAGCACTAATAGGTAGAACATTCATCAATCAAGCGCATGTACCAACATGATGGTAGATTTTTTATTGGCTCTTCTCTAATCTGCAAGTCATATATTGTGGCAGCGCTGGGTAGATTCTTATTGGCCCGTGTTGTGGTGAAAACATGCTGTGGCTGATCGCTTCATTTGCTAACATTGATATATGTATGCTGCTGATGGGTCCTGAACTCCTGATATACACTGCCTATTGCTGCTAAAATTAGTATTGCTACTCAATTTGATAGGTAAAGTGGTAATGGATGGCGAGATTTTGTAGTGCTCATATGCCAGTTAGTCAATTGTCCTTTCTGTGCTGAATTACAGAATATTGCCCATATGTTAATCAGCTGCTCCTTTGTATAGTTGTTAGTTTATGGCTCTAGGTGTAGCTTCATTTATGCATATTGGTAATGTTGTGTTGATTTCTTTTGGGCGGAGGTTACTTCATCAATGAGGGGCCGGAGGGAGAGCTTGGCAGGGCGGCATGACGGGCTGGTCTGCACCAGCAGAACGGAAGGAGAGATTGAAAAAGAGTGTCCGCCTGCAGTGGCACGGAAGAAGAGTTCGAAAGCAGCACGGGCGGCTGCTCTGCGGCTGGTATTGAAGGTAGAGCTTGGCAAGAGAGAATGGGAGAGCTCTACTGCCTCGAGCATCGCATCCAGCCCCAATGGCATCATGCCCACTTGCCCGGGTAAGCTTCTTCTCTGTTCCAATTCTTGCACTTGTTGGTTTTTTACTTTCAGAGCTCTGGGAAATATCAGATGGTGTGTGTCTTCTTTGATGGTACAAGTATTTTAAACTGGCACCGTCTGATAATATATGATTGCTATAATGAACAAAGGTTGTATTTTTTAATTGATTGGTACGCAATTGTTGTCTTAGCTGATCACTTGCTCATTTCCATTCTTGAAAATGCAAGATTATTAATTTCCTTATAAGGATATATAAAGATAGAGGCAATCTTTTTAAAACTTTTCTGAAATCTGATATAAATGAAAATGTCTGATATTCAAATTAGTTAGATTAGTTTCTGTACTCCTAGCAGTGCACCTAAATTTGAGTACCAATGTTTCAGGGTACTATTTTGTTTTTTGAGAACCAAGTAAAAGACACAGTTCCAGTGTGATCAGCTAAGAGTTTTTGTACACAACATCAATTCTATTTTTCTCAAACCATTTATTTTAGCTTGGATAAGTGGTGTTTTGTTGTTCTACGGACTGAATTTGTTGACGAACATGGCTCGTGTGTATTAATTCATCAATGTCTCTGGCTATCCTGCAGTACAAGGCAGACCATTGATTCCTCCCGATGAAGATTGATGTGGCGCGATGGAGAGCTTGGTGTGTGCGGCCTGCTGATGGCGCTCGGGCCGATGGTGGCTCTCTGCCCTTAATTTTATCTCTCCGATTCTTCTTTGGTTACATGCACATGTGATTGAGGCAGGACAACAGGAGCAGCAAGAAGCATCGACAACTATGAGCTAGCTGCTAG
>NC_041391.1:69338251-69342807 GCF_002162155.2 Triticum dicoccoides | reverse complement strand
TCCTCATGCTCTCTGCCCTTAATTTTATCTCTCCGATTCTTCTTTGGTTACATGCACATGTGATTGAGGCAGGACAACAGGAGCAGCAAGAAGCATCGACAACTATGAGCTAGCTGCTAGCAGTGCCCCCCCTCATGTACATGGATTTGTAATGGCCAAGGAACACTTTCGATTCTTTCTTTAGTGTTTTCACTATCAATCCATATTTGGTGAACTTGTTCTACTGTTCATGAGCCTCCGCCCAGAACCTGTCTGATGTCATGCGTACGACGGACTGAGACACGTTCTAATTTTCTGGTGAAACTCTTACCTCTATTTAGAAAATCCAAATGATGAAACAAGTGTATTCAAGGTTGGATCTGCACCTTAAACATGTGTACCTGATGTTCCAAGCTGCCGGTGTTCACAACTAAGGAGTAGGCAAGGGTCCATGGTTCATTTGATTTCGTGGGGATTATCCAGTACAATGCGATCTACACTGAAGCCGATCTGAGCCAGGTGGAACAGAAGTTGATAGATTATTCTGGCGACAGGGCTTCAATATATATATCAGTCAGAAGTCTTGCAATTTAACCAGTTTATGCCTGATATTTTTGTCTCTACATTTATGTAGTAAGCTCAAGGCATCAGGTACGCTTTACATACAAGGTCTCGTTCAGTTTAGTTTCCCATGTAGTGTTAAATTCTGATGAACTATATTCAGTACAAATTGTAAGCTAAAGCAGATTAAAAAGATAATAAATATGCTCAATCCATGTTCAGTTGCTAAACTGATCAGGAACTACACTTCAAAGAGCTAACTATTCACAATAAAATAGCCATAAATTTGTCAGTGTTTAGGGTATTCATCCACTCAGTGTCATGTTTCTGAATTTTGTGATCCGGAAAACATTACTGGTCATTTCATAGTAAGATTATAGAGTTGTTCTCCCTTTATTTTGCATATCTATTCACTTGCTTATAGTAAATAAATAATTAAACAGTCGGAACTGGTAATTTCAAGGAAAGAAATAAGAATCTCATGGTCTTTGCTATCGCACCTGTACTGGAGATTGGTCTTTCAGTCTCCATGCCAATCCATGTCTAGCCTGACTGGACTCTTCCAACTTTTGTCAAGCTACGTTCCAAGTTTCATATTTGAAATAGCTTATGTTTTATAGGTAAAGGCACACAAGTTTGCTGTTCAATATGACCATCAACTTATTAACAATCTGTAGAACATCAGAATACTTATATGTTTCAGTTTTTGTAAATGATGAACAACAATATAATTTCATGCCTAAAATCACAGCTTGGGTTAAAGGCGTGTGATTTGTTTTCCTCCCGTTGCAACACACGTGCATTTTTGCTACATACTCTCTCTGTAAAGTAGTGATCTGAACGCACTTATATTTCTTTATAGAGGGAGTACTTTCATCAGAAAAAAAGGAACGCACAGATATTTTAATTAGTTTTCTTTCATGTTGGCCTTAACTAACAAACATGTTCTCAGCAATTTCTCCACCTTTGCCATGGGATGGGAACCAGCTTACACAATAGAGGCTATTGAGTTGTATTGTCAGGTCTGTTTACGTATTTTGTATTTTACTTGAGAGTGAACCTCTAAGGCTGTACCTTCTTTTAAGTGCTAGCACCTAGAGATGATTTGAATTTTCCTCTTGTAAATGTCATGAGGCATGAGCCACAACCTCTCCGTAGAACATTAAAAAAAACATTGATCTCCCTGTCATGAGGCATGAGCCACAACCTCTCCGTAGAACATTAAAACAAAACATTGATCTCCCTGTGGGTAAACAAACATTGACCTTTTGATTTATTTTTCCACTAGACGATTGTGGACCATGTGCAGAAGGAGCGTCCATTCAAGCACATTCTAGCAGGATGGTGTGCAAGTTCCTCTTTTTCTTAAGCTCAGGTTCCTCTTTCTTGCATGAGTTATTTTTAATTATTGAGTTGATTTGCAGGATTTACATCAGATTGGCACAATTTGATGAACTTGAATTGTTTTATTTGGCCATTATATATTTTTTGAGTTTTTTTGTTTGCCCGTTGCAACGCACGGGCACTTTTACTAGTAATAAATAAAACATTTAAAATAGGCCCTTAGTTTTCCCGTCCCCACATGTCAGCCTCCCGTCCTCTTCCCTTTGGCCCTGCCATTGTGTTGAGTAACATGATTATATTAGGAAACATAGGTTAGACTAGGAAATATTCTAGCTTGCCTTGTACTCCAAGTAGATCATGTACTCCTATATATATGCCCACGAGGCTCAAGCAATACAACGAACAATTCCACCAATCCCCTCTTTCCCTTCTAACATGGTATCTATCGCAAGTCGATCCTAAACCCTAGCCGCCGCCGCATCCGCACCTGCGCGCCGCCCCGGGGCGGTTGGCCTCCATGACCGCCGGCGGGGGCCGCGCCGCCCGTACCTAGGGTTCGTCCGTCGGTCGTGTCGACCGGATGCCCTTGAGAGTCTTTTCCCCGAGCCTTGCTCTGGGTTTTCTCTCTCCCGCCGGTCATCTTGATCGCACGGTTTCTTTTTGGTTTTCCGATCTATTCTTGATCGGTTTGCGTCGCCCATCGCCGCCGTCGACCCCGAGCGCCTGTACTCCGACCCCGGCGCGACCAGCCAGCCTCTCCTCCGACCCGGTGGCCACGCATGCTGAGGTAGCCCGTCAGGCCAGTCGCCATCCGCGCGTCGGTCCGCCCGTCGCCCTGCACCGGCCGTCACTGCCCTGCTCCGACCGGGACACCTGCATCGCCCCGACCTGGCGGCCTCGCGCCATGCGATGGCCAATCATAGCCGTCGCTCGTGCGCCGGCCCGCCCATCGATCCACCTCACCCGCCTCCGCCGCGTCTATACGGTGGCCGGCGGTCTACCTCACCGGCCTCGTCCTCGGCTGCGTCGGGACGACTGCGTCAGGCTCGTCGGCTGCCTCAACTCGGGCGCCGCTGCTGCGTTGGTCGCTCGGTCCTCGCTGCCCGGGCGCCGGCGTTGCTTTGGCAGCCCGGGTGCTGGTGCTGACAAGCTCATCCGCACGACGTCTCACGCCGTCTGCCGTCACCGGCTTCATCTCGGCCTCCGACGCCACCACGCCTCCACCGAGCGGCTCCCTGACCTCGCGCGCGATCGGCTTGATAACCCGCTCGCTGCCGCGATCCGCCTCATCTACGCCGCGTGATCGACCTGGCCCGTCGGTTACGCGTGCCTCCGCAGGTCCCGTGAAGATCGTCCCCGAGTTCAGCGTGCTTCTCCACTGATCGAGCATCGGGCTGCCGCTGCGTCGCCCCGTCGGGCCGCAGCGCCGCCGCCCCATGGTTCTCCTCGCCGTTGCATCGACTCGTGCGTCGCCACTGCATCGCTTCTTTGGGCCGTAGTGCCGTGATACGCGGTCCCCGCCGCTGCCCCGAGGCTGTCCCCACGGTTGCACCGACTCGTGAACCGCCATTGCGTCGCCCCTTCGGTCCACAGCGTCGCGGCGCGCGGTACCCGCCGCTGCCCCGAGGTCTTCCCGCCGTCGCCCCGACCCTCCTGCCGCCGCTGCGTCGCCCCTTCGGGCTGTAGCGCCGCGGGCCATGATCCACTCCGCTGTCACCGCGCGTCAACCTCCCGTGGTATGCGCCGCGCCGTCTCCCTTGGCGCGGGAACACCACCGTCTGCGCCGGTCTTCGTCATGCTGTCAGGGTTCTTCGCCTACTTCGAGCACCGCCGCCGCACTTTTAACCTAGTCGCCGCTGCCGCCGTTAGGCCGCCGCCGCCGCTCTTCTTTGGCCACCACCCGTCCACCCCCTTCGTCTTCGTCCAAGCACCAGCCCATCGCCAGTGTCGCCATCATCTATCCCGACCACTTCGTCTACTCCGACTACCGTTGGTGACATCGGCCCCGCGCCGATGGACACCGCAATCGTCGTTGAGTTCTTCTCTGCTGGCCCCTCCGGCTTCTCCGACATGGCGTACAGCTTGTGCAGGTCCCTCATCTACGCATGCCCGGTGCTGGCAACACCGATGCGTGCCTTCGTCCATGACATGTCCCCGGGCCTGGCAAGCCTGGTCGGCACTTCGTCAACTTCGTCTTTGTTGGGGAACGTTGTAGAAAATAAAATTTTTCCTACGGTTTCACCAAGATCCATCTATGAGTTCATCTAAGCAACGAGTCATGGGAGAGAGATTGCATCTACATACCACTTGTAGATCGCGTGCGGAAGCGTTCAAGGGAACGGTGATGATGGAGTCGTACTCGCCGTGATTCAAATCACCGGTGACCAAGTGCTGAACGGACAGCACCTCCGCGTTCAACACACGTACGGTACGGACGACGTCTCCTCCTTCTTGATCCAGCAAGGGGGAAGGAGAGGTTGAGGAAGAAGGCTCCAGCAGCAGCACGACAGCGTGATGATGGTGGAGAGGCAGTACTCCGACAAGGCTTCGCCAAGCGCTCAACGGAGGAAGAGAGGTGTTGGGGAAGGGAGGGCTGCGCCTTGGATCAGGTGTTCAGCCCTCCCCTCGCCCCTCTATTTCTAGGGGAAGGGGGAAGGGGGCCGGCCCCCTCT
>NC_041391.1:69331323-69337668 GCF_002162155.2 Triticum dicoccoides | reverse complement strand
TCCCTGCCCCATGCGGCCCATGAGGCCCTCCGAGAGGGATGGCTCCTCCCGGTGGACCCCCGGAACCCTTCTGGTGGCCCCGGTACAATACCGATATGCCCCCGAAACTTTCTGGTGTCCGCATGACAACTTCCCATATATAAATCTTTACCTCCGGACCATTCTGGAACTCCTTGTGACGTCCGAGATCTCATGCGGGACTCCAAAAAACATTCGGTAATCACATACAAGTCGTCCTAATAACCCTAGCGTCACCGAACCTTAAGTGTGTAGACCCTACGAGTTCGGGAGACACGCAGACATGACCGAGACGGCTCTCCGGTCAATAACCAACAACGGGATCTGGATACCCATGTTGGCTCCCACATGCTCCTCGATGATGTCATCGGATGAACCACGATGTCGAGGATTCAATCAACCCCGTATGCAATTCCCTTTGTAAGACGGTATGTTACTTGCCCGAGACTCGATCGTCGGTATCCCAATACCTCGTTCAGTCTCGTTACTGGCAAGTCACTTTACTCGTACCGTAATGCATGATCCCGTGACCAGACACTTGGTCACTTTGAGCTCATTATGATGATGCACTACCGAGTGGGCCCAGTGATACCTCTCCGTCATACGGAGTGACAAATCCCAGTCTCGATCCAGTGCCCTTGGCGACATCGACCAACTCGGCGCCCACGAAGTGCAGAAGAGTGCAAGGAACGTCGACGGTGCCCTGGAAAAACATGTATAGGGCGTCAGGGATGCCCAGTCAAAGGCAAGGAGATGAAGTCATCGGCCGAGAGGCTTAGTTACCGTGATGCCGTCGAGCTCGGCTAATGTCGAGGCACCGCCAACGGCGGGCGTGCAACTGACGGAGGGGGCGCTTGCTGGCGAGGTGCCGGTCGGCGTACACCCAGGTGCATTAAGCTCCAATGCCCGTGCCGGTGCCGGAGACACGAATACCGCCTCCGCCGGAGACACCAATGACACCAATGGCACCAGCTTACTGCTCCACCATTCAACATATACACGTATCCGGTTTGTGACTTAGAGTCATCCAGATCTGTGTCGAAGCTAGCGTCGACGTAACCCTTTACGACGAGCTCTTCGTCACCTCCATAAACGAGAAACATGTCCTTTGTCCTTTTCAGGTACTTCAGGATATTCTTGACTGCTGTCCAGTGTTCCTTGCCGGGATTACTTTGGTACCTACCTACCAAACTTACGGCAAGGTTTACATCAGGTCTGGTACACAGCATGGCATACATAATAGATCCTATGGCTGAGGCATAGGGGATGACGCTCATCTCTTCTTTATCTTTTGTCGTGGTCGGGCATTGAGCCGAGCTCAATCTCACACCTTGCAGTACAGGCAAGAACCCTTTCTTGGACTGATCCATTTTGAACTTCTTCAAAATCTTATCAAGGTATGTGCTTTATGAAAGACCTATGAGGCGTATCGATCTATCCCTATAGATCTTGATGCCTAATATGTAAGCAGCTTCTCCAAGGTCCTTCATTGAAAAACACTTATTCAAGTAGGCCTTAATGCTGTCCAAGAATTCTATATCATTTCCCATCAAAAGTATGTCATCTACATATAATATGAGAAATTCTACGGAGCTCCCACTCACTTTCTTGTAAACGCAGGCTTCTCCATAAGTCTGCATAAACCCAAACGCTTTGATCATCTCATCAAAGCGAATGTTCCAACTCCGAGATGCTTGCACCAGCCCATAAATGGATCGCTGGAGCTTGCACACTTTGTTAACATTCTTAGGATCGACAAAACCCTCCAGCTGCATCATATACAGTTCTTCCTTAAGATGCCCGTTAAGGAATGCCGTTTTGACGTCCATCTGCCATATCTCATAATCATAGTATGCGACAATTGCTAACATGATTCAGATGGACTTAAGCTTCGCTACGGGAGAGAAAGTCTCATCATAGTCAATCCCTTGAACTTGCTGATAACCCTTAGCGACAAGTCGAGCTTTATAGATGGTGACATTACCATCCGCGTCCGTCTTCTTCTTAAAGATCCATTTGTTTTCTATCGCTCGCCGATCATCGGGCAAGTCAGTCAAAGTCCATACTTTGTTTTCATACATGGATTCTATCTCGGATTTCATGGCTTCTAGCCATTTGTTGGAATCTGGGCCCGCCATCGCTTCTTCATAGTTCGAAGGTTCACCGTTGTCTAACAACATGATTTCCAGGACAGGGTTGCCATACCACTCTGGTGTGGAACGTGTCCTTGTGGACCTACGAAGTTCAGTAGCAACTTGATCAGAAGTACCTTGATCATCATCATTAATTTCCTCTCCAGTCGGTGTAGGCACCACAGGAACGTTTTCTTGCGCTGCACTACTTTCCAGTTCAAGAGGTAGTACTTCATCGAGTTCTACTTTCCTCCCACTTACTCCTTTCGAGAGAAACTCTTTTTCCAGAAAGGATCCGTTCTTGGCAACAAAGATCTTGCCCTCGGATCTTAAGTAGAAGGTATACCCAATGGTTTCCTTAGGGTATCCTATGAAGACGCATTTTTTCGACTTGGGTTCGAGCTTTTCAGGTTGAAGTTTCTTGACATAAGCATCACATCCCCAAACTTTTAGAAACGACAGCTTAGGTTTCTTCCCAAACCATAATTCATACGGTGTCATCTCAACGGATTTAGACGGTGCCCTGTTTAAAGTGAATGTAGCTGTCTCTAGAGCGTATCCCCAAAATGATAGCGGTAAATCGGTAAGAGACATCATAGATCGCACCATATCCAATAGAGTGCGATTACGACGTTCGGACACACCGTTACGCTGAGGTGTTCCAGGCGGTGTGAGTTGTGAAACGATTCCACATTTTCTTAAGTGTGTACCAAATTCGTGACTTAAATATTCTCCTCCAGGATCCGATCGTAAGAATTTTATCTTCCGGTCACGTTGATTCTCTACTTCATTCTGAAATTCCTTGAACTTTTCAAAGGTCTCTGACTTGTGTTTCATCAAGTAGACATACCCATATCTACTCAAGTCATCAGTGAGAGTGAGAACATAACGATATCCTCCGCGAGCCTCAACGCTCATTGGACCGCACACATCGGTATGTATGATTTCCAACTAGTTGGTTGCTCGCTCCATTGTTCCGGAGAACGGAGTCTTGGTCATTTTACCCATGAGGCATGGTTCGCATGTGTCAAATGATTCTAAAAGTCCATCAGCATGGAGCTTCTTCATGCTCTTGACACCAATGTGACCAAGGCGTCAGTGCCACAAGTATGTGGGACTATCGTTATCAACTTTACATCTTTTGGTATTCACGCTATGAATATGTGTAACATTACGTTCGAGATTCATTAAGAATAAACCATTGACCATCGGGGCATGACCATAAAACATATCTCTCATATAAATAGAACAACCATTATTCTCGGATTTAAATGAGTAGCCATCTCATATCAAACGAGATCCAGATACAATGTTCATGCTCAAACTTGGCACTAAATAACAATTATTAAGGTTTAAAACTAATCCCGTAGGTAAATGTAAAGGCAGCGTGCCGACCGCGATCACATCGACCTTGGAACCATTCCCGACACGCATCGTCACCTCGTCCTTCGCCAGTCTCCACTTATGCCGCAGCTCCTGCTGTGAGTTACAAATGTGAGCAACGGCACCGGTATCAAATACCCAGGAGTTACTACGAGTACTGGTAAGGTACACATCATGTATATCAAATATACCTTTAGTGTTGCCGGCCTTCTTGTCCGCTAAGTATTTGGGGCAGTTCCGCTTCCAGTGACCCTTCCCCTTGCAATAAAAGTACTCAGTCTCAGGCTTGGGTCCATTCTTTGACTTCTTCCCCGCAACTGGCTTACCGGGCGCGGCAACATATTTGCCGTCCTTCTTGAAGTTCTTCTTACCCTTGCCCTTCTTGAACTTAGTGGTCTTATTGACCATCAACACTTGATGTTCTTTCTTGATTTCAACCTCTGCTGACTTCAGCATTGAGAATACATCAGGAATGGTCTTCACCATCCCCTGCATATTGTAGTTCAACACGAAGCTCTTGTAGCTCGGTGGGAGCGACTGAAGGATTCTGTCAATGACCGCCTCTTCCGGGAGGTTGATCTCCAACTGGGACAGGTGGTTGTGTAACCCAGACATTTTGAGTATGTGCTCACTGACAGAACTGTTTTCCTCCATCTTACAACTACAGAACTTGTCGGAGACTTCATATCTCTCGACCCGGGCATGAGCTTGGAAAACCATTTTCAGCTCCTCGAACATCTCATATGCTCCGTGCTTCTCAAAACGCTTTTGGAGCCCCGGTTCTAAGCTGTAAAGCATGCCGCACTGAACGAGGGAGTAATCATCAGCACGTGATTGCCAAGTGTTCATAACATCTTGGTTCTCTGGGATGGGTGCTTCACCTAGCGGTGCATCTAGGACATAATATTTCTTGGCTGCTATGAGGATGATCCTCAGGTTCCGGACCCAGTCCGAATAGTTGCTGCCATCATCTTTCAGCTTGGTTTTCTCTAGGAACACGTTGAAGTTCATGTTGACATGAGCGTTGGCCATTTGATCTACAAGACATATTTTGCAAAAGTTTTAGACTAAGTTCATGATAATTAAGTTCATCTAATCAAATTATTTAATGAACTCCCACTTAGATTAGACATCCCTCTAGTCATCTAAGTGTTACACGATCCGAGTCGACTAGGCCGTGTCCGATCATCACATGAGATGGACTAGTCATCATCGGTGAACATCTCCATGTTGATCGTATCTTCTATACGACTCATGTTCGACCTTTCGGTCTCTGTGTTCCGAGGCCATGTCTGTACATGCTAGGCTCGTCAAGTTAACCCTAAGTGTTCTGCATGTGTAAATTTGTCTTACACCCGTTGTATGTGAACGTAAGGATCTATCACACCCGATCATCACGTGGTGCTTCGAAACGACGAACTTTAGCAATGGTGCACAGTTAGGGGGAACACTTTCTTGAAATTATTATAAGGGATCATCTTATTTACTACCGCCGTTCTAAGTAAACAAGATGCATACAACATAATAAACATCACATGCAATTATATAGTAGTGACATGATATGGCCAATATCATATAGCTCCTTTGATCTCCATCTTCGGGGCTCCATGATCATCTTCGTCACCGGCATGACACCATGATCTCCATCATCATGATATCCATCATTGTGTCTTCATGAAGTTGTCACGCCAACGACTACTTCTACTTCTATGGCTAACACGTTTAGCAATAAAGTAAAGTAATTTACATGGCGTTCTTCAATGACACGCAGGTCATACAAAAATAAAGACAACTCCTATGGCTCCTGCCGGTTGTCATACTCATCGACATGCAAGTCTTGATTCCTATTACAAGAACATGATCTCATACATCACAATATATCATTCATCATTCATCACAACTTCTGGCCATATCACATCACATGACAATTGCTGCAAAAACAAGTTAGACGTCCTCTAATTGTTGTTGCATCTTTTATGTGGCTGCAATTGGGTTCTAGCAAGAACGTTTTCTTACCTACGAATAACCACAACGTGATTTTGTCAACTTCTATTTACCCTTCATAAGGACCCTTTTCATCTAATCCGCTCCAACTAAAGTAGGAGAGACAGACACCCGCCAGCCACCTTATGCAACTAGTGCATGTCAGTCGGTGGAACCTGTCTCACGTAAGCGTACGTGTAAGGTCGGTCCGGGCCGCTTCATCCCACAATACCGCTGAAGCAAGAAAAGACTAGTAGCGGCAAGCAAGTTGACAAGATCTACGCCCACAACAAAATTGTGTTCTACTCGTGCAATAGAGAACTACGCATAGACCTAGCTCATGATGCCACGGTTGGGGAACGTTGCAGAAAATAAAATTTTTCCTACGGTTTCACCAAGATCCATCTATGAGTTCATCTAAGCAACGAGTCATGGGAGAGAGATTGCATCTACATACCACTTGTAGATCGCGTGCGGAAGCGTTCAAGGGAACGGTGATGATGGAGTCGTACTCGCCGTGATTCAAATCACCGATGACCAAGTGCTGAACGGACATCACCTCCGCATTCAACACACGTACGGTACGGACGACGTCTCCTCCTTCTTGATCCAGCAAGGGGGAAGAAGAGGTTGAGGAAGAAGGCTCCAGCAGCAGCACGACGGCGTGATGATGGTGGAGAGGCAGTACTCCGACAGGGCTTCGCCAAGCGCTCAACGGAGGAAGAGAGGTGTTGGGGAGGGGAGGGGCTGCGCCTTGGATCAGGTGTTCAGCCCTCCCATCGCCCCTCTATTTATAGGGGAAGGGGGAAGGGGGCCGGCCCCCTCTAGA
>NC_041391.1:69313311-69331080 GCF_002162155.2 Triticum dicoccoides | reverse complement strand
GGGGGGGGGGGCGGCGGCCAGGGAGGGGGCTTGCCCCCCAAGCAAAGGGGGTGCGCCCCCTTTAGGGTTCCCCCCCAAACCCTAGGCGCATGGGCCCAAGGGGGAGGGGCGCCCAGCCCTCCAGGGGCTGGTTCCCTGCCCCATGCGGCCCATGAGGCCCTCCGAGAGGGGTGGCCCCTCCCGGTGGACCCTCGGAACCCTTCCGGTGGCCCTGGTACAATACCGATATGCCCCCAAAACTTTCCAGTGTCTGCATGACAACTTCCCATATATAAATCTTTACCTCCGGACCATTCCGGAACTCCTCGTGACGTCCGGGATCTCATCCGGGACTCCGAACAACATTCGGTAATCACATACAAGTCTTCCTAATAACCCTAGCGTCACCGAACCTTAAGTGTGTAGACCCTACGGGTTCGGGAGACACGCAGACATGACCGAGACGGCTCTCCGGTCAATAACCAACAGCGGGATCTGGATATCCATGTTGGCTCCCACATGCTCCTCGATGATGTCATTGGATGAACCACGATGTCGAGGATTCAATCAACCCCGTATGCAATTCCCTTTGTCAGACGGTATGTTACTTGCCCGAGACTCGATCGTCGGTATCCCAATACCTCGTTCAGTCTCGTTACCGGCAAGTCACTTTACTCGTACCGTAATGCATGATCCCGTGACCAGACACTTGGTCACTTTGAGCTCATTATGATGATGCACTACCGAGTGGGCCCAGTGATACCTCTCCGTCATACGGAGTGACAAATCCCAGTCTCGATCCGTGTCAACCCAACAGACACTTTCGGAGATACCTGTAGTGCACCTTTATAGTCACCCAGTTACGTTGTGACGTTTGGTACACCCAAAGCACTCCTACGGTATTCGGGAGTTACACGATCTCATGGTCTAAGGAAGAGATACTTGACATTGGAAAAGCTCTAGCAAAACGAACTACACGATCTTGTGCTATGCTTAGGATTGGGTCTTGTCCATCACATCATTCTCCTAATGATGTGATCCCGTTATCAACGACATCCAAATGTCCATAGTCAGGAAACCATGACTATCTGTTGATCAACGAGCTAGTCAACTAGAGGCTTACTAGGGACGTATTATGGTCTATGTATTCACACGTGTATTACGATTTCCTGATAATACAATTATAGCATGAATAAAAGACAATTATCATGAACAAGGAAATATAATAATAATGCTTTTATTATTGCCTCTAGGGCATATTTCCAATAGTCTCCCACTTGCACTAGAGTCAATAATCTAGTCACATTGTGATGAATCGAACACCCATAGAGTTCTGGTGTTGATCATGTTTTGCTCGCGAGGACAGCGGCGGAAGCACCGTCACAGAGGTGCTTGTCATTAGCCATGGCGAGCACTCGGGCGGGGACGATGCTCGAGACCCGCTCGAGTCAGTGTTGCAAGACCTGACTGCGCCCATCCCAGAAGATGCCGATGCCGAGACGCTGGAAGCACGCCGCGTCCAGCTTGTCGAGAGCGCCAAGAAGCTAGCCAACATGAGACGCCTTTCGGAGGCCTACCAGTGCGAGATGGACCACGCCGGCTCCTGGCAGGCCTAGCCGCATCGGTATGGTCCGGCAGCACGGCGCGACCATTGCCAGCATATTCGGCGCAGATCGCCGTGTCTACGCCACGCCCGTGGAGAATATACAAGCCGCCCAGGCGGCAGCAAACGAGCTAGACAAGCTCGAGGGTGACGAGCATCACCACATGATGGAGCGCGTCCAGCGGCTCATTGATGCGGCTGCTGAATAGCAAGAGGCCGGCTGCCATGCTGAAGCGCCCAACCGGCGGAACAGCGACCCGCCTCCTCACCGAGATCAAGGCGCGACATCCCGGACGCCGACTGGTGGCGTCCGTGATAGAAGAGACAAGGAGCCGGCTGCCAGCCGCAGCCGGACTCACATCACCATCGAGCGTGACGAAGACCGCCGCCCAAGAGCAGTGGAACGATGGGACGACTATCCGCCTCCCCTCCCCCCCACAGGGAGAAGTGCGCTTCCCTGCCGCCTGTTGACCACCCGACACTCGGCGACCGGCTTGGCCGCCGGGAAGGAGTCGGAGAGAACGATGCCCGCCACCGGATCGACCGCCTCAACCGGTCCCTGGCACTAGAAGAAGAAGACGCATTGGGTCCGCCTTGTTTTGGCCCCCGCATCCGAGATGAGCCATTCCCCAAAGGGTTCACGCTCCCAAGAGATACGCCCAAGTAGACCGGCTCCGTGAAGCCGGAAGACTGGCTGGTCGACTACTCCACGGCCGTCAGCATAGCATACGGCAACAAGCAAGTTGCTGTGAAGTACGTCTCGCTCATGCTCTAGGACACAGCCTGGACATCGATGAACAACCTAAAGCCCCGCAGCATCAATAGCTGGGTTGATTTCATCGAAGCCTTCATTCGCAACTTCACCAGCATGTATAAGCGGTCGCCCAAGCCTCACCAGCTCTCCTTGTGCATCCAAGGCCCCAAGAATCAAATCGCAATTACCTCACGCGTTAGGCCGAGCTGCGCAACTCTTGCGAGGGCGTGCACGAGGTGCAGGCCATCGAGTACTTCACTGCCGGGTGCCAAGAAGGCACCCTCCTCAAACACTGGCTTCTCTGCGACGAGCCAACGACCCTCGACGAACTGCTGATCATAGCAGACAAATACGCCACGGCCGACTCCTCCATGAAGGCAGAAATCCAAGTTGACGCATCTGGCAAAGTGGCTCCTCAAGCTCCTCGGACTCCGGCTAGTGACACCAATCGGCGTCAGCAACAGAATGACAACACACTACTAGGAAAAGGCATGCTAGTGGCGCACCGAATTTGCCTTCTAATGGCGCACTACTGGTGCGCCACTAGCATCACGCCATTAGAATTAAATTCTAATGGCGCACTACTGGTGCGCCATTAGTATCTGGTGTTCTAATGGCGCACCGCGTAGTGCGCCATTAGTATAGCCTGCAGTGCGCCATTAGAATGCCTCCCAGTGGCCATATGTACAAATGTGCTTTGGCATTCTAATGGCGCACCAGCAGCTAATGCACCATTAGTGTGATGATCACAGTGCGCCATTAGTGTCTTGTGTGGTGCGCCATTAGTATGAATATTAGGTTTTATTTTTTTTGCTTTTCTGATTTTTGCACAGGTTACAAAATATATTATTGCATAGAATATAGACAGCAGCACACAACAACATCAGATTCATCAAATACAATAGAAGATTAGTCTCCGAATACAATTCATCATATTAGTCTCCGGATTCAAAAGACCGGAGAAAGATAAAACATTACAAGTCTCAAGACCGCGAGTATCGAGTTTGCCTTCACATTACAAGTCGATATCGATCATCTAAACTACCATCACATAGAAGAGAGCTGTGGTCATCACGATGAGCATCATCGCGATCAAACTGGTCTTCATCCGGTTCCTCCAACGCTCCCTCCTCTCTCCCGCTAGATAGCGGGCGTATCTAGATTCGGCCTCCGCCCTAGTGGTGTACCCTTTGTAACTGTTACCGCTGAAACGGTGAACCTGTCTCCGACACTCCTCCCAGTCATCGTAGACTCCGGGAACCTTACCCTTGTACACGACATACGACGGCATCTCTATGCACAAGCCAAACAACAGACAATACATAAGCTATGTGTAAGTATGCAACAAAAGGATCGGAAGAGAAAAGCAAGACATTAATAGCACGATTCATGGTCCTACTAATAAATAGCATCGATTACATCTAAGTTGAACAACCGTCCAAACCAAAGAGACATCCGAATTCATTAAAGTTTAATTACAACATGAGCCAATCAATGTTTCAGAACTACACATCACTAGTTTCGACTCAACTCATCGGACAGGAGCGTGGGTGAAGCCGCCGTCTGTCGTGATGGTCATGAAATCACGGTCGTTGTCACCCTGCATTTGTAGCGTTTCATCTATCTCACTGTTGGACGGTTGATATCTGAGGAAGAACTGCCCCGCGGTATGAAGGACATCTTGATGGATGATGTCCGCAAACTCCGACTGGATGCGAAAGAATTCTTGTCTGAGGTCCGCGTCCTGGACTGCCGACAAGCTCGCGGCCCAATCTTTGAGATTATCTGGTAGCAGAAGGTGATGATGGTCCCTTACGATCGCCCGCATGTGATGGAGGGCGTAGTAGGCATCCTTCTGACCGCCAGGCGGCTGCTTGACGCAGCAGAACTTCGTATTGTGTGAGAAGATGTGCTTGCCGTACTTACGAACTGGCCTGGTGAAGGTGCCTCCAGATTGGGCGTAGCCGGGGAGAACATCATCAGGAACTTTCTTCACATTTGTGTAGTCTATCATGGAGTTACGGTTCGGGTCGAAATACGTGGCCATGGAATATTTCGGGCTTAAGAGGATGAGTGTGCAATGTGTGTCACTGCACAGAACACGGAATGTTAGAAAAAAAAGAACGATCGAAATCTAAGAAATCATATGTTACGGGGCGGTTAAGGGATGACTTACTCGGGAAAGTAAGGCACAAGGAAGTTATCCTTATCTGCGTTTGCCAGAATGACGCCTTCGAGGTGTGAACTCGCAACTTGGCGGTCCCCAGCGCTGCTCAAGTGCTTGGCACGCATGTAGAAGGGGTCGACTATCACGATGTTCGGGGTATTGTCTCTAATGATCCGCATCTGCATGCTCAGCGAAAACAGCCGAACGAAGGTGTAGTGCAACGGATGAAGGTTAAACATAGCAAAGATGTCATCAAACCGCAGGGCGATCATACCCCCGATGTCGCCATCCACAAAGCCCTTGCTCTCTGGCACCTTGGCCACGAAAACCGGGTATGCCACATCCTTCTCTCTGAGACGCTGCTTCTCCAAAATCAGAACACTATCGTGCAGACTCCGCATAGCACCGGTTGCAGCATTCAGCATATTTGGCGGTAGCATCGCCCTACCCGCCACATGCACCCTCCTCGAGATATCCTTAGGTGAAGGTGGCCCGTCCTGAGCACGGATCGAACTCGGTGCCGGCTGGCTCGCACCGGCGCCCTTGTTAGTCTTTCGTTTCCGGCCCTTCTTCTTGATCTCCTGTAATGGGACCGAGTTCTGCTCACAGACCGCCTTCTTCAGCGTGTTGGGGCTGATAATATTTCGCGCCTCAGCTATTTGAGGCTCGGTGAAGGCGGGAGCTGGAGGCGTGTCCTGAGAACTGAACGCCAGACGACGCTTGTTGCAATTGGATTTCTCCACCGTACCAGCTAGATCGCGGTGGTCTTGGTTGGGTTCTTGAGAAAGAGGCCCGCAGAACTCATCAGCGTACCCATGTTCGGCAAAGTACTTATCAACTTTGGTAAATGTACCGTCGTCGTTGTCGTCGCCATCCGGATCCTGTGCCATAGGGCTGTCCGGATCCTGTGCCATAGGGATGTCCGGCAGGTCCGGTAGCGTTGCGGCGTTCTTGCCATGGCTTGGCGCCGGCACGACTGGCGGTCTTGTCTGTGGGGTGGTGTCCCCCGCCCCCAAACGAATCTGGCTCTTCGGCCATAGCAGGGGCCAGTTTACGCAGGTGCCGAGGGTCATCTCATCTTCTTCGTCGGCCCCAGCGGGTCGAATCGGAGGTAATAGCTCGTCGCAGCCTAGCAGCACCCGGACCACTTCAACCCTATACATTGTGGTTGGCATCGGATTATCGTGGAACATGGGGTTGCCCGGTTGAACGATTCTGCCCTTGGCGACATCGACCAACTCGGCGCCCACGAAGTGCAGAAGAGTGCAAGGAACATCGGCGGTGCCCAGGAAAAACATGTATAGGGCGTCAGGGATGCCCAGTCAAAGGCAAGGAGATGAAGTCATCGGCTGAGAGGCTTAGTTACCGTGATGCCGTCGAGCTCGGCTAATGTCGAGGCACCGCCAACGGCGGGCGTGCAACTGACGGAGGGGGCGCTTGCTGGCGAGGTGCCGGTCGGCGTACACCCGGGTGCATTAAGCTCCAATGCCCGTGCCGGTGCCGGAGACACGAATACCGCCTCCGCCGGAGACACCAATGGCGCCGCCGGAAAAATATCTTGTTGGTCCCAGGTTACTAATGGCGCACCGTAGGAAAATGCGCCATTAGTAACCCTGGTTACTAATGGCGCATCAGCCTACGGTGCGCCATTAGTAGTTTTGCAAAAAAGTAAAAATAATAAGTATATATACTAATGGCGCATCTCCTCTGAGTGCGCCATTACTAGTTTAAACTAGTAATGGCGCACTGTGCCACGATGCGCCATTAGTAGTTTTGCAAAAAAAAGAATAAAACAAAATTTACAGTAATGGCGCACTGCCTGCTTGGTGCGCCATTAGTAGTTATAGATAGTAATGGCGCATTATGGACCCGATGCGCCATTAGTATGTATGGGAAAATGGAAAAAAATAATAATTCATACTAGTGGCGCACCCTGTTTACGGTGCGCCATTAGTGTCTTCCACACTAATGGCGTATCACAAACAGGTGCGCCATTAGTATATAGTAGTGGCGCACTGCTTCCACGGTGCGCCATTAGAATCAATCCTATCTATAGCCCTTTTCCTAGTAGTGACAAGTGCAAGGCCACGTAGCCGGCTTCCACAAGCGGGCATGTGGCGATAGTTGAAGACCAGCAGCCAGAAGGGCAGCCTCCTCCCAAGTGTCAAAAGGGCGGCAAGCCCAACTGGTTGCCCGCTTTCTCATACGAGCAGACTCTCAATGCACCCTGCAAGTTTCACAGCAGCGCGAAGCCGTCCAACCACACCACTCGGAAATGCCATTGGCTCACCAGAATCGCCAAGGGTGACGGACTCCTGCCTCCTCCGCCTGCCGGCCCGCCGCCTCCTCCTCCCCAGCAGTCGGCGGTTTGGCCAGTCGGTGCAATACAAGACGAGTATCCTGAAGAGCATGGAGCTTATGTCGTGTTCACCAGCGTGGCCGACGACTAGCACAGCAGGCAGCAACGGCAACAAGAAGTTCATGCAGTAGCATCAGAGACCCCTGAGTTTATGCATTGGTCTGAAAAGCCTATCAGTTGGAGCAGAGCTGACCACCCGGAGGTGATGCCCTCTCCTGGTTCCTATGCCTTGGTCTTGGATGCCACCTTCGCAACAGAGGTGGGCTGCTCGCTTCTCCCGAGTTTTTATAGATGGCGGCAGCAGCATCAACATCCTATACCGTGACACTATGGAGAAGTTGGGAATCAAGCAGAAGCAGCTTGAGCCCAGTCGGACTGTATTTCATGGCATAGTCCCTGGCCTTTCCTGCTCACCAATCGGCAAGATCCAGATAGATGTCTTCTTCAGAGACAAAGATCACTTTCACCGAGAGCCAGTCTGGTTTGAGGTAGTGGACCTTGAGAGCCCCTATCATGCACTACTTGGCCGGCCTGCTCTGGCCAAGTTCATGGCGGTCCCCCACTATGCTTACCTCAAGATGAAGATGCCAAGCACCAAGGGAATCCTAACCATAGTAAAAGACTACAAGAAGTCGTTCGTCTGTGCGGCAGACAGCAGTCGGCTAGCCGAGTCCCTCATGATCGCAGCAGAGAAGCGGCTCCTTGACCGGGTTGTGGCAATGGCAGACAAGCAGCCAGAAATGTCGCCAAACCCCAAGTAGTTGGAAGCTGAGGGCTCGTTCAAGCTGGCAAAAAGAAACAAAGAAGATACCCTTCGACCCGGAGCACCCGGAGAGGCACGTTGTCATAGGCACAAATCTTGACAGCAAATAGGAAGGCGATCTCGTCGATTTCCGCCGTGAGAATCAGGACATCTTTGCATGGTCTCCTAAGGACATGCCGGGTGTTCCGACGGATTTCGCTGAGCACAAGCTACATGTCCGACCTGATGCCAAGCCAGTCAGGCAGCCCTTGCGCCGCGTGTTAGAAGAGAAGAGCAGAGTTGTTGGAGAAGAGATAGCCCAGCTTCTAGCAGCCGACTTCATTATGGAAGTTTTTTTTCCCAGAATGGCTAGCCAACTGCTACGTCTTGAGCTTGCGTTGGTTTTCCTTGAAGAGGAAAGGGTGATGCAGCAATAGTAGCGTAAGTATTTCCCTCAGTTTTTGAGAACCAAGGTATTAATCCAGTAGGAGGCTCCACGGAAGTCCCACGCACCTACACAAACAAACAAAGAACTCGCAACCAACGAAATAAAGGGGTTGTCAATCCCTTCACGGCCACTTGCGAAGTGAGATTTGATAGAGATAATATGATAAGATAAATATATTTTTGGTATTTTATAATATAGATGCAAAAAGTAAAGATGCAAATAAAAGTATATTGAAAGCTTATATGATAAAAGATAGACCCGGGGGCCATAGGTTTCACTAGTGACTTCTCTCAAGATAGCATAAGTATTACGGTGGGTGAACAAATTACTGTCAAGCAATTGATAGAAAAGCGAATAATTATGAGATTATCTAGGCATGATCATGTATATAGGCATCACGTCCATGACAAGTAGACCGACTCCTGCCTGCATCTACTACTATTACTCCACACATCGACTGCTATCCAGCATGCATCTAGAGTATTAAGTTCATAAGAACAGAGTAACACATTAAGAAAGATGACATGATGTAGAGGGATAAACTCAAGCAATATGATATAAACCCCATCTTTTTATCCTTGATGGCAACAGTACAATACATGCCTTGCAACCCTTTCTGTCACTGGCTAAGGACACCGCAAGATTGAACCCAAAGCTAAGCACTTCTCCCGTTGCAAGAAAGATCAATCTAGTAGGCCAAACCAAACTGATAATTCGAAGAGACTTACAAAGATAACTCAATCATACATAAAAGAATTCAGAGAAGATTCAAATATTTCTCATAGATAAACTTGATCATAAATCCACAATTCATCGGATCTCGACAAACACACTGCAAAAAGAGTTACATCAAATAGATCTCCACAAGAGAGGGGGAGAACATTGTATTGAGATCCAAAAAGAGAGAAGAAGCCATTTAGCTAATAACTATGGACCCGAAGGTCTGTGGTAAACTACTCACAACTCATCGGAGGGGCTATGGTGTTGATGTAGAAGCCCTCCGTGGCCGATTCCCCCTCCGGCGGAGCGCCGGCGAAGGCTCCAAGATGGGATCTCGCGGATACAGAAGGTTACGGCGGTGGAAATTGTTCTTCGTTGGCTCCCTGGATGTTTTCGGGGTACGTAGGTATATATAGGAGGAAGAGGTACGTTGGTGGCCGCTCGTGGGGCCCAGGAGACAGGGGGCGCGCCCAGGAGGGGTGGGCGCGCCCTACTATCTCCTGGCCGCCTCGTTTGCTACTTGACTTGCACTCCAAGTTCTCCGGATCATGTTCGTTCCAAAAATCACGCTCCCGAAGGTTTCATTCCGTTTGGACTCCGTTTGATATTCCTTTTCTTCGAAATACTGAAATAGGCAAAAAAACAGCAATACGGGATGGGCCTCCGGTTAGTAGGTTAGTCCCAAAAATGATATAAATATGTAAAATAAAGCCCATAAACATCCAAAAGTGGTAATATAATAGCATGGAACAATAAAAAATTATAGATACGTTGGAAACGTATCAAGCATCCCCAAGCTTAATTCCTGCTCGTCCTCGAGTAGGTAAATGATAAAAACAGAATTTTTGATGTGGAATGCTACCTAGCATAATTCTCAATGTAATTTTCTTTATTGTGGTATGAATGTTCAGATCCAAATGATTCAAAATAAAAGTTCATATTGACATAAGAAATAGTAACACTTCAAGCATACTAATCAAAGCAATCATGTCTTCTCAAAATAACATGGCTAAAGAAAGTTCATCCCTACAAAATCATATAGTTAGGCTATGCTTCATTTTTGTCACACAAAGATGTTCCCAAATTCTACACCCCCAATGACAAGACAAGAAATTGTTTCGTACTTAAATAATCTCAAACTTTTTCAACCTTCACGCAATACATGAGCGTCAGCCATGGATATAACACTATGGGTGGAATAGAATATGATGATGGGGATTGTGTGGAGAAGACAAAAAAGGAGAAAGTCTCACATTGACGAGGATAATCAACGGGCTATGAAGATGCCCATCAATTGATGTCAACATGAGGAGTAGGGATTGCCATGCAACGGATGCACTAGAGCTATAAATGAATGAAAGCTCAACAAAAGAAAACTAGTGGGTGTGCATCCAACTTGCTTGCTCACGAAGACCTAGGGCATTTGAGGAAGCCCATCATAGGAATATACAAGCCAAGTTCTATAATGAAAAATTCCCACTAGTATATTAAAGTGACAACATATGAGACTCACTAAATGAAAAACATGGTGCTAGTTTGAAGCACAATATATGAGACTCACTACATGAAGAACAAGGTGCTACTTTGAAGCACAAGTGTGGAAAGAAAGATAGTAACATTGCCCCTTTTTATTTACTTTCTTCTTTTTTTCTTTTTTTTTCTTTGGCCTTTTTTTTTCTTTTTGGCCTTTCTTTTTTTTTCTTTGGGACAATGCTCTAATAATGATGATCATCACACTTTCATTGATTACAACATATGAATTACAACTCAAAACTAGAACAAGATATGACTCTATATGAATGCCTCCGGCGGTGTACCAGGATGGTGCAATGAATCAAGAGTGACATGTATGAAAAATTATGCATAGTGGCTTTGCCACAAATACGATGTCAACTACATGATCATGTAATGGCAATATGATAAAAGTAATGTATGTCATAATGATGATGAACGGAACGGTGGAAAGTTGCATGGCAATATATCTCGGAATGGCTATGGAAATGCCATAATAGGTAGGTATGGTGGCTATTTTGAGGAAGATATAAGGAGGTTTATGTGTGATAGAGCGTATCATATCACGGGGTTTGGATGCACCGGCGAAGTTTGCACCAACTCTCAAGGTGAGAAAGGGCAATGCACGGTACCGAAGAGGCTAGCAATGGTGGAAAGGTAAAAGTGCGTATAATCCATGGACTCAACATTAATCAAAAGAACTCATATACTTATTGCAAAGATTTAGAAGTCATCAAAAATCAAGCACTACTCGCATGCTCCTAGAGGGATAGATTGGTAGGAAAAGACCATCGCTCGTCCCCGACCGCCACTCATAAGGATGCACAAGCCAGGTACACTTCATGTTTCAAATTTGTTACACAACTTTAACCATACGTGCATGCTACGGGACTTTCTAACTTCAACACAAGCATTCTTTAAATTCATAATCACCCAACTAGCATGACTTTAATATCACTATCTCCATATCTCAAAACAATTAGCAAGTATCAAATTGATCATAGCATCCAATTCACTTCCTATGATAGTTTTTATTATACCCAACTTGGATGCCTACCATTCTAGGACCAATTTATAACCAAAGAAAATACCATGCTGTTCTAAAAGACTCTCAAAATAATATAAGTGAAGCATGAGAGACTAGCAATTTCTACAAAATTAAGCCACCGCCGTGCTCTAAAAGATATAAATGAAGCACTAGAACAAAAACTATTAAGCTCAAAAGATATAAGTGAAGCACATAGAGTATTCTAACAAATTCAATCAAGTGGGCTTCTCCCAAAAGGTGTGTACAGCAAGGATGATTGTGGTAAACTAAAATCAAAGACTAATATAACACACGGCGGTCCAAGCAAAACACATATCATGTGGCGAATAAAAAAATAGCTCCAAGTAAAGTTACCAATGAACGAAGACGAAAGAGGGGATGCCTTCCCGGGGCATCCCAAAGCTTAGGCTTTTGGCTACTCTTGAATATCTTGGGGTGCCATGGGCATCCCCAATCTTAGGCTCTTGCCACTCCTTATTCCATAGTCCATCAAAGCTTTACCCAAAACTTGAAAACTTAACAACACAAAACTCAACAGGAAATCTCATAAGCTCCGTTAGTGAAAGAAAACAAAACCACCACATAAGGTACTGTAATGAACTCATTATTTATTTATTTTGGTGTTAAACATACTGTATTCCAAGTTCTCTATGGTTCATACCACTTAATACTAGCCATAGATGCATCAAAATAAGCAAACAACACACGAAAAACAGAATCTGTCAAAAACAGAACAGTCTGTAGCAATCTGTAACTAACACAAACTTGTGGAACTTTAAAAATCCTACCAAAATAGGAAGTCCTGGACAATTTGTCTATTGATCATAAGAAAAAAGAATCATCACAAAATCACGTTTCTGTGATTTAAAAAAACTAATTTTGGTGCATGCAAAGTTTCTGTTTTTCAGCAGAATCAAATCAACTATCATCGTAGGTTATCCTATAGGTTCTACTTGGCACAAACACTAATTAAAACATAAAAACACATATAAAAAGAAGGTAGATGAAAATTTTATTACTAGACAGAAACAAAAACAAAAAACACAAATAAAATTGGGTTGCCTCCCAACTAGCGCTATCGTTTAACGCCCCTAGCTAGGCATAAAAGCGAAAATAGATCTAAGTAGTGCAATAATAATAAGATAGATCTTGAAAACTCATCTCATATTCTCTATGTTCAGCAGCAAGTTTTCTTTGAGGCAAGCAAAAGTAATCAAAAGGGTTAAATTTAGCAGGACAAGAGTCCCCAAGATCAATCTTAGGAGGAACGGGTTCCTCCTTTGGCCCATCATAATGCACAACTAATTCATCACTATAAGCATTCTGTTGGAAAAATCTCGTGAGCCTATACTCAAGAGAGTATCCTAGCTCATTATTTTGAAGAGCAAAATCATTATTAAGTTCAGAAATTCTATCAACCAAGACATTGGTAGGAACCTTTTTTCTAAGGTTTTTATTGAAAGCAACATAGTCCAAAGATTGAAAACGCCTAATTTCATCTTGATCAAAGAGGACCGCCTCTATGGGAGGACGACCAGCGTCCACCCTATAGTGCGCAAAGATTTCTTTGGCCTCCCTTATTATATTCTAAACTCATGAGCCAAAAAGATAGTAACAACGTGCTTAACAGAAGAATGCTCAATATTGGAAAATTCTAGGAAAATTCTTTGTATGCAAGGATGCATATGCATAAATTGTCTTTCAAGTTCAACTACAAGCATAGCGATAGCATCCGCAAGACTACTAGTTCTATGAAGAATAGAACCACCCATGGAAGGTAAAGCACCGGCACAAGTAAAGAAATCTTGAATAACACCTTTTCCAATAATGTTACCACTACCGATTCGAAATTTTTTAGTATGCAAGATAGGGGGTTCTTCAGCCGGAGCCTCAGAATTTTCCATGTTATCATTATTGTCGATATTGACGATAATCTCCCCAATTTCAGACATAACGACAAACAAAAGCAAGGAGGAAGAAAGCAAGCAAAAGAGAGGAGAAGATTGGGAAAGAGAGGGCAAATAACACGGCAAGGGTGAAGTGGGGGAGAGGAAAACGAGAGGCAAATAGAAAATAATGTAAATGCGAGGGAGATGAGTTTGTGATGGGTGCTTGGTATGTCTTGACTTGAGCGAAGACCTCCCCGGCAACGGCGCCAGAAATCCTTCTTGCTACGTCTTGAGCTTGCGTTGGTTTTCCTTGAAGAGGAAAGGGTGATGCAGCAACAGTAGCGTAAGTATTTCCCTCAATTTTTGAGAACCAAGGTATCAATCCAGTAGTTGGCTCCACAGAAGTCCCACGGACCTACAAAAACAAACAAAGAACTCGCAACCAACACAATAAAGGGGTTGTCAATCCCTTCACGGCCACTTGTGAAAGTGAGATCTGATAGAGATAATATGATAAGATAAATATATTTTTGGTATTTTATAATATAGATGCAAAAAGTAAAGATGCAAATAAAAGTAGATTGAAAGCTTATATGATAAAAGATAGACCCGGGGGCCATAGGTTTCACTAGTGGCTTCTCTCAAGATAGCATAAGTATTACGGTGGGTGAACAAATTACTGTCGAGCAATTGATAGAAAAGCGAATAATTATGAGATTATCTAGGCATGATCATGTATATAGGCATCATGTCCGTGACAAGTAGACCGACTCCTGCCTGTATCTACTACTATTACTCCACACATCGACCGCTATCCAGCATGCAAGATGACATGATGTAGAGGGATAAACTCAAGCAATATGATATAAACCCCATCTTTTTATCCTCGATGGCAACAATACAATACGTGCCTTGCAACCCTTTCTGTCACTGGGTAAGGACACCGCAAGATTGAACCCAAAGTTAAGCACTTCTCCCATTGCAAGAAATATCAATCTAGTAGGCCAAACCAAACTGATAATTCGAAGAGACTTGCAAAGATAACTCAATCATACATAAAAGAATTCAGAGAAGATTCAAATATTTCTCATAGATAAACTTGATCATAAACCCACAATTCATCGGATCTCGACAAACACACCGCAAAAAGAGTTACATCAAATAGATCTCCACAAGAGAGGGGGAGAACATTGTATTGAGATCCAAAAAGAGAGAAGAAGCCATCTAGATAATAACTATGGACCCGAAGGTCTGTGGTAAACTACTCAAAACTCATCGGAGGGGCTATGGTGTTGATGTAGAAGCCCTACATGGTTGATTCCCCCTCCGGCAGAGCACCGACGAAGGCTCCAAGATGGGATCTCGCGGATACAGAAGGTTACGGTGGTGGAAATTGTTTTTTGTTGGCTCCCTGGATGTTTTTGGGGTACATAGGTATATATAGGAGGAAGAAGTACATCGGTGGCTGCTCGTGGGGCCCAGGAGACAGGGGCACGCCCAGGAGGGGTGGGCGCGCCCTCCTATCTCCTGGCCACCTCGTTTGCTTCTTGACTTGCAATCTAAGTTCTCCGGATCACGTTCGTTCCAAAAATCACGCTCCCGAAGGTTTCATTCCGTTTGGACTCCATTTGATACTCCTTTTCTTCGAAATACTGAAATAGGCAAAAAAACAGCAATACGGGCTCCGGTTAGTAGGCTAGTCCCAAAAATGATATAAATATGTAAAATAAAGCCCATAAACATCCAAAAGGGGTAATATAATAGCATGGAACAATAAAAAATTATAGATACGTTGGAGACGTATCACCAACCCAGTCCTTGTACTGAAGAACAATAAGTAGTGGCGCATGTGCATCGATTATACCAGCCTCAACAAAGCTTGCCCCAGGGATCCCTTTGCTTTGCCAAGAATCGACCAAGTGAGAGACTCCACAGTCGGATGCGAGTTGTTGAGTTTCTTGGATGCATACTCAGGGTATCATCAGATCAAGCTGAACCCGGCCGATGGGCTGAAGACCGCCTTCATCTCTCCATTCGGAGCCTTATGCTACCTGACCATGACGTTCGGCTTGAGGAATGTCGGCGCCATGTTTCAGCGTTGCATGCAGAAGTGTCTCCTCAATCAAATCGACAGAAATGCCCACGTCTATGTGGACGACATTGTGGTGAAGACGGAGAAGCGTGGCATGCTGCTAGAAGACCTCAAAGAAACCTTTGAAAACTTGCGCCGCTTTCAAATCAAGCTCAACCCGGAGAAATGCGTCTTTGGAGTACCAGCCGGCCAGCTTCTTGGTTTCCTGGTCCCAGAGCGCAACATAGAGTGCAACCCTGTGAAGATCAAGGCCGTCGAGAGGATGGAGGTACCCACCCGACTGCTGGACATGCAAAAATTCACCGGCTGCTTGGCATCCATCAGCCGTTTCATCAGTCGGCTGGGCGAGAAGGCTCTTCCCCTGTACCAGCTCATGAAGAAGACCACTTTTTTCTAGTGGAACGACAAGGTGGATGAAGCTTTTCTCCAGCTCAAGAAGATGTTGACCACTCCGCCTGTCCTGGCGGCTCCAGTTGCTAAGGAGCCCATGCTTCTCTACATCGCCGCCACCTGCCGGGTGCTCAGCGCAGTCATAGTTGTGGAGCGCAAGGAAGACGGCAAAGCATTACCAGTCCAGAGGCTGGTGTATTACCTGAGTGAAGTGTTGTCCGCCTCCAAGCAGAACTACCCCCACTATCAGAAGATGTGCTACAACATGCATTTCGCTGCCAAGAAGCTGAAGCCATACTTTCAAGAGCAACCAATCACTGTGGTCTGCATTGCTCCACTTGCCGAGATCATTGGAAGCTGAGATGCTTCGGGCCGAGTGGCCAAATGGGCCATAGATTTGGCCCCCTACACCATCTACTACCAGCCTCGCACCGCCATCAAGTCCTAAGCACTGGCCGACTTCCTCGTCGACTGGGCCAAGACCCAGTACCTGCCACCAGCGCTGGACTCCACCCATTGGCGGATGCACTTTGATGGTTCCAAGATGCGCACCGGTTTGGGAGCCGGGATCGTCCTCACCTCTCCCAAAGGCGACAAGCTCAGATATGTGTTGCAAATCCACTTTGCCGCCTCCAACAACGTAGCTGAATACAGGGGCTCCAGCTTGCCAAGGAACTCGGCATTCACCGGATCCTGTGCTATGGTGATTCTGACTTGGTGGTCCAGCAGTCGTCAGGCGACTGGGACGCCAAGGATGCAAATATGGCAAGCTACCGCTTCCTCGTCCAGCAACTCAGTGGATACTTTGAAGGGTGCGAGTTCCTCCATGTGCCACGAAACGACAACGAGCCAGCTGATGCTTTGGCATGGATCGGCTCCACCCCGCAAGCAATACCAGCCGGCGTTGCCCTGCAACGCCTCCTCAAACCATCTGTCAAGCCGTCGCCAGAATCAGACTCCATCTTCGTGCCGGCTCCTCCTGAAGCAGTCGGATCCGACTTGAGGACCCCAGCAGCCGACACGGGGACTTCGGCAGGCGGCTCGGGGGTTGCGGCAGTCGCACCTGGCTCAGGGACTTCTGAACCCAGCCTGGGGACTTCGTCAACACAACAAGCGGCAGCCGACTCCAACTTGCCACCTCCCAGCCCAACCGCCCTCGTGCAAGTTGCAGTTCTGGCAGTCAAAGAAATAGCAGCACCTTCATGGGCGCAGCCCATCCTCAACTTTCTGGTGAACAAAGAGCTGCCGACTGATGAGATCTCGACTCAACAAGTGCAACATCGGGCAGCAGCATACACCATTGTCAACAGAGAACTTGTGAGGCGCAGTGTCACTGGTGTGTACCAGCATTGCGTGGAGCCGGAGAAAGGCCAAGCAATCCTCAAAGATATCCACCAAGGCGAGTGTGGTCACCACATGGCTTCAAGACCACTTGTTGCCAAAGCTTTCCGCCATGGTTTTTTCTGGCCGACTGCTCTAGAAGATGCCAAAGACTTGGTCCAGAAGTGTAACAGGTGCCTGAAGTTCTGCTCCAAGCCACATCTGCCGGCTTATGCACTCAAGACCATCCCCATTGCCTGGCCCTTTGCTGTTTGGGGACTGGACATGGTGGGACCATTCAAGACAACACGCGGCGGCATGACTCATCTGCTCGTCGCCGTGGACAAATTCACCAAGTGGATAGAAGCAAAGCCAATCAAGAAGTTGAATGGTCCGACTGCCGTGACTTTCATTCTAGACATCACCACTCAGTATGGCATACCACACAGTATCATCACCGACAACGGCACAAACTTTGCCAAAGGCGCCTTGGCACGTTTCTGCGCGACGTAGGGCATCCGACTGGACTTAGCGTCCATTGCCCATCTGCAGTCAAACAGCCAAGTGGAGCGAGCAAACGACCTCATTTTGTCCGGCATCAAGCCCCGACTGGTCGAGCCTTTGGAGCGTTCGGCCGGCTGCTAGCTCAATGAGCTGCCGGCCGTCCTTTGGAGCTTGCGCACAACTCTGAACAAGTCAACCGGCTTCACGCCTTTCTTCCTCGTCTACTGTGCCGAAGCCGTCAT
>NC_041391.1:69262863-69312928 GCF_002162155.2 Triticum dicoccoides | reverse complement strand
GTCGATCTGCTGGAGGAGGGGCGGCTGTTGGCACTTAGCCGGTGCACCGTCTACCAGCAGAGTCTACGCCGATATTACAATCGGAAGGTCAAGCCAAGATCCTTCCAAGAGGGAGACCTTGTGCTCCGGCTGATCCAGCGAACAACCGGCCAGCACAAGCTCTCGGCACCTTGGGAAGGCCCCTTCATCATCAGCAAAGTTTTGGCAACGACTCCTACTACCTGATCGACGCTCAGAAGCCCAGAGCACGGAAACAAGACGAATCCGACAAGGAGACAGAAAGGCCATGGAATGCAAACCTCTTTCGAAGATTTTACAGTTAATGCAGTATGTACCACACTACCTTTTGTATTAAGTACGAAGACTCCGGGTCCCCTGAGAAGAGCTCGGGGGCTACCCTCTTTTATCTATATGATAAGTATTATGCCTATGACTGTGATATTTCATTATTCCGCCTGGCACCGGGTTCGACGAGTTAGCCCGGGGGCTCACCACTTTGTACTATGTGGTGCTTCTTGCATCCGGACAAGTAGTGTGTTGGCACCTAAACCTTCTCCTGCCAAAGCCGCAGCTCGCAGAGCGACTGTCCGGTAGGTAGGAGTTAAAGGCATAAAAGGGTGCCCACATGAAAACTGGTGAAGGACCCAAAGCATGTGCATAATTCAAGCCAGCTTCCCGCCTCATCGACCGGCTGCTGAGCAGCTGGCCGGCTGGCTTCTACTTAACTTGCTAGCTCTCTAGTCGGCTAAGTACTTACCCTCCCAAAGTAGCTACGTACTTGACCCAGCCATAGTCCGCAGAACGGCTGTCTGGTTGGCAAGGTGGCAGCTAAGGGAGGGCGGCAAAGGAAAAAAAGGCAAGGAGCAGAAAGCAAGGAAAGTCGGAACTCGGCAAAAACACAACTTGTGTGGAAGAATATTTACATGTCAAAAGGCCCATTGGCCAGGATTCAACAGAGTTTGAAATACACCCTGTGGGTGGAATTGTGCAAATTTAACAAAGTTTGTCGAGACTGATAAAAACAGGAAAAATAAAGATAAGTCGGTGGCCTAGGGAGCAGCAGAGGGGTCCGGCTGGTTGGCGGAGTCGGTTGCGCCGGTTGGTGGAGTGGACGGCTGGCCAGTCTCCGCTTGGTCGCCTCCAGCAGCAGTCGACGCACTCGAGCACAACTCGTTGTTTGAGGCATGGTCAAGCTGAGGCTGGCCATCCGCTCCGACCTCTGGCATATTTTCTTTGCCTTCCTCATCCTCCTCGTCTTCTCCCTCGTCGCTGGAGTCGATCATCCCGGCCGAGTCTTCGTCATCCTCCGGGTTCAGCCCGAACCACTCCGGTGGCACCTAGGCATCATTATCAGCCAGCTCAGGAACGAAGATGCTCGTGTTGGTGTACTCGGCGATCGCCGCCGCCCGTTTGACAAGGTCACGCTCCACCACCACTAGCTCCTCCTGGGCCTCCTGCCGGAACATGGTCAACTGGGCTGGATTTAGCCCAGGATACCATGCCTTGATGAACTCCAAGGCCCGGTGCGCTCCAGCCCAGGCCGAGGAACCCTTCCAAGCCTCGAGTCGGTCGGCCACCACCTCCAGCCAGTCGGCAGTTCGGCTGGGAGTGCGCGGGGCCGGCATGTATGGCCGATCGCTTGAGCCCCGACACGCTGAAGACAGCGCAACATCCGATGGGCTAGCTGAAGACGGGCCTGGATGTTGAGAAGCTGTTCGCTAAGGGTCCGAGGGGCATCGGCAGCGATCTGCGCACCTTCCGCCCTCCGCTCTTCATGATAAGCCTCAATGGCCTGGTTGGCGGCGCCAGAGTGGCCAGGGAAGAAGTCTGCTTAGGAAGAAAGCAAAGAAGCCACAAGTCAGATGCTAGAAGCCGGCCTGATTAGCAGCCGACAACTCAAAGAAAGAAAAAAGAAGAAAGCTTACCGTCAACCATGTCTTCAATCCTGCCGAAGCTGGCAGTCGACAATGCCTCCTTGTCGGCCTAGGCGGAGCGTTCGGTCTCGAACTCAACGAGGAGATTGGACTCTTTCACCCCCGCCTCCTTCCGGGCCTTCTGGAGAAGCTCCGCTTGCTCCGCCAATTGCTTGGCCAGTCGGTCACGCTCCTGGGCCAGCTCGCTGCACTCTATCTCCTTGGCACGCTACGCGGTGTTGGCTTCACCCAGCGGCTGCTGCAAGACAACATTGGCCTCTACAAGAGTAGAAAAAGAAAAAGACGTTAACGATCAACAAAGAAGAAGTGCAGTTGCCGGGGAGATCCGTCCTGACTGCTCAGCAGTCGGCCCGAATCTCGGGGACTACAGCCCGCGGGTGCGCTATCGCGCCCCCACAAAGCAAGAAGTCATCAACAATCAATAAAGAGGTAGTGCAGTTGCCGGGGAGATCCGGCCCGACTGCTCAGTAGTCGGCCCGAATCTTGGGGGCTATAGCCCGCGGGTGCGCTAGCGCGCCCTCGTAGAGAAAGAAAACGAAGACTTATTCCGGCTTTCCAACAAGTCGGCGGTCTGTTGGTCCAGCTCTCGGACATTGGAGTTAAAGGTGGATGCACGAAGGTTATGATAATCCTACAATGAAGATATCAGACGAAGTTAGCACTCAGAGCTTACCGATTAAAGTTTCGAGCTGCCTGCTCAGCAGCCGGCCCGAAACTCGGGGGCTACACCTAGTTGGTGCACTGGCGCGCCCCCACAGAGAAATACAAGAATCAAGGACGAAGAAGTAAGAAACACACCCGAATGGCCGCTCGCGAATCCATGAACGCCCTGTTGAACTACTGAAGAGCGGTGGCCTCAGCTCGGAGTTTGGCCTGGACGTCTAGGACCGCCCGATTTAAGGCGCCCGTCCCGCCTCCACGCACCCATTCAGTGGGCGCGGTGCCGGTTGCCTCTGCATCCGGGACTAATGAGCTCGCGGCGCCGGCTTCCAGCGGTCGTGGCGCCGAAGTCGCCTTCGTGCCTCGGTGGCGTGATGGTGTGTGGGCCTCAAGAGCCGGGGCCGTCGCCATCTCGCCTCCGGCTGGCTGCACCAGTGGGCCAGCCGGCCGGTTGTCCTGCGCTCCTCCAGGCCACGGTGGTGGAGGCACGTCCGCCTCTGGCATGGCGACATCACCACCTTCCCTCTCCATGACCGGATGCTCGTCGCCAGCTCCCCCAGTCGGTGCCGTGAACTCTGGTGGTGGCGGCATGGAGTTTAGGGGAATGACGAATAGTGGCGCCTGATGGCGCGCGGCTTCTTCAGCCAACTTCTTCGCTGCGGCATCAGCCTCCGCTAGCTTCTTCACTGCGGCGGCCTCCACCTTGTCCGCCTCCGCCTTCTTCCTGCGGGCGGCTTCCTGCTCCTCGCGCACCTCCCGCACGTTTCGTTCCTGCGCCTCCTGGAGGTCGGCTGTAGGGTCGATTCACCGGGTGGTGGTGGAGGTCTCCGCCAACCCAATGACAGAGGCGGCGGCCGACTTCTCAAGAGAGAGCGGGGCCCTAAGTCAAGAAAAACAAAGCAAGGAAGCCCAGATAGAATCGACAAAGAAGGAAAGAACAAGAAAAAGATACTTACGCCGACATCATAGGAGGAGCCTTTGGAAGTTTCTGGAACTTGGCTGCCTTCACAGTGGCCTCCTTCCGCCTGGTCGCGTGGTCGGGTTCTTGGTCTTCTTCGGCGCACTGTCGAACAAGATGGTGCCTTGTTTATGCTTGCGCGTGACGCCTCGAGCAGCCGACTCGATGGAGGGGCCCGCGTCCGCCTTGCTGGCGCCTCGCGCATGGCGCGGCTCGTCCTCTTCATCATCATCGTCGGGCCAGGTCTCGAGGCCGCCTCCGTCTTTAGAGCCGCCTGCTCCATCGCCGCCGCCTATGGCATCGTCCTCCAGGGCGGCCGCCCCCAAGTCGGGGTCATCCACATCGCTCACCTCCCAGTCCAGCTGGTAGTTTCCACCCGACCCCATGATGGTGGCCGTCGCTAGAGACATGTAAATCTGCGTCCAAAGGACCGACTACTCAAGACCAAGACCAAGACAAGTACTAAAAAAGAAAAGAGCTGAGAAACTTACAGCAGGCGGCGTATTGGCGTGGGAGTACGGCCGCTTGCTGAACCTCCAAGACCCTTCTGACAGCTTGAGGTCGGAGATCTCATTCACCATACGAGTGACTTCGGTAGTCGGCATGTCCCTCGTGCACATTCGGCTTGGGTCACGGTGCCCACTCATCCGACAGATCAGATGAGGCCGGCCTTGGAGCGGGAGAACCCGACGCTCGACGAAGGCGACCAGCAGGTCGGACGCCTTAAGGCCTTCCGCCTCAGTCAGCACCCGGAGCCAGTTGACGGCGGTGGTGGCATCGGCCGACATGGGCTTCGGCTTGTAGCCCTAGTTGGCCCGAGGTTCGGCTGGAGGGCCGGCTTCGTAGGGCCGCAAGTTGATGAAGTCGATGGCCGGGTCAACGTTCTCCACGTAGAAATATGATTTCTGCCACAGTTTGACCGATTGTGACAGCTTGATGGCGGGGAAGGCATTCTTCGCAGATGGACGGGCGCACCGCGACGAAGGCGCCGCACTGGGCTGCCTTCTCCCTCTCGGAGGTGACCAGTTTGGTGTAGAAGAACGCTCCCCACAACTCGATGGTGGGGAGGATGCCAAGTTAGCCCTCGCACATCATGACGAAGGCGGACAGCAGCATCACGGTGTTGGGCATCAGATGATGCGGCTGAAGAGGGTAGAGTCGAGGAAGGAGCGGAAGAATCCACTCGACGGAAGGCTGAAGCCATGGAGGAAGTGCGAGCGGAAGATAACCCGCTCGCCTCCTTGCAGCACCAGCGAGATATCCTTCTCCGGTGGCGCGTGCACCTTGACGAAGCCCGCGCCAGGCAGCCGCCGTGTGGCGCGAAGAAAGGCGAGGTGGTCGTTGATCCTTACCGAGCCATCCCAATCCCCTCCCTGCTCGCACGCCATGGAGACCGAGCTTGACGGAGAAGTGGCGCGGCGGCAGGGGCAAGAGATGCGGCAGGGCGAGAAGCTTCGGGACAGAGAGGGTCGACGACGACGAGCTGCAGCGGCGCCTCGGTGGAGCGTGAAGGTGCGACGACGGCAGGGAGAAGAGAAGGGTGAAAATGGCGAAAGGAGAGGAGGGCGCGCGTGCTCCGCCGCTCCCCCTCCTCCCCCTACTTATAGCCCCTGGGCTGCGAAGCCGAGGGGGCGGGGCGTGGGATTAATTGCACCCATTGACGGTGTCCTGGACTAGGGGGTACTCACCACGCCATCTCCTAATCTGTTAGATTGGGCCGAGGACCCCCATGGCAGTATACTCATGGGCCGGTTCAGACAGCTGCCACATACAAGGAAGATTCCACAAGACTTGGTGATCAAGACAAGGACTCCTCCCCACCGATGTATTCGGCTAGGACTCTTGTTATCCTAGGCCTCTGGTGCATTATATAAACCGAGGCCAGGCTAGTCGATAGAGGAGATATACACAATCATAATCATAGGCTAGCTTCTAGGGTTTAGCCTCTACGATCTCGTGGTAAATCAACTCTTGTAATACTCATATCATCAAGATCAATCAAGTAGGAAGGGTATTACCTCCATCGAGAGGGTCCGAACCTGGGTAAACATTGTGTCCCCCGCCTCCTGTTACCATTAGCCTTAGACGCATAGTTCGGGACCCCCTACCCGAGATCCGCCGGTTTTGACACCGACATTGGTGCTTTCATTGAGAGTTCCGCTGTGTGATCGGCAAAGGATCAATGGCTCGCCCACAGGTCAACTGCGATGCCGGCATCTTCGTCGTCGGCTCGACTGGTCACCTTGTCTCGACCGAGGACCGCGCGCCATCTCCGATCGTCATGTTCGGACAGGGGCCTTCATCAACATCAATTCCGATCTCTATCATGATCATAAAGGAATCATCCATGGAGCTCGAGGGCTCAACGTCAACATTGCCCTCAGGCGGCCGTGCTGTTTTCTGGACAGCGAACTTGTATACACCGTCACTGCCTCCTCGAGCGTCGGTTTGATGATCGCTTCAGTGGAATAGTGCGGATATAAGTCTACAATAGCCATGCAAAATTTCATCGAGTTCCGATAGAGGAATCTCCGACAGTCTATGATAATACCGGAGCCCTGTCAAATCTGGACGAGTTTAGGGTGTGGTGTCCAGCTTCTAGCTAGGATGTCCTTTGGAAGATCCAACCGTTGATCGGCTGCGGAATTCCTATATCTACCACCCCTCAAAATTTCAGCTCGATCCAACCGTCCAATCTCCTGGAACCTTCCGATTAGTGCATCACTTTTCAGATCTGTTTTCTGCGCGAGAACGAATCCGACCCGAGTTCGTCTTTTTTATGAACGGGATTTCAAACATCCTTTTTGAAGGAAGTTTTGTACGGGGTATTGTTTTTTGTTCCCGAACACATCCCACTAATTGTAAAGTATTTTCCAATATAATCTTCACCATCGTGCCAGCCCGACAACATTGCTCCACGGCTGACGACCTGTGCTAGACACGTCATCACTTTGTTGAGCTGAGCTCAACTTCTTCGGATCATCATCTCGGCAAGCCGAACAAGAGTTCGGCATCGCAAAGGATAAATCATCACCAACATCGCCGCCCCAGGGATTACACGGAGCGGGCACACCGGCATCGCCGCACGGTCACTTCATCAAGCCGGCATTGACCATGTCACGACCTGCATCGGCAGGGCCGCACTGTTGCTTCTTCAAGACGATGTCCATCACGCCGACCTACTTCGACTCGTCGGCTCACATCGAGGCTTCGACATCTCGGCTGGACCGGGGGCTTCGCCATCTCTTCATCAACCTACTTCGGAGACTTCGGCGTCACTAGCCGACCAGCTTCGTCACGTTAGCTGGACTAAGGGCTTTGCCTCGGCAAGATAACCTTTGCCAGCATCGCCATGCCATCGCTTTATCGCCCATCAGGCAATGGGTGTGCGGATCGAGGCCCAATTTTGGGAGTCACCTTTCTTCGGATTGCTACAACAAATAAACTAGGTGCTATTAATCCTAGTAATTTTTGCTTGTTTGGGTTTATTTTTCCCAAGAAATTATTACTCTGGTCTGTTCCATCATCTATACACAGGTCTATCGAATGGTGGCCGCACTAACAACGATCGCATGGTGGTTTGGTCAGTTTCCGTACACAGACCGGCGAACGCCGCATCCGAAACTCGGACCGACCTGTGAAGTTAGGCTTTGCCACGCCTTTGCCACATCACGCTGACGCATCGACATTAACTTCGGTGCTAGGCCACATATCTTTAAATGAATTATCTTACGTAAATTAATTACGTGAGGATTTTTATATATTTATATTATTATTGTTCGCCTGCACTATTTTACATGTGGAGGTACTTGAATTCGACTGCGTCATGTGGTCCTTCGGCAAGCCGACGCCGTCGTCCCAATCGGCGTAAATCAGCTCATGTGATCACCTTGTTGGTCGTGTTGCCATACCGACGTGTTCGGTTGCCTCGGGGACTTCGGCATCACCGACAAAGCTCTACCTCATCGAGTGTTTGGCGCGCAGGCCATATTTTCTTTTATTACTCACTTTTCATAAATTATTTATTTTGCAACAATTTTTTAATTATTACTATTACTATTATCTCCGGTTTGCACTATTTTCATGCACAGAAAAATGATCCGGGTCGGGCAGCATCGTCAACTCAGCGTACTGAATAACCACGTCACCTTGGCTGGACGGGGGCTTCATCAACACTTCATTACCCCATGCCGGGGACTTCGGCGTCACTCTGCCGACCTGCATTGTCCGTGCTACGTCACCACTTCGGAGTGCCGAGCTCTTCGCTCCGCCACCTCGGGACCGACTTGGGGGATGGAACCTTGTCCCGCATCAAGCTCGGACCGCGTCATCAATGCCGAACACATTATCCAGCTAAGTCGCTTTCCTGCTCGAAGACTTTCTGGTTTGAATTTTGTTCGGTTCGACCAAGCATTATACCTTTTTGGCAAAAAGTTGTTTGTGACAAAATTCCTTGTCAAAACTTTGTTTGGGACACACAAATTCAAATACCCCATTTACTTGGGGGCTTCCTTTATGAAGCCTTTCCTCTTCCATATGATTATACTTGTACAACTTCATTCCTTGTTCGTGTATTATGCCACAATATGCACCATGTTGACTTAAGCGATTTGCAAGCTAGGTTGCCTTGCTCCTGTGTTTACCCCTACGTTCCCGATTGTTTGGCTAGGGAGTAAAGGGAGCACCTCTGCGATTGTCACGATCGGGTCATCCGAACCGGACCTTAGACTGGGTGAAGCCAAAAGCTAGCGCTTTTATTGTTTTCAATTATGGTCAGCACACAACGGAACTCATGAGTACAAAAAATCTATTGCACAAGTCTCATAGTAGCAATGAGCAACCGAAGAAAGGTATTGGTGGGGGTACTATTATCTTCGAAGATGCTTCTTACACTTTGTCAGTAATATAGCATAAGTTTCCTGAGCGCGCTTTGTCTGTTACAGCCTTATGGCCAGATTGCCTGGTTATCAGAAACAACTTCGATATTCTCGACAGGTGGGGTACATGTAAGTGCATCTAGTGCCTCTTAGTGATTTTGGTGTATTGAAGACTTATAGGTTAAGGGTCTAATGTGTTTATGAGTGTATACAGGTCTATAAGTCTATGAGGAGTTTGATATTTACAGAGAAAGTCGACCCCTAAAAATGAATATCTTCGACTGAAGATTTTGGTATTCCTGAAGACTTTCATGAAGACTTTGAAAGTGAAGAAATTGGTGTGTCCATGAAGACTTGATATTCATGCGAGGAATATGAAGCTTGAAGACTTTCATTTTCATAGTTTTGTTTTTCTCTTTCTTGAGTCATAGGAAACACCGTACTGTTAAAGGGGGTCGAGGAAATACTAAGGAAAAATTTCCATGTGATGCTCAACTCAAAATCCTACACCTACCAATCCCTTCGAGTGAAGCCATTGGAAATCTCATACAGTTCAGTTAATTTCTTCAGAGACAGAGACGAAGTTCTTCTAGTCGCTGAGGAATTTGCTCTGACTGAGGAGTTAGGAATTCTCCAGTGTGGATTTCCTACACAGTGAGGAACATGATAGCCCTGAGGAATTTGAGAGTCAAATTTCTAACCGTTGCTGTGCTATGCGCCAGCTATCCCAAAATATCTTATCCACATAACGGTCATATCATTGAAGGGCATTTATGTCTTATCATGTCGGGCTGCTCCCTAGGCTATAAATAGCCGCCCCCTACAACCACTAGCTGGTTGGCTGCTCCGAGAGAAACTGACACTTGTCATTTGAGAGCAAACCATCCTCCGAGGACTTTGAGCAAAAATCATCGAGTGAGGAAAATCCCAAACCCCAAACACCTACAAACCCAAAGTGATTGAGCATCCCTGAAGAGATTGATCCTACATGGATCCGATGCTTGTTACCTTTGAAGACTGTGCTTCTTCCAGACGGTTAGGCGTCATGGTCTAGAGCATCCAAGAGGAATTGTGGATCACCGAGTGACCAAAGTCTGTGAAGGTTTGGAAGTCGCCTGAAGACTTACCACGAGTGATTGGACGAGGTCTGTGTGACCTTAGTTCAAGGAGAATACGGTGAGGACTTGGTGTCCTGAGCTGCGTGCTCAGTGACTGGGTGTCCGAGACTGTGTGTCCTCGAGTTTAAATACTCAGCCGCTCCAACCAGATGTACAACTGAGACAGCAGTTGGAACTGGTCTACCAAATCATTGTCTTCACCAACCTTACTGGTTTTATTTCCTCAACTCTTTCATTTCCTCATTACTGTGTTGAGTGTTTGTTCACATATGTGTTTGAAGACTTTGACTGAAGACTTTCTCAATTTCCTCAGTTCAATTTCTTCAGTCTGTTTTTCTTCATCTTGTGTTATCCTGTGTTTACGCTTTCTGTACTCTGTGTTTGTCTTCATTTCATCATGATGACCATGTGTGTATTCTGTCATGCTTACTTCTGAGTACTTATTCTGCCGCAAGTAGTTCTTCGTTAAGGAATTTCCTTACCGGCAAATTCCTCAGTGAAGAATTCATAAAAATCGCCTATTCACCCCCCCTCTAGTCGATATAACACACTTTCAGTTGGTATCAGAGTGAGGTACTCCCTTGTTCTGTGTGATTTTGGTTTAACCACCTGGAGTTCTAGTTATGTCGACCGCAGGTATGATCAAGGTCTCTGCTGGGTGTCCTACCTTCGATGGCACGGACTACCCCTACTGGAAGAATAAGATGCGAATGCATCTTGAAGCAATTGACAACGATCTCTGGTACGTTGTGGAAAATGGTGTTCCCTCAGTCACACCTTCCCTGAATGCTGCTGATGTGAAGAGATTCAAGCAACTCTATTCTCAAGCGAAGAATATCATATGTGGTCATCTGAGTAAAGGGCAGTATGGTAGAGTGAGTGCTTTGGAAACTGCTAAGCTTATCTGGGATAGGCTCTCCAAAGTAAATGAAGGAGTCTCTACTCAACGTGACTCTCGTGTTGACGTTCTTCGCAATCTCTTCAACCGCTCCAAAAGACTCGACAATGAAAATGTTCAGCAAACCTTCGGTCGCCTCACTGATATCTCAAATGAGCTTCAAGCGCTCGGTGCCACTGACATCACTGATCATGAGGTGGTGAAGAAATTGCTGAGATCACTCGATTCATCATTTGACACTCTGGCACTGATGATTCAAGAGCGTGCTGATTACAAGTCACTAGATCCCACTGATATCCCCGAGAGGCTAAATACTCATGAGTTCCAGCTTGCTGAAAAGAGAGATCTCTATGGTTCAAGCTATGGCAAACCACGTGCCCTGAAGGCCAAGGCAGTGTCTGAATCGGAATGTGAAGATTCTGGTAGTAGCCTTGGTGATCCTGAAGAATTGAGCCAGGAGCTAGCACTGCTCATGAAGAAATTCCAGAAATTCTCGAGACGTGGTCGCTTTGGAAAATATTCAAGGAGCAGTGATTCCTCATCAAGTGACTATAAGAGAAGGCTATGCCACAAATGCAAGAAGCCTGGTCACTACATTCAAGATTGTCCTCAGTGGGACAAGGAACTAAAGAAGAAGAAATACAAGGATTACAGTTCTGATGATGCCAAGAAGAAGAAGAAATCTTCAAAGTCTTCACCATCAAAATCCTCGAAGTCTTCATCTGACAAGAAGAGCAGCTCCAAGAAGGCTCGGGCATTCATTGGCAAGGAAATGGATTCTGAGGCTGAATCTGAGGATAATGAGGAAGAGGAGGCATCCGAGGAGTCTGAGTCAGGTGTGGCAAGTCTAGCTCTTGCTACCGCATTTGTCAGCAAGTCTGTCTTCAACTCTGAAGAAAATGGCAACACCAACAACGCTGATGAAGGCAATGACTACTACGCTCCCACCTATTGCTTCATGGCAAAGGCTGCCAAGGTAACTAAATACCCCTCCTCTGAATCAAGTGAGGATGAATCTGATGAAAATCTTAAGCCTAGCTACTCCAAATTGCTAAGATTGCTGTGAAACAACAAAAGGCTATTGAAAAACTTCAAAACATGCTAGACAAAAATGATGATATGTTGGGTGGTGAAATGGACCGCACTAAAGACTTAACTGAAAATCTTCAGAGACTTCAGTCTAAATTTGACAACCTTCAAAGTCATCATAAAACCCTCTTAACTGATCACGAGAAGCTTTCTTATGAATTTCTTCAAAGAAAGCAAGATCTTGAGAAGCTAAGAGTGTGTTATGAAGATCTTTAGAAGGAGCGTGATTCATTACTTTCTCAACAAATCAGCGCTACTCAGGAAGAATTTGATCCTCCATGCTTAAAGTGCATTGAACGTGAATCTGCTAATTCTTCACCTGAATGTTCAAATGCTTCAAATGTTATAAATTCTTCACCTGCCTCTACTATCACTAATTCCTCATCTGAGGACATTGCTAGTATCACTGACGATGCAGGGCTGAAGGAATTGTATATGACAGGCCTGTACAAAAGGCTCAAAGGGCATCAGACTCTTTGTGATGTGCTTAAGAAGCAGATCCTCAACAGGAACCCTAGGAAAGAGGGTATTGCCTTTGAGAGGAAATTCAATGCTGATGGAACATATTGGAAGCCTGAGAAGTACCCCAAAACCTCATGGGTTGCTGCATAGGGACCTCCAGTTGATCCATCTAACTTATCTGGCTTTACATGTGAATCTCCTCATTCTTCTGATGAGTCATTTGACTCCAACTATAAACTGTTCAAAAATCAGAATGGTGAAGTATTTGCTAGATATGTTGGCACTAACTGCAGGAACGGTTCCCCTATGAAAAAAATCTGGGTTCCCAAAAGTTATGTTGAAAGTCTTCAGGTGAATGTCCTCATGACACCACCAATGAAGAATAGGAACCCCAGATCAAACTCTTCATATGGACAAAATTCTTCATATGGATCGATGTCCTCATATGGACCAAATTCCTCACATGGATCAAATTCCTCAAAAGGATCAAAATCCTCATATGAACATATCGTGCTAACAACTCTATTTCGCAGGGTAGAGCTAAGGGCTATGAATATGTGCATTATTCTTCAAATCATTATGTTCATAAGTCCTCGAAGAATTTCTCTGCTTATTCATATGCTTACCCTAACCCCTCTTATGTGAAATGAAGTGGACTGGCGTCCATGCCACCTTTCTCATATGGTGCTCGTAGAGTGATGAATTCTTTGCCACCCCTCCAGATGTGGGTGGTGAAGAAAAAGAACTAATCTCTTATGCAGGGTCAGGTCTCCAGTCGTGCTCGAAACGACTGAAGAATTTGCTGGAGACCTGAACATTGCCTGAAAGGACGCAGGCGAATAATGATGAAATGAACTTTCATTTCACCCGTCCTCATACTGATTATCTGATTAAATTCCTTGATGAAATTGAACTGATGATACTGATGTCATATTCTTCACTGATGAAGTATATGAGTTTGTAAGCTGCACTAATTCATCTGCAGGATGATCAACCCAAAGCAAATGAGTGGGTCCTCGATAGTGGATGTACAAATCACATGACTGGTGACAAGAATCTATTGATGGATGCTCCCTTAACTCCATCACATCTGAAGCATATCATCTTCGCTGACAAAGGCAAAAGTCAGGTATTGGGTATAGGTAAGGTTGCGATCTCTAAGGATCGACACATGGACAAAGTCATGCTTGTCAAGTCCTTAGGATACAACCTCATGTCTGTCTCAATGCTTTGTGATCTTGATATGGTTGTTGTCTTTGGCAAGTATCATTGTGTTGTGATCATGGAAGCTGACAATTCCAAAGTCTTCGAAGGCTTTAGGAGAGGAGACTTCTACATTGTTGATTTCTCTATAGGACCACAACCTGCCGTGTGCTTACTTGCAAAAGCTTCAGAAGGCTGGCTATGGCATCGACGACTTGGTCACGCAGGCATGAGGAATTTGCACACGCTTGCGAAGAAGAAGCATGTCATTGGCATTGAGAATGTGAAATTCCTCAAGGATCACTTGTGTGGTGCCTGTGAAGCTGGGAAGATGACTAAGGCCAAGCATCCAGCGAAGACTATCATGACCACCACTCGACCATTTGAATTGCTTCACATGGATCTCTTTGGTCCTAATCATTATTCTGCTGTGACTAATGATGCATCTCTATATGGCTTTGTTATTGTTGATGATTACTCCCGTTACACATGGGTACACATTGTTACTTACAAACATGAAGTGCAGGAAGTCTTCAAACGATTTTCCTCGAGGGCTTCAACCAACTTTGGTGTGAAGATCAAGCACATCAGGAGTGACAATGGAACTGAGTTCAAGAATTCTGGTCTTGATGGCTATCTTGATGAACTTGGTATTACTCATGAATTATCTGCTCCTTATACTCCTCAGCAAAATGGCGTCATGAAGCGCAAGAACAGAACTCTTGTTGAGATGGCTTGCACTATGCTTGATGAATACAAAACACCTCATCGTTTTTGGATTGATGCAATTGATACCGCGTGCCACATCATCAACAGAGTATATCTTCACAAATTCTTCAAGAAGATTGCCTATGAACTCCTCACTGACAAGAAACCCAATGTGAGTTATTTCAAAGTCTTCGGTGCTAAATGTTGGATTAGAGATCCTCATCACAATGCTAAATTTGCACCGAAAGCACATGAAGGTTTTATGCTTGGTTACGGAAAGGACTCACACACCTACAAAGTCTTCAAAATCACTCTTCACAAGATTGTTGAAACTGTAGATGTGCAGTTCGATGAAACTAATGGTTCGCAAAGAGAGCACCTACCTTCTGTGATAGATGAACCAGCACCTGAGGATTCTATCAAGTTCAAGGCTACTAAGGATATCATTCCTACCGAAGAATCTACTGAAGAATTCATTCCAGAACGCGAAGATCGTCGAGCTGATGTACCTGAGGAAAATGCTGAAGAAAATGCTGATCAAATTCCTCAACGACAACCAGCTCATCCTCGCGTTGCAAAAGAAGTGCAAGTTGAAAAGATCATCGATGACATTGAAGCACCAGGTCCTCTCACATGCTCAAAAGCTTCACATTTATCTAACTTTTGTGGGCACTATGCTTTTGTCTCTATCACAGAGCCCACCAAGGTAGATGAAGCATTTCTGGAGCCTGAGTGGATTCAGGCCATGCAAGAAGAATTACATCAGTTCGAGCTTAATAATGTCTGGGAACTGGTCAAACGTCCAGATCCTCGCAAGCATAATATCATCGGCACAAAGTGGATCTACCGCAACAAGCAAGATGAAAATGGCCTTGTGGTGAGGAATAAGGCACGACTTGTAGCTCAAGGCTACACACAGGTTGAAGGAATTGATTTTGATGAAACTTTTGCACCTGTTGCTAGACTTGAGGCTATTCGCATATTACTTGCTTATGCTAACCATCATAATTTTATCTTACAACAAATGGATGTGAAAAGTGCATTCCTCAATGGTAAGCTTGAGGAAGAAGTATATGTTGCTCAACCCCCAGGTTTTGAAGATCCAAAGAATCCTGACAAAGTCTTCAGACTAAACAAGGCCCTCTATGGCCTCAAGCAGGCCCCTCAGGCGTGGTATGATACTTTGAAGGAATTCTTCGTGAAGAATGGCTTCACACCTGGTTCACTCGACCCTACTCTCTTTACTAAATCTTATGATGGTGAACTGTTTGTGTGCCAAATATACGTTGATGATATTATCTTTGGCTGTACTGACCAACGCTATAGTGATGAATTTGCCTATATGATGAGTGAAGAATATCAAATGTCTATGATGGGAGAGTTGAAATTCTTCTTAGGTCTTCAAATTCGTCAATAGCACAATGGTATATTCATATCTCAGGAGAAATACCTCAAGGAAGTTCCGAGGAAATTCGGCATGCAAGATTGCAAAGGAGTCAAAATTCCAATGCCCACAAATGGCCATCTATGCACTGATGAAAATGGTATTGACTTCGATCACAAGGTATACCGCTCCATGATTGGTTCTTTATTGTACTTATGTGCATCTAGGCCAGATATAATGCTTAGTGTTTGCATATGTGCCCGATTTCAAGCAACACCGAAGGAATCACACCATAAGGCTGTGAAGCATATTCTTCGATATCTAGCTCACACACCAACACTAGGACTATGGTACCCCAAGGGCTCTACCTTTGATCTCATTGGATATTCTGACTCTGACTATGCTAGTGATCGTGTGGACCGCAAGTCAACATCTGGTACTTGTCATTTCCTTGGATGATCTTTGGTCTGTTGGTCCTCGAAGAAACATAACTGCGTATCACTGTCTACTGCTGAAGCTGAGTACATTGCTGCTGGTTCTTGCTGTGCTCAATTGCTGTGGATGAAGCAAACTCTCAAGGACTACGACATCAACATGAAGAACGTGCCTCTCTACTATGACAATGAGAGTGCCATCAAGATTGCTCACAACCCAGTTCAGCACTCGAAGACAAAGCACATTCAGATTCGTCATCATTTTCTTCATGATCATATGTTGAAGGGCGACATTTCTATTGAGCATGTGAAGACTTAAGAACAACTAGCCGATATCTTCACAAAGCCCTTGGATGAGAAGAGATTTAGCAAGTTGCGGTGTGAGCTAAATATCTTAGAGTCTTTGAATGTTCTTTGAAAAGGACACACATCCTAACACTTATGCAAAATTGATGACTTAGATGTGCAACACATGAAGAAACGTTTTTCTTCAATCAATGAAGAATAACACTCTAAGTGTGAAGAAATTAATGAAGAATTTGATTCTCAGAACCCTACGACAATTGTACGTGGTGTCTGAAATCATCATTCTTATACGGTGGGTCACGCCACCACAAAAGTTGAAAATCTTCAATTTGAGTTTTTCCTCAGTTTTGAAATTCCTCAATTTTTCAAATTCTTCAACTTTGCAAAATCTTCACTGTTTCTGTCGTCTTTCTTCATTGGATATATATATATATATATATATATATATATATATGGGTTTATGTCCTCTACAGCATTCACTTATGGCTATTTCTTCAAGTTGCATTTTCTGCTAAGTGAATGTGATCGGACCCTTCCCCCTCTATGCTATACTCAACCCAATCTATTCACAAATTCTTCATGTGCGTTCTATTTGAAACCCATTCAAAATCTTCACTGTGTCTTTGTCAGTTGAAGAAATTGTGAACGAAACTTTAAAACCTATCTTATCCAAATTTTCGGTTTTGCCGTTCAAACCGTCCCGTATCCCACGATAGACGTATCTATTCACCCACGATCTAACACGATCTCCACTTCACAGTACGTGGGTGACACATGTCAAGCGAATGAGAAGGGCTAGGGGCACGTTCGTCCTAAATCTTCAGGCGAACAGTTTTTCACTGCGACTATAAATACCCCCTCACCCTTCCTCACTTCCTTTACTCCGCTTGACCGCTCTCTCTCTCTCGCTCGAGCTTCTCAAACCCTAGCGCCGCTACTACTTCATCGTCGCCGGTGAGGAAGAGCTTCACTGACTCGACCTCGTCACCGTCGTACTCGCGCCGGCTGCGGAAATCTTCACTCCGCCGCCGCCGTAGCTGTCTTCCTCCGCCATGTTAGGGCGTGGAAGATCTGAACTGATGAGCTTCAAATCTACACCTCTCAGTTCGTCGTGTTCTTCAACAAGGGTAATTAAAAGTTACTTTTACTGCCCTCTTTGATTCAAATTTTCTCCACAAAATCTTCAAAGGTGTTTTTATTCTTTAAATCCTCACACACAAAACACCTCACTAGTCATCTATTCTTGATTCGTTTCTCTAAGCATCATTTATCTTCAAGATTCCTCAATTGTGTGGATCCTCAATCTATACAACTCTGGAACCTAAGACAAAGAACGCTTAGTGAAATTCTTCAAGACTCATCTGGTCAAATTCCTCAAACTTGATCATTTTGAAAATCTTCTGAGAACGCATATGACCTCTTCAAATTCCTCGCAACTATACTCTGTTCACAGGTACTCATGTCCGCTGCTGAATCACTAGGTTCTCATCAACTTAACTCATTTGCAGTGTTCCTCGAAGAAAAGTTGCATACTTCTTCAGAGAATTCGATTGTTCAAATTCCTCATCCGAAGAATATGGAAAACGGTAAGAAACCACAGAAAGGAGGAAAGAAGCCTGAGGTCATGACTGCATTTGAAATTCCTGAGGACATCTATGCTGACTATTGCACACCTGATGAAGCCAAGTTTGGAAAAGAGAACAAAAATCAGCGCAAGGTGCACATACAGAGGATTGAAAGGAGATGGGCAAGAGAATGGAGGGAGTACAGATATGTAACTCCAAAGTATATGAGGAAATTCGCTCTAAATCCTCCATGCCTAAGAGCTCCATTGGCACCTGGTCAAAAAGCTGATCCCACCAGCCTCAAGCGCGGTGAGGATTTTCCTGAAGAATGGGCTAAGCGCCAAGCCAAGTTGGCTAGACAAGCCAAAGAAGCAGTGAGGAAATTTAATGAAGACTCTGCTACTGCTGCTGCCACAAAGGCCTCTGACAAGCCTAGGAAATCAATGGCAAAGAAGCCCGCTCACAAGCCAAGTGCTTCAACAACTGTGCCCTCAGGGCCAAGTTCCTCAGCAATACCCTCACGACCAGAATCTTCAAAGCCCTCACGGCCAATGCCTCAAGCTGCTCCTGCTCCTCCAAAGTCCTTAGTTGCTCCGGCAAAGTCCTCAACACCTGTTCACCTGGCCACATGCCAAAGGACTACATGCATCTCCATTGCCTCTGTGTCTCAGCAAGTTCCTCAGCTGCACCAAATTCTTCATCAGGCCCCACTCTGCTGAAGACAAAGGCCACTGCTGGACGAGGTCCTCGGCCTAGTCCGAAGAAGAAACAAGTTGCCTTCCAAGTGCCATCTGACGATGATGCTGATGATGATGAACTTGCAGAAATTATTAGAGATAGGCAGGAAAGGGCCGCTAGAGCCAAAGGCACAAATGTGCCATTGCTTTTGGATCCTAAGGTGATCCTCGACTACATTGATCTCTCGCACAAGGACCCAAACACTCCTATGCCTGATTTTCATCTGACACCTGGCCAAAGTCACGTGCTGACCCACTTCATCAATGAAGAAAAATGGAAATTTGAGAAGGCCAGGCAAATCAAAAAGGCGCAGTTCAGGAAAGAGAAGTTCCTGAAGAACAATGTTGTCAAAATGACACTTGATGAACTCCTCAAGATCCAGTCTGAGATCAAAACCCTCAGCAATAATTTCAATTCCTATTATGCTGATTGGCAAGGAGCCAAAGTCAGGTTTGTTAAACTGACTGAGAAGTTCACCAATGTTGCAGCCCCATCGCAACAAGAAAGTCCTCATGCTGAAGCCTCTGCTCAGCAAACTGAAGAATATGCCAGCACCACTGATGATTTTCAGCCTGTTGAAGAAAATGCTAGTTCCAGAGCTAATGACTCCATTCCAGCTGCTGAAGAAACTGCCAGGGCATCCACTAGTGGTGCTCCTGAAGAAAATGAAGAAGTTAGGGCAACTGCATCAGTTGCGCCTGAGGAAATTCAACCAGATTCCTCAGCTCCTCCTGCACCTACACCAACTCCTACCCTTCCATCTGCATCAGATGTAAGGAAGACCAAGGCTGCAGAGAAAGCTGCAGTGAAGAAAAGGAAAGCATCATCTGCTTCAGATTCTTCAGCTCCGAAGAAGATGAAGACCATGACCAGCTTTTTTGAGAACCCTATTGATGCTGTTCCGATTTCCACCATGCCATCAAAAGAGCTTGTTCCTTATGGTGAAGAATATGTGATCCCTAGCGGATCTGATGAAGAACATCATTCTGCTGCTTCGTCAGAGCAGATTGATGAAGAAATTGAAGTGGATGCGATCCCTTCAACTCCTGCTGCTTCCTCGCCCATGCCTCAATTCACAGCTGAAGAGGCCGGCATTGAAGAACTTGAAGATGAAGACGTGTGTCGTGGTACTAAGACTGACAGTAGAATGGGGGGTAGGTATGGAGAGGCAAGATCCTAGCTATGGAGGAGTTGTACGCACAAGAGATTTACGAGTTCAGGCCCTTCTCGGAGGAAGTAACAGCCCTACGTCTCGGAGCCCGGAGGCGGTCGACTGGATTATAAGTGTATGAGTTACAAGGGTGCGAACCCCTCTGCCAGTGGAGGGGGGTGGCTTATTTAGAGGATGCCAAGACCCCGGCCAGCCCACGTAGCGGAGGGTTTAAAGTACATTAAGGCCTGGCGTTACTGGTAACGCCTCACATAAAGTGTCTTCATGACCATAAAGACTACTTAATTACAGACCGTTTAGATACAGAGTGGTCGAGTGAGTCTTCATGGTCGGGTGTCTTCATGGTCGAGTGTCTTCAAGTCTGTCGAGTGGAATCCCTCTTGGTCGACTCGAAGGCGGCTTCTTCTAAAGATGTCCTTGGGTAGGGTACTTTGGACAGAGTCGTGACCCTACCCTAGGTACATGACTTCATCATTAGTCCCCGAATGGATCGAGGTTTGAGTGAGGAAGGAGTTGACATTTTTTCTGACCTGTTTTCTGTGTTCTGAGTATGTCACATTCTGGATCAATGACCTTTTTTAGCGATGGCATCAACTTTTCTTTCAGTCGCCTTGATCCATTATTTTCCTCTGTCGAGTGAACTTTTGAGCTTGGTGGACTTCCGAGCGACGGATCGTAAGGAATCTGCCGCCTGACAGGTTGCTCTGCTGTTAGCGGATCTAGTGGGATCTGAATTTTGGGAAGCGCGCAAAGCGGAGAGGGCCGCTGTCGGTGTCAAAACCGGCGGATCTCGGGTAGGGGGTCCCGAACTGTGCGTCTAGGCGGATGGTAACAGGAGACGAGGGACACGATGTTTTTACCCAGGTTCGGGCCCTCTTGATGGAGGTAAAACCCTACGTCCTGCTTGATTAATATTGATGATGTGGGTTACAAGAGTAGATCTACCACGAGATCAAGGAGGCTAAACCCTAGAAGCTAGCCTATGGTATGATTGTTGTTCGTCCTATGGACTAAAGCCATCCGGTTTATATAGACACCGGAGAGGGCTAGGGTTACATAGAGTCGGTTACAATAGTAGGAGATCTACATATCCATATCGCCAAGCTTGCCTTCCACGCCAAGGAAAGTCCCATCCGGACACGGGACGAAGTCTTCAATCTTGTGTCTTCATAGTCTTAGAGTCCGGCCGATGATGGTAGTTCGGCTATCCGGACACCCCCTAGTCCGGGACTCCCTCAGTAGCCCCTGGACCAGGCTTCAATGACGATGAGTCTGGCGCGCATGTTGTCTTCGGCATTGCAAGGCGGGTTCCTCCTCTGAATAATTTATAGAAGATTGTGAACACCAGGATAGTGTCCGGCTCTGCAAAATAAATTCCACATACAACCGTAGAGAGAATAATATTACACAAGTTCAATCTGCTGACGTATTTTGTGGCGTAACGTCACACCACTACCAAGCCTTCAAATTGTTTTTATTGTTCCATCTCAGCGCGTTTAGCGAGGCGGTTTCCTTGGCACGTCTTGTCGAAGCAGAGATCGTGTTCCCCTTATTCCGGGATTCCCATCAATACGGACGTGGGTAACCCAACCGCGCCATTGACTGTGGCGCTTGGGAGATAAGCGAGTTTTATCAGGCCGGTGGGGACGCATGTTTCCGTCCGCCCATATAAGGGGATAAAGATCCAACCTTTTTACCTGCGCCTTCTTCCTCCTTGGCTTATCCATCTCTGCGAACTCGAGCTCTAGCGCCCAAGCCCGCACACCTCACCTCAACCTTCTCCAAATATGTCTGGAGCGGGAGGCAAGTGGATGGCCTCCTCCGTCATGGAGGGGCATATCCAGAAGCTGCGCAGCGCCGGATACTTGTCCAGCGACATCGAGCATCGGCTCCCCGACGAGGGAGAGCTCATCCCCACCCCTAGGCCCCATGAGAGGGTAGTATTCCTTCCCCATTTCCTCCGCGGACTGGGCTTCCCACTTCATCCCTTTGTCTGGGGGCTCATGTTCTACTACGACCTAGATTTCCATGATCTGGCCCCGAATTTTATCCTCAACATCTCGGCGTTTATCATCGTGTGCGAGGCCTTCCTCTGCATCCAGCCCCACTTCGGCTTGTGGCTCAAGACCTTCAGTGTCAAGCCGAAGGTTGTGAAGGGTACTTTCATGGAAACCATTAAGGGGTGGCAATCGGGGTGGTTCTACATCACCGAGCCGCGTGACCCTGATTGGGCAGCGGCCCCCGAATTCAGATCCGGTATCCCTACACGGCTCACCTCCTGGAAAGAGAATGGCCTGATCTGGGAGGATTCGGAGGAGCTGATCGGACTCCAAGCCTGTATCCAGAAGCTGGTGGACAAGAAGCTCAAGCTTGTCAACGTAGTCCAGGTCATGCTCATCCGCCGGATTCTCCCGTGCCAACGACGGGGCTTCGACATGTGGGAGTTCGATCCGGCGCAGCACTAGACTTTGAATGGGCTCTTCGACACTACGTACGAAGAGGTCTAGAAGGTGCTGTTCAAGGGCGCCGAGGCTCCCGCATCCGCTACCGAAGATCTCGGATTCAGCTCGCAGCGTCCAGCTGACGAGGTAAGTGATATTGTCCTTTACGGGACGCTTGTTATTCATAGTTTGACTCTATGCGGGATCTAAACTCCCTTTCCTTTGACAGGACTGGCTGAAGAAGGCCGCACAGGCTATCTGTCCGGCCCCATTGCCAGAGGACCCAGATGACGCCCACCTAACGGGGCTGCTGGCTCCAGCACCCCACGTGGTGCCGGAGAAGAAGGCCAAGAAGAAGGCCACGGGGACTCGGAAGAGTTCCCGTTTCAGGTGCTATCGGACGATGAATCCTAGGTCGACTCCTCCCACCAAGGCGAGGAGGAGAATAAGAAAGCCTCTCCCCCAGCGGGGGGAGGGAAGAAAAGGAAGGCCTCCCCAACAAGGAAGGCCGAAGGGTCCAAGAGGGGGAAAACTCTTCCCCCGGACTGTTCCACCAACGCCAGTGACGACGACGAGGACTGGCCTCCAAGGGCCAAGCCTCTGGCGAGATCGTAAGTATTCGGACTCCCGAATAATTTCAAGGTTTTCGTTTTCCGCCACATTATGTCTTTCTAATGCCGCATACAACCCTGCAGTCCGCCTAAGGATGATCTCCCCACTTCGTCGAGCGGGTCCTTAGGGGCGTCGGATATGGATTCTCTTCCGACTGCCTCCACCCCCCGTGATGCGGACGATGCCGAGGTGGGATCCCAGGAAGGGACCCACCAGGAGGAGAGGGCCCCGGAGGTGTCGCAGGACAACCTCCCGGACTTTGCACCGGACTCGGCCCCGGAACCCATAGTGGCTCCGGAGTCCGGCGGGCGACCCCTTCGTAAGAAGGGCAAGACCGCGACACCGGCTGCCTCCGTCCAACCGGAGGTGCCGGATAATTTGCTAGAGGCGCTCAATAGCGCCTCTATTGAAGAGGAACACTGCACTGTTATGAGTGCGATGATTCAGAAAGTTCAGCTCGCCAAGAACGGGCTGACCGAAGCCTGCAGCAGCCTTCTAACAGGCTTTGAGGTAAGAATTTCAATATATGTAAAATGGTACCACATAGACAGTAGCCCCTGATGCTCGGTTCGGTGTTCGGAAAGAAAAGCCGGACTGAGGATCTTTAGAAAGATAAACGCAGGAGTCATGAAAATATGTCAATATGGGATTGCAGGCTGTGCTGCTGGCCTCTGCCGCACTGACTGCGGAGGTCAAAACTTTGAAGGAAAACCTCGAGCGGTCCGAGAACGAGCTTGGCCATGCCAAGAAGCAGCTCGAGGAAAAAGAAGGTGAGTAATACCTTATGAAAATTGTACCTTACAGAAAAGGATTTGGTTGCAAGAAAAATGACAAGGATAACTGGGGTATTGCAGGGGCCACTAACGAGGTGGCGACCCTGAAGGAGGCGCTGGCCGCGGCCGAACGCAATGCGGCTGTGGATCGCACCGAGCGAGAGAAACAGGAGGCTCGGGTGGCGGAGGTACAGCAAGAGCTCCAAGATCTCGTGAGGAAACATGAGAGCCTGGAGCGTGACTCGAAGACTCGAGAGTCTGAGCTTACAACGGCTCTTTAGAGTGCCAAAGCCGCTAAGGCCAAAGCCTACAAGGCCCTCCAGGAGATCGAGGCGGTAAAGAAAATAGCAGCGGGTAAGGCATTTTTCATGCAAAGTAAGCAGGTGAGTGTTAATTACCTGTCGCTTACCCGAATTTGGAGCTCTCCAAGAGCGTTCACAGATCTTCCTCGCAGCGTGTCCGATGCTGCCGCATTCTACCGGGCCGAGAAGGGGAGCTCGACGGAGAAGATCGTCTGGTCTCAGTATGCTGAGGCCGAACATCCGGTGCCCCTTAGCGACGAGCTGAAGCAGCTGGTCGAGCTCTACAAGGCGGCCGAACAGGCCATGAAGGGCCTCATAGTTCGGCTGTGGCCTAAGGAGGCCATGCCTGGGAGCTACTTCGGCCTGGTGCGGCGGCTGGTGGATGCGTGCCCGTGGGTTGAAGTCATCAAGCACTTCGCCTGTATTGAAGGTGCCCGTCGGTCCCTTGCCCGCGCAAAGGTGCACTGGGGCAAGATGGATGCCCAGAAGCTTGTGACGGACCCACCACCAGAGGGCAAGGAGTATCGTACGCCCGAGATGTATTATAAGAGTGTGCTGAAGGGCGCCCGCACTATTGCGGGTGAGTGCTCCAAAGATGTAATATTTGAGTAGACTCACATTTTGTTGTCCTGTGCGCTGAAAACTTGGTTCATATGCGCTAAGCAACGCTTGTTAATTTAAAATATTACCTTCTGTGCAGCTGTTTATCAAATCTGAGAGATGGCAAGTCGTCGGCTTCAGCCCCCATGCCACGAGTGCTGGGGTGTTCGGGATAAACTCGAGCGCTCTTGTTCCCATTTTTGGGTCCATCTAGGGAGGCGCTCAACACAACGAACAAGGCAACTGGACTTATAATGCTTGAACACTCTCACTTAGCCATAGAATTCTATAATTTTAAATTCCGGCGAAGCCCCTAGTTTTCGGAAGGCCGAATTTGGGGCACTATCCACGCCTTGGCCGGACAGAATCCGGCTCCTCGCTCGAAGCGGCATAAGTCTTTAGGGACTCGCAAATAACCTCTCGAACAGCGACCAGCTCTCGCCTCATCATGACAGTCAGTTTTAGCTTTCTCCACTGAGGCGTTAACCCAGCTCAACTGGGGTGCAATCGCAGTGGTTCTCCCAGTGCTACCTTAGCCGATAAAACGGAACGTAAGGTACCAAAACATGGGAGCCGGGCAAACCCAACTATTGACCCAAGAACATGATTCGGAGCCGATGCATATAATGCTATAAGTTCGGGGTGCCGCACTTGTGAAAGTGTTCGGACTTATCACACCATAATGCGGGAAACTTAAGCCCCTGGTGTATTTAGCCGTACCAAAACGTACGGATGCAACATGTCATAGATGAACATATGTGTAAGAAAGAAATGCAATTAGAAGCAAAAATGTGCTGCATTGCTTTATTCAATAAAAACTGTTGTAAGTGCAGGACGATACAAGTGGTGCGGTAAGCAAGGGATGGGACTGTTTAACATGTCCCCCTCCAGGGATAGGCTACAGAATAATGCATAAAACAGATTTAATGCTCATGATGAAGACCACCTGGGTTTTCATTGTAGCCTTTCTCCTTCCCTGGCTGTTGCATCGTGGGTTCGGCATGTCTGCTGCCAGACAGGGCCTCTGACGAACGGAGTCCTGTAGGTAAAAAATAAAAGGAAAAGAAAAAGAAACGACACGCTTAAGAGCCCCTGGTGCGGTTGAGCCGCAGTCTGGGCTTTTTGTGGTCGAGCCCCTTGCCCCATGCCCATGGTATCTTCAGAGCGTAATGGAGTACGCAAAGGGTCTGTCTTAATGTTTTACAGGGGCTGGGGTTGGGGCCGCACTGCTATGCATGCTCGGAACGTGCCAGGTGGTCGTGTTGTAGGTTACTCCGGGCATGCTTAGCTGTGTTCGGCCGCTTAAGCATCTGGACTCGAGAATTTCCTTAAAAGGCTGCTTTGTACTTCTGCCGCGAGAGCCGCTGTATGTTCCTCCGTTCGAAGGGAGCGTTCAGTGTTCCGTTGACCGTGATGACTCCTCTAGGGCCTGGCATCTTGAGCTTGAGGTATGCGTAGTGCGGCACCGCGTTGAACTTTGCGAACGTGGTACGTCCGAGCAAGGCATGACAGCCGCTGCGGAACGGGACTATGTCGAAGATTAACTCCTCGCTTCGGAAGTTATCCAGGGATCCGAAGACCACTTCTAGTGTAACTGAGCCTGTACAATTGGCTTATACACCTGGTATGACGCCTTTAAAGGTCGTCTTGGTAGGTTTAATCCTTGAGGGGTCTATGCCCATTTTGCGCACCGTGTCCTGATAAAGCAGGTTTAGGCTGCTGCCGCCGTCCATCAGGATTCTGGTGAGATGAAATCCATCGACGATTGGGTCTAGAACCAATGCGGCGAACCCACCATGGCGAATGCTGGTGGGGTGGTCCCTTCGGTCAAAGGTGATCGGGCAAGATGACCATGGGTTGAACTTCGGGGCAACTGGCTCCATCGCGTATACATCCCTGAGTGCACGCTTCCACTCCCTTTTGGGTATGTGCGTGGCATATATCATGTTCACCGTCCGCACCTGTGGGGGGAAACCCTTCTGTCCTCTATTGTTCGGCGGTCGGGTCTCTTCCTCGTCGTCGCTATGTAGCCCCTTGTCGCTGTTTTCGGCAATTAACTTGCCTGCCTGCTTGAACACCCAACAGTCCCTATTGGTGTGGTTAGCTGGCTTTTCAGGGGTGCCATGTATCTGGCACAAGCGATCGAGAATTCGGTCCAAATTGGACGGACCCTGAGTTGTTCCTTTGAATGGCTTTTTTCGTTGACCGGGTTTAGAGCCTCTGAATCCGGCATTGACTGCCGTATCCTCACTGTTATCGCCGTTAATGCGGCGTTTGTTTTTGTTGTGATGCGACCTGCCACTATGGTCCTTGATATCCGGACTGCCAGCATTTTTATTGAGGTTGTTGCTGCGTGCTAGCCAGCTGTCCTCACCCGCACAGAAGCGGGTCATGAGTGATGTAAGGGCTGCCATGGATTTCGGCTTTTCCTGTCCCAGGTGCCGGGCAAGCCACTCGTCGCGGATGTTATGCTTGAAGGCCGCGAGGGCCTCGTCATCTGGACAGTCGACGATTTGGTTTTTCTTGGTTAAGAACCGTGTCCAGAATTGTCTGGCCGATTCGTCTGGCTGCTGAATTATGTGGCTTAGGTCATCTGCATCTGGTGGTCGCACGTACGTGCCTTGGAAGTTATCAAGGAATGCGCCTTCCAGGTCCTCCCAACTCCTGATTGACTCTGCTGGCAAGCTGTTAAGCCAGTGCCGGGCTGGTCCTTTAAGTTTGAGTGGGAGATATTTGATGGCATGGAGATCGTCTCCGCGGGCCATGTGGATGTGGAGGAGATAGTCCTTGATCCAGACCGTGGGGTCTGTTGTGCCATCATAAGATTCAATATTGACGGGTTTAAATCCTTCTGGGATTTGATGATCCATTACCTCATCTGTGAAGCACAGTGGGTGTGCGGCGCCTCTGTACTGGGCGATATCGCGACGGAGCTCAAAAGAGCTTTGTCTGTTGTGTTCAGCCCGGCCGGACTTACTGTGTCCGGGATGACGGTGATCGTCACGTATCGTGGGGCGCCCACGTGATCCATAGATCGATCTTGATTGTCTTGCCTTATCCTCCAAAATGTCTTGTAGGTCCGGAGTGTTCCCCTGTGGCCTTGTGCTTTTCGAGCGATGCCGGGGTACGGGTCTAGTCAAGGGCCTTGAGGCCTCTCTGTCGCGACCACGGGGTGGTCGATCAACCGTATTGTCTCCTGGTGAAGCAGGATCATATGCCTCACCTCTAATCGGGGGAGCAGCTTATGTTTGGGGTAGCTTTTGGAGGGGCGTTCAAGTTCATGCTCTTCGGCCGCGAGGACTTCGGTCCATCTGTCGGCTAGCAGATCTTGATCAGCTCTAAGCTGCTACTGCTTTTTCTTGAGGCTGTTTGCCGTGGCCATAAGCCTGCGTTTGAAACGCTCCTGTTCGACGGGATCCTCAGGCACGACGAATTCGTCGTCGTCGAGGCTTGCCTCGTCTCCGGAGGGAGGCATATAGTCCTCTACCTCTTCTTCGGCCGCTCTCTCATGAGGGCTGGCGTCCCCCTCCTCCTGTGCTGGATCTTCCTGGAGTGGGTTGTCTTCGGCGCTATCTGGTGTATTATTGTCTCCGGTGCCGGAATCCTCATTCTTTCTATGGCGGGATTTAGAGCTGCGCCGCTGACGCAGGCGCTTGGGCTGTTTCTTGGAGGGGTCATCCTCCACTATTCCTTCGCCGTTCCCATCCTTTGGGATATCCACCATGTATATGTCGTATGAAGAGGTGGCTTTCCAGTGCCCGGTGGGCGCTGGTTCTTGGTCGTCTCCGGTATCGTCGTCCATACCGTCGATGTCCTCAGAGTCGTAATCTAGCATGTCGGTTAGATCGTTGACAGTGGCTACCAAGTGGGTGGTGGGTGGGCTCTGAATTTCTTCGTCGTCCGCATCCCAACCGTCCTGGCCGCAGTCCGTCCAGGCCTCTCCTGATAACGAGAGGTACTTTAGCGAACTCAAGATGTCGCCAAAAGGTGAGTGTTGAAAGATGTCCGCTGCGGTGAACTCCATGATCGGCGCCCAATCAGATTCGACTGGAGGGGGCGTGGGAGGACCGGAGTCCGGCAAGGAGTCCGGCACCTCGGAGCCACGAGCTTCATGGGGGACAAGATAGGTGTTTGGCTCTATCGCCGTAGAGGTTGCAGCCCCCGAGGCGGTGTCTAGCCATCCATCCTTGGTCTGCGCAGCCGGCTCCGAGTCGAAGATCGGAGCGGGTTCGAGTGCGGCCTCCAGGGTACTGTCCGGCTGCAGAGCTAAATCATGCCCATCGTGACAGTACGACACGCTCGGCTATGGCTCGAATCCGTCGAGGATCAAGTCCCCGCGGATGTCAGCAGTGAAGTTCAAACTTCCAAATCTGACCTGACGGCCAGGGGCGTAGCCTTCGATCTGCTCCAGCTGGCCAAGCGAATTGGCCCACAGTGCGAAGCTGCCGAATACGAAGATCTGTCCGGGGAGGAAGGTCTCACCCTGGACTGCATCGTCATTGATGATCGAAGAAGCCATCGAGCCTATCGGTGATGACACAGAGGAACTCTCAATGAAAGCACCAATGTCGGTGTCAAAACCGGCGGATCTCGGGTAGGGGGTCCCGAACTATGCGTCTAGGCGGATGGTAACAGGAGATGAGGGACACGATGTTTTTACCCAGGTTCGGGCCCTCTTGATGGAAGTAAAACCCTACGTCCTGCTTGATTAATATTGATGATGTGGGTTACAAGAGTAGATCTACCACGAGATCAAGGAGGCTAAACCCTAGAAGCTAGCCTATGGTATGATTGTTGTTTGTCCTATGGACTAAAGCCATCTGGTTTATATAGACACCAGAGAGGGCTAGGGTTACACAGAGTCGGTTACAATAGTAGGAGATCTACATATCCGTATCGCCAAGCTTGCCTTCCACGCCAAGGAAAGTCCCATCCGGACACGGGACGAAGTCTTCAATCTTGTATCTTCATAGTCTTGGAGTCCGGCCGATGATGGTAGTTCGGCTATCCGGACACCCCCTAGTCCAGGACTCCCTCAGCCGTGGTACTCGGATGGGATAAGGCGAAGACGCCTCGATTTCCACGCCGACTTTTTTGCCACGTATCGTGCGTGCGACTGTTTCGGGATTTGACAGGATCGCCCGGGCCTACCTGTCAGCCACTCGGAAGTGTCCTTATATAAGGTGCCAAACAGGGGTTTTTGAACAGTGCGTCTCCATTCCGCTCTCCACTTTCCTCTACCTCGCCCGCTGCGCCCTCTTTTTCCTCCGCCCATCCACTCCTTGCACGCCTCACCGGCGATGATGGTGAAGGAGAAGACGGCGGCCTTGGAGCGAGCGAAGAAGGCTACGGCGACAGCGAAAGCAAAGGGGAGAGCGACCAGTCGGGGTGGATCTTCATCGCGGTCCCGCCTGCCGCAAGGTTGGGTCCAAGGAGATTGGATCCGCTCGACCATCACCCAGAAGGATCTCGACGATCTGGCTAATGAGGGACTGATCCCCCATGGGTCAGCAAGACTTCCGGGGACCGAGTGGCAACCGCAACCGCTGGAGGGTGAGTGTGTTCTCTTAGCCACTCATGTAGATCGCGGATTCTCTCTGCCACCGAATCTTTTCTTCCAAGGGTTTCTGAACTTCTTTGGGGCACAACTCCACCATTTCACTCCCAATTCCATTGCCTACCCCGCCGCTTTCGTGTCTCTGTGCGAAAACTTCCTGGGTTGTCGGCCGCACTGGGGTCTCTTTAAGCACATATTCACTTGTCGCTCTCAGACGGTGAAAAAGGCGAGTCCGGATGATGAGAGGACCAAGGTTATCCATATGTGTGGGGGGCTTGGGATCCAAATGAGGAGTAAGAGTGCTTTTCCAGCCATGACCCTTCCCGAGTCGGTTAGAGGGTGGCAGTTCACCTGGTTCTACTGCCAAGACGAGTTGACGCCGGGGCAGTCGACTGGTCTCCCTCCGTTCTCCATGGAACGAGTGAACAAGCCATCTTCCCTGAAGGTACTTCCAGAAGAAAAGGCTCAAGTTAAAATGTTGGTGTAGCGTGTGGTTCAACTCATTCGCGACGGTGTCACTGGCATGGATCTTTTGGAGGTTTTTCTTCGACGGTGCATTCAGCCGCTCCAATACCGAGGTCACTCGATGTGGTTGTACTCTAGTACCGAGGACACCACTCGGGTCCACCCAGAGGAGTTTGACGACGCCACACTGGAGAGGTGGATGACTGCCATCACGGGGAACAAAGATAACCCTCGTGGGGCTAGGAGGATCCCACCACTCGACCAGTCTTATCAACCAGACACGGTATGACCATTTGCTCCTGGTGGTGCTCCTATTTCATTCACTTTGTTTCATTGCCAATCGGTCGATTAACCTTTGTCTTGTTTCGTTGTTTGTCAGGCCACCACTGAGTTATACTCGATGCCCAATAGGGCGCAGGCACCGACTGAGGAGGAGGAAGGAAGTGGAGGTGAAAGTCAAGAGGAGTGGGAATCGGATGGCGATGAGGGTGATGAAGATGGTGATTCCGATGAGGAAGAGGAGGAGGAAGTCGTGCCTCCCCGTTCTGAAAGGAGATCCAAGCTTGTCCATGACCCTGCAGTCGAACGTGGCAAGGGGACTGCGCATGTTGTACAGTCGACCAAGCGTCCTCGGGCGACCTCTCCGGCACCAACTGAGAAAGCGCCGAAGCAATCTCGAGTGGTGCCGTCAAAGCCGACGAAGGCCTTGCCGAAGATGAAGATGACGATTCCCACTATTTCTGGGTAATGACGTGATTTGCGCCTTCTTGTTTCTCATGAATTTACTCTTGGTCGATTCGTTCGTTGACTGACTGGTTTCAGGAACTGCAGTGCTGCAACTTCTGAGACCTCGACCAAACCTGAAGATCAAGACATGGAGGATGCTGTTACTTCCAACCCTGGTATGACCTTTGTAGTTTCGTTTCAGTCGACACGATCTTCATTTTTAACTCCAAATATTTTCTGTAGCTCTAGCTAGTATCGCCATTGATCTTCCTGATGATGATGACGAGGAACCACTGAGGCAGAGGAGGAATAGGACAGCGTCTGCTGACAAGACGACTCAGGTCGTATCAGCACCTGAGACGTTGGTTGCGGAGGGGGACAACGTCACTCGGCCTACCGTATCCTTTGCGGTGCCATTGACGAGTGCTCACCCTTCATCGCCGAGTGCTGATCAAGCTTCACTTTTCTCTACCCACCACGTCCCAGAAGACCAAGCAAGCGCTGCCAAAGAAGCCATATGCCAGGCAGGGGTTATGATGGAGCAAGTGAAGGCGATCTGAGACGCCAGTGAAGAGGCTTATGACGCCAGTTCAGCCTTTTAGAGCAATGTTTAGGTTGGTCGATCACCGCCTGTTCTGTTAGGATATGACACCTGAAAACTTTTCTTTCTGAAAATCTTAGTATCTGTTGTACACCCACGGGGTGTGTCGGTTGAATATCTGGATCGGTGGGGGCATGCTGAGTGCACCCACTGGGTGTAGTCCCCAAGGCTATGGTGGACTGCTGGCAGTCGACCATAGTCTTAATGCCTTGAACTTTTCCTCATTGCTTGTTTTACTCGATCTGGTCGATTGGAATCATAAACCGGTGGGGGCACGCTGAGTGCACCCACTGGGTGTAGTCCCCGAGACTGTGGTCGACTGCTGGCAGTCGACTACGGTCTGAAGAACACATTTTTTTGGAACTGTGACTAACTGTTGGTGGTTACCCTTTCTGCCTTTTTTGGTCGACTGATCGACGCTAGCTGATAGAACCAGTGGGGGCACGCTGAGTGCACCCACTGGGTGCAGTCCCCGAGACTACAATTGAATGTTTAGATTCGGCTGTAGTCTTAGAAATACTATGCCTTTTCTCTTAGTCATTCGGAAGTGATCTATTTTTGATGTTTGTCGATTGATCCTTCGCAGAAATCTTGTGAGCTTGCAACTCGTTATACTGAATTGGAGAACAAGCATATCCAGCTTGAACTTGATCTGAAGCTTGTCGAAGAGAACTTCACGAAAGCGAAGGAGGAGGCAAAAGGTATGTTTGGTGAGAACCTCGACGACTGCCTTTGTTCCTTGATCGCTCCCGAGCTTGATCTCTCTGTTATTTTGCAGACAAACTAAGGGACTCTCTGAAGAAGAAGGATCTTGAACTCGCCGAGGCGCAGAAAGCAGCTTCGGAAAAGACCAAACACGCAGAAGAAAAGTTGGCTTCCGTCAGCAAACTTGAAGAGGAGAATACCAATCTGAAAGCTGCTCTCGACACGGCTAACAAGTATGCCAGTCGACTGAAGAGTGACAAGTTGGCCTTGAGTGATAAGGCTAGTGAGCTGGCTGGAAAGAAGAACGACTTGGACATTTATCTGGGGGGGGGGTTGCCAAGAAGTTGTTCCTCATGCTCGAAGGTAACCCCTTATATCCGACTGGTAATACTGACTTATTGTAGAAATGTTGACTTATCGTTGGATCATATCCGCAGAATTCAGCCAAAGCTTTGAAGAGGAGACTAGTCGAGTGGAGAATGGCTTGGATCCTATCAACTCTCCTGTGAAGGATGAAGCCGCCATGAACGTGCTCCGACTCGAGTCTCGCGTTGCCGCTGTGGTCGACTATATTGCAAGGCTGAAGGTTGCAACGTCGCGCATCGACACGGTACTCTGGCCAAGAGAAACACTTCAGAACAACCTCGAGTCTCTGATGACTCGGCTGAATGAAGTTCCAAGTCGAGTGCAAGAATGGAAGAAGTCTTCTGCCAGGTGCGGTGCTGACGTTGCTCTATCTCTGGTCCGTGTTCACTGCAAGGATGCGCGAGAGGACAAACTGGCAGCTCTCAAGGTGGCCAATACCAAGAAGCATGACTTCCGATCCTTCATGGAGACCTTCATCGCTGCTGCCACTCGGATCGCTGATGGAATTGGCCTGGACGAGTTCGTTGCGCCTTCCAGCCCTCCATAGGAGGGGTAAAAAACTTCTATGCTCGATGCTTTAAATTTGCCTCGGTATGCCGAGTGGTTTTTCTAACCGATAAACTTTAACAGGCTTAGCGCCTGAGCACTTCTGGTTCCGTAAGATGTTATCTGAACTTGGATTTGACGTTGAATACGTTTGCATCTGCCTCCAAATGAACATTGTCTTTCGCTCGGTCTATATGATGTTGTTTGAAATGCTTTTTTGCAGGTAAGGATGAAGCACGGATTGCACTCGACTCGTACTTCGTCATACTTAGGCGAGCACTGGGCCGCAGCTAAGCCCCCGAGTGGGAGGTCTACTCTCCACTCGGTAGGATTTTCACAAACTTAGGCGAGCACTGGGCTGTAGCTAAGCCCCCGAGTGAGAGGTCTGCTCTCCACTCGGTAGGATTTTCAAAAACTTAGGTGAGCACTAGGCTGCAGCTAAGCCCCCGAGTGAGAGGTCTGCTCTCCACTCAGTAGGATTTTCAAAAACTTAGGCGAGCGCTGGGCTGCAGCTAAGCCCCCAAGTGGGAGGTCAGCTCTCCACTCGGTAGGATTTTCAAAAACTTAGGCGAGCACTGGGCTGCAGCTAAGCCCCCGAGTGGGAGGTCTGCTCTCCACTCGGTAGGATTTTCGAAAACTTAGGCGAGCACTGGGCTGCAGCTAAGCCCCCGAGTGGGAGGTCTTCTCTCCACTCGGTAGGATTTCCGTGGCGTACCTCTGAAGAAGAAGGTAACAGTCGACCTGCACCTCGTCCTCCTTGCGGGTCGCACATTGTATTTGTGGCGTAGCTCGGAAGGAGAGGATAGCAGTCGAACTGCGTCTCGTCCTCCTTGCGGAGCGCACGTTGTATTTGTGGCGCAGCTCGGAAGGAGAGGGTAGCAGTCGACCTGCACCTCGTCTTCATTGCAGAGCGCACATTGTATTTGTGGCGCATCTCGGAAGGAGAGGGTAGCAGTCGACCTGCACCTCGTCTTCCTTGCGGAGCGCATGTTGTATTTGAACTTAGGCGAGCGCTATGCTGCAACTAAGCCCCCGAGTGGGAGGCTGGCTCACCACTCGGCAGGATTTTGTTTAAACTTAGGCGAGTACTTGGACTGCCACTAAGCCTCCGAGTGGAAGGCTGGCTTACCACTCGGTAGGATTTTGTTTAAACTTAGGCGAGTACTTGGACTGCAGCTAAGCCTCCGAGTGGAAGGCTGGCTTACCACTCGGTAGGATTTTGTTTAAACTTAGGCGAGTACTTGGACTGCAGCTAAGCCTCTGAGTGGAAGGCTGGCTTACCACTCGGTAGGATTTTGTTTAACTTAGGCGAGTACTTGGACTGCAGCTAAGCCTCCGAGTGGAAGGCTGGCTTACCACTCGGTAGGATTTTGTTTAAACTTAGGCGAGTACTTGGACTGCAGCTAAGCCTCCGAGTGGAAGGCTGGCTTACCACTCGGTAGGATTTTGTTTAACTTAGGCGAGTACTTGGACTGCAGCTAAGCCTCCGAGTGGAAGGCTGACTTACCACTCGGTAGGATTTTGTTTAACCTAGGCGAGTACTTGGACTGCAGCTAAGCCTCCGAGTGGAAGGCTGGCTTACCACTCGGTAGGATTTTGTTTAACTTAGGCGAAACGGATTCGCAGCTAAGCCCCCGAGTGGGAGGCTGGCTCACCACTTGGTAAGGATTTTTTTTACAGACTTAGGCGAAACAGATTCGCAGCTAAGCCACCCACTGGGGGACTACTTTATGCGGACAAAAGTAACGACAATCAGTGGGAAAATTATAAAGCTCTTGTCTTTGATAAATAAAATACAGAAGTACTTTTATTACAACTCATCCGAGTGAATACTTAAGTATAAAAGGGGCGGAGAAGCTCCGCATTCCAAGCTCGGGGCTCGTCGATCTGGTGCTCGACATTGTAAAGATGGTATGCTCCATTGTGGAGAACCTTGGTGACGATGAAGGGGCCTTCCCAAGAAGGAGTGAGCTTGTGTGGTTTCTGCTGATCCACTCGGAGAACCAAATCTCCTTCCTGGAAGGCTCGACTCCTCACGTTTTTGGCGTGGAAGCGATGCAAGTCCTGTTGGTAAATGGTCGATCGGATCAAAGCCATCTCCCTTTCTTCCTCTAGTAGGTCGACTACGTCCTGCCGGGCTTGTTCTGCTTCAGACTCGGTGTAAAGCTCGACTCGGGGAGCGTTGTGAAGCAGGTCACTTGGCAAGACCGCTTCAGCTCCTAGACCAAGAAGAACGGAGTTCTCCCAGTCGACCGGTTAGGCGTGGTCCTTAACCCCCAAAGCACTGACGGAAGCTCATCGACCCACGCACCAGCTGCGTGCTTGAGATCACGCATCAATCAGGGTTTCAACCCTTTGAGAATCAAGCCATTTGCTCGTTCTGCCTGTCCATTCGACTGAGGATGAGCGACTGAAGCATAGTCGACTCGTGTGCCCTGAGATGTGCAAAACGCTCTGAATTCCTTGGAATCGAAGTTTGACCCGTTGGCAGTGATGATACTGTGTGGGACTCCATATCTGAATATCAACTCTCTGATGAAGCTGACAGCAGTGCCGACATCAAGGTTCTTGATGGGTTTAGCTTCAATCCACTTGGTGAACTTATCGACTGCTACCAGCACATGGGTGTAACCGCTTCTACCTGTTCTCAGGGGTCCAACCATATCCAATCCCCATAAAGCGAAGGGCCAGATGAGTGGTATGGTCTTTAAAGCTGAGGCGAGCTTGTGTGACATATTGGAGTAAAATTGACATCCCTCACACTTGTCGACTATCTCCTTTTCCATTCCATTCGCTCTTGGCCAGTAAAATCTAGCTCGGTATGCTTTGGCTACAATGGTCTGAGCGGACACATGATGGCCACAGGTCCCCGAGTGGATGTCGTCAAGGATTATTCGACCTTCTTCCGGCGTTATGCATTTCTGACCAACTCCAGTCGCGCTTTCCCTATACACCTGTCCCCTTATCACGGTAAAGGCTTTAGATCGACGGACAATCTGTCGAGCCTCTTCTTCATCCTCTGGGAGCTCTTTCCTTAAGATATACGCGATATATGGCACTCTCCAATAGGGAGTGATCACCAACACTTCCATGATCAGGTCGACCACTGCTGGAACTTCAACTACAGTCGGATCTGTGGCACTCTTAGGATGCGGAGCTTCTTCGGTAAAAGGATCTTCTTTAACTGATGGAGTGTGGATATGCTCCAAGAACACGTCACTGGGAATAGCTTCTCTCTTGGAACCTATCTTCACCAAATCATCAGCCGCTTGATTCTTCAGTCGGGGTATATGATGGAGCTCTAACCCTTCAAATTTCTTCTCAAGCTTTCTCACTGCATTGCAGTATCCAGTCATGGCTGGGCTTCTAACGTCCCACTCCTTCATCACCTGATTGACCACTAAATCTGAGTCGCCATAAACCATCAGGCGACGGACGCCGAGTGAAATGGCCATGCGCAACCCATATAAAAGTGCCTCATATTCTGCTTCATTATTGGAGGAATCAAAGTGGATCTGGAGCACATATGTGAGCTTATCTCCTCGAGGGGAAACCAATACTACCCCAGCACCAGAACCATTTAACATTTTAGAGCCATCAAAGAACATGGTCCAATGCTCCGAGTGAACTTGAGTCGGCTGTTGTTGTTCAATCCACTCGGCAAGGAAATCTGCTATTGCTTGGGACTTAATGGCTTTCCTTGCCTCAAACTTGATATCAACGGGAAGGAGTTCAATCGCCCATTTCGCCACTCGACCAGTTGCATCTCTGTTGTGCAGAATCTCTAACAGTGGGGCATCGCTGATGACTTTAATGGAATGATCAGAGAAATAATGAGCAACCTTCTTCGTGGTCATGTAGATCCCATACACAAGCTTCTGATAGTGAGGATATCTTTGCTTCGATGGGGTCAAAACTTCGGAAAGATAATACACTGGGCGCTGAACTTTGAAGGCTTTCCCTTCTTCTTCCCGCTAGACTGTAAGTACTGTACTGACGACTTGTCCTGTGGCTGCAATGTAAAGAAACAGAGGCTCTTTACCGATTGGAGCAGCAAGCACCAGCTGGGTGGAGAGCAGAGCTTTTAGCTCGGCAAACGCTGCATCAGCTTCTGGAGTCCACTCGAACTTGTCTGACTTCTTCATCAGTCGGTAAAGAGGCAATGCCTTTTCACCGAGGCGAGAGATGAATCGACTTAACGCGGCCAAGCATCTAGTAAGCTTCTGGACATCGTGCACATGCACAGGGTGTTTCATTCGGAGTATGGTGCCAGCTTTTTCTGGGTTAGCATCGATTCCTCGTTCTGAAACGAGAAAACCGAGTAACTTTCCACCAGGAACTCCGAATGTGCATTTTGATGGACTAAGCTTGATATCATACCTCCTGAGATTGGCAAATGTTTCAGCGAGGTCAGTCAACAGGTCGGAACCCTTTCGTGACTTGACCACAATATCGTCCATGTACACTTCCACATTCCGACTGATCTGAGTGAGTAAACACTTTTGAATCATCCTCATGAACGTGGCTCCGGCATTCTTGAGGCCGAATGGCATGGTGACATAGCAGAAGCACCCGAATGGAGTGATGAAAGTTGTTTTGATCTCATCGGGTCCATACAGACGGATCTGATGGTACCCGGAATAGGCGTCTAAAAAAGACAATCTCTCACATCCCGCAGTTGAGTCGACAATTTGATCGATGCGAGGGAGAGGAAAATGATCTTTCGGGCAGGCCCGATTGATATGTTTGAAATCAATGCACATGCGAAGTGACTTGTCCTTCTTGGGGACCATGACAACATTGGCGAGCCACTCGGAGTGGTAAATCTCTCGGATAAACTCCGCTGCCAGTAGCCGAGCTACCTCTTCGCCAATGGCCTTTCTCTTCTGGATGGCGGACCGTCGAAGATGTTCCTTCACAGGTTTTATCTTTGGGTCAACTCGTAGGCGGTGCTCAGCCAGCCCCTTGGGAACACCCGGCATGTCAGCATGCTTCCATGCAAAGATGTCCCAGTTCTCACGGAGGAACTAGATGAGCGCTTCTTCCTATTTGGAGTCGAGTGTTGTGGAGATATGAGTCGGAGCAGCGTTGGGGTCGGTCGGGTGGATGTGAACCGGCTTGGTCTCACCAGACGACTGGAACGCTGATTCGGTAGCAGGCTTCCTGGCTCGCAACAAATCACTCGGATCTACGGTTTTCTGATATTCCTGTAGTTCTACTACCGCCATCTGAGCATCAGCGATCTTCGAGCCTTTCTGAAAGCACTCTTCTGCCTTTTTCCGATTGCCAGTGATGGTGATCACCCCTTTGGGACCAGGCATCTTCAATTTGAGGTACACGTAACATGGTCGAGCCATGAATCGTGCGTAGGCTGGTCTGCCTAAAATGGCGTGATAAGCACTCTGGAAATCCACAACTTCAAATGTTAACTTTTCTTTGCGGAAATGCTTCGAATCGCCGAAGACCACATCGAGGGCTATTTGGCCGAGTGAGTCAGCCTTCTGCCCCGGTATGACTCCATGGAAACTCATGTTGCTAGAATTGAGTCTGGACATCGGAATGCCCATTCCCTTTAGCGTCTCTGCATACAGTATATTCAATCCACTACCGCCATCCATCAGTACCTTAGTCAGTCGAGTGCCTTCGACGACAGGGTTGACCACCAAAGCTTGCCTCCCAGGGGTGGCTATGTGCGTCGGATGATCGGACTGGTCGAATGTGATGGCAGTCTGAGACCATTTCAGATAACTGGGCGTTGCCGGAGCAACCATATTCACCTCACGGTTGATAACTTTCAGTCGACTTTTGCTCTCAACATCAGCAAAAATCATCAGAGTGGAATTGACATGGGGATATTCTTCATCACTGCCCTCTTTGTCCTCAGCCTTGTCCGACTCCTTCTCCTTATCCTTGGACTGTTTTCCTTGAAACCGCTGGATTAAGAGCCGGCACTGACGAGTGGTATGCTTTGGGTAGATGAAGTTACCCTCTTCATCTTTTTTCGTGTGGATATGGCATGGCGTCCATCACATCGTTTCCTTCCTTGTATCTCACCTTCTTGGGGTTCCAGGGTCATTTGGGTTTCCCTTTAAACTTGCCCTGAGTCACGGCCAAGGCTTCTCCAGGAGCAGCAGGTTCGGCTTTCCGCTTCTGCTTCCGACTGGAATTTCCTTTTTCCGACTGGCTTGGCTTGTATTTACCACTCCGGAGTCGATCCTCTTCTTCACCATTGGCATATTTGGTGGCGATCTCCATCATTCGACTCAGGGTCATGTCCCCGGTCTGACCAAACTTCAAACTCAACTCTCTGTTCTTAACGCCTTCCTTAAAGGCACATACTGCTTGGTGATCAGATACATTTTCCACTGTATGATGCAACGTGATCCACCTCTGGATGTAATCTCTCAAGGTCTCATTCGACTTCTGCATGCAAACTTGTAGCTCGGTCAAACCTGCTGGTCGTTTGCAAGTTCCTTCGAATGTCCTGACAAACACTCGGGCAAGATCTTCCCAAGTATAAATGCTGCTAGGCGCCAATTGATTCAGCCGGGCTCTGGTCGAGCCCTCCAACATGAGCGGTAGGTATTTCATGGCCACCTCATCATTACCACCGCCAATCTGAACAACCACTCAGTAGTCCTCAAGCCAAGTATCAGGCTTGGACTCACCGGTGAACTTACTCACCCCAGTCGCCAACCTGAAGTTGGGAGGGATCACTGCGGCCCTGATGGCTCTGCTAAAACACTCTGGTCTTGAAACATGAACCCTGCCGCTGGTGGGCGCGTCTCTGTCATGGCCTTCACGGTGAGCTCTGTTCCGGTCGACCTGACCTTGCACGATAATGGATCTCGCATCAAAGCCTGGTTCCCTGGGGTCGACCGTAGCTCTTCGGCCAACACTGTGCTGGAGTCTATCATCTTGTTGTCGAGGGACGTAAGACCCACCTCTTGGGGGAGGGGTGGGCACTCGACGCCGATCATCGCGATCGAATCGGTCATCAAATGGATCGCGTCGACCCCCACGTCCCTCACGCCGCAGAGGCGATCTGGGGCTGTGAGCCGACTGAATGGTATTCGCAGCGACGGATCGACTGTGAATCCTATTGCGCGACTGTGATACGGCTGAATTCTAATCTCCTACTGCCCAGAGCAAATCCCTAATCTGCATCAAGCCTCTGATTGAGAGGGCTGAATCGACTCCGCTATCCGGGCCGCAGCTGCTAGATTCTGAATTGGGGTTCGGTATACCTGAGTCGTCGGCGGAAAGAGTTGACGTCGACTCGAGTCTGGAAATCGTTGCCGCGCGCGCTCGTCAAGTGCCCGCTGGAGGTTCTCCAGTCGAGTGCGCTCAGCCAAGTTGGCTAAACGCGCATCCTCCAAGGCATGAGCCTCGGGGGTTTCTCCTACGATGGGAGTATGCAGAGCATCCATATTACGGCGGCGAAGCTCTTCTCTTTGCAGAGAAGTAAGTGGCTTGGGTTGATATTCCTCGTGGACTTGTGCGGGGTCGCCTCCACCGTCCTCTCCATCGGTGCGGGGGAAGCCGGGAGGACTACGAGGCTCGTTGACCATCAAGACCACCGCCGCTGGGTCACTGCTGTCGTATTCGGATGCAGTCTCTACGGAGCCAGTCGACCGATTGAACAGGCCGTAGAGAGATTCGTCGGGCTCGATCGCCATGACTTGAGTGGTGGCCGATTGGCGAGCCACTGCGTGTTTCAGCCACCGCTAAAGCCTCAACCAACCAGAATGCTTGCGCTGGCGGGAGACAGGGAGTGAGGATGATGCAAGAGTCAACCGGTATGGGGCCGACGGTTGCCGCATCAGGATGCCGCGTACACATGTGCGAAAGTGTGTTGCCCCGCGGACGGGAAGCGCGTCAATGTCGAGTGGAGCCTCCTAGAGCCAAGCGGAGTCGTCGGCAATGAACATGAGCGCGCCGAGACGGATCTCGCGGCCCTCGACCAGAACTCTGCCAGAAACCATGATGAAGGTGATCGGAACAATTGCAACTTCTCCAATAAGCCGCTAAGACACCTGCCCCACGGTGGGCGCCAACTGTCGTGGTACTAAGACTGACAGTAGAATGGGGGGTAGGTATGGAGAGGCAAGATCCTAGCTATGGAGGAGTTGTACACACAAGAGATTTACGAGTTCAGGCCCTTCTCGGAGGAAGTAACAGCCCTACGTCTTGGAGCCCGGAGGCGGTCGACTGGATTATAAGTGTATGAGTTACAAGGGTGCGAACCCCTCTGCCAGTGGAGGGGGGTGGCTTATATAGAGGATGCCAAGACCCCGGCCAGCCCACGTAGCGGAGGGTTTAAACTACATTAAGGCCTGGCGTTACTGGTAATGCCTCACATAAAGTGTCTTCATGACCATAAAGACTACTTAATTACAGACCGTTTAGATACAGAGTGGTCGAGTGAGTCTTCATGGTCGGGTGTCTTCATGGTTGAGTGTCTTCAAGTCTGTCGAGTGGAATCCCTCTTGGTTGACTGGAAGGCGGCTTCTTCTAAAGATGTCCTTGGGTAGGGTACTTTGGACAGAGTCATGACCCTACCCTAGGTACATGACTTCATCAACGTGGACATTGGATGCACCACGCCTGTGATGACTGATGACTTTTGGGAAAGTCAGCATCCCAATTCTCCACACTTCACCCCACTACAGAAGATACCTCAGTCCCCTGCGCCAACCGTTCAAATGGGCTCTGAAGAAACTCATCCCACCTCATCTGTGCATGAAGAAATTCCAGCCACTAGTGCTGAAGAAACTGCTGCTGCTGATACCTTGAACGTGTAGACTGCCACTGAAGAGGAACCAGAAATTCCTCAGCCTGAAGAACCTGAGATTGTGATTCCTGAGGTTGTGATGCAACTCACTGACACTCATGTGCCCAAGCCAAAGGATCCATTCTCAAAGAAGCAAAAGTTCAAGGCTGTTGATTTCTTCAACGAGCATGTGTTCTTCTCTGACTATAATCCATATGATTCTGCTCACATAAGGAAGAGGCGTTTCTCTACTGCTAGTCAAGCAAATTTCTATTCCTCTGTGCTATTCGACAAAGACAAAGTCTTCGAGCATGCACACATTCCTCACGTGGACATGGAATCTCTGCCGTGCTTCAAGCCAGTCCTCAGTGTTATTCACAAAGCTGGATTACTGAATTTCTGCACTGGCATCTGTGATTGGAATGAAGAACTCATTCTTCAATTCTATGCGACGCTGCACATCACAGGAAATTCTGAAGATGTGAACTCATGGGTGCTGGACTAGATGTCAGAAAATACTCACTACAAGGCACCAGCAACTGAATTGCTTCGTGTCCTCCCACTCAGACCTCCCCTTGATGGTTCTCGTTGCATCTACAATGAATCTGAGCTTACAAATCATTACATGCAAGTGCTGATGAAGCCTTTGAAGCCAGGGCAGGCCCCACGAACCAAATTCCTTGTAAAGAAATTACTGTATGTGCCATGGACTGTCTATCGCATTCTGACGAAGACAATGAGTCCTATCAAAGGCCACGACTCAAATGATGAAGAAGTCATTGGCATCATGAAGAATATGCTTTTCAATATCATTCATGGTGTTCCCATAAACTTCCATGATTTCTTCATGAGGACTCTAGCCAACATTGCTATGTCACCATTTGAGTTGAAGCCTTATGCACCATGGATTATGAAATTCATCAGGACAAGGTCTTCACTCAACTATAAGGCTGATACTCTGAACCATGGCAGTTTCTTGCCTCCAATTGAAGTCCTCAAACAGACATATTCCTCAGCTGATGACAAAGGCAAGGAAACTGCTATGATAGATGAAGGCATGCGTCCATTGGATGGTCAATTTTGCAAGGCTGCATCTTACTCCACCAATGATGACTCTGCCACACATGATTCTGCCGCCAACACCTCTGCCAAGCAATTTCCTCAAGCCACAGCACCCAGGGTGATGACTGATCGTGAGTTACTCCTCAGTCTTCATCAGAAAATTGATCGCAATCATAAATGGGTCAAGCGTCAGTTTGGTTCAAATCTTTACAACATGACCTCAACACACAATGCAGTGAAGAAAAACCTATACTACCTCCATGAAACCTTCAACCGTACCTGGGTTGTTCTATCTCATATCTACAGCGCCGAAGATCTGAAGAACATGGGTCTCAAGGAAGAATTTGACTGGTCTGCATCTCCACCGAAGAAATTCAAGAAAGTCAAGGTTCCTTCCTTGGTGACCAGCTCCTATTCTTCATCGCACGACACTGATGAAAATGAAGACTTGGACGACACTGCGGCAGGCCCTACTATGACAACCGACCCCGGCAACACTGGCGCTCCTCCATCAACTTGATATTCTTCAGGGGCGTTAGTCCTCAGTTTCAATCCTTTTTGGTCATTCGATGACAAAGGGGGAGAAATCTGACTTAGTCTTCAAGCGGGTCTATTATATGGGTGTTTTTTTGCAAAGTTACAACTCTCGTTCTTCTGAAACTTTTATTGGATCGAGTTGTAATCTTAAACCCGATGGTGCTCTGATACTTTTGATGCATTGTGCTCTGATTCTGCATGCTTGTTCCTCGTTAATATTATTTCACGCATGCTGAATCTCCTCAGGCACCATATTTCATCTTGCATTTCAAATTCTTCATATTATATGTCAAATGCATGTATGAATTACAAGATATAGGGGGAGATCTCCATGATTCAACTCTTCAAGTGTGCATTGCTTCAAAAGCAAATTCCTCTCTATGCACATCTTCAGGGGGAGTTCTTCTATATCTTGCAATCAAATTCCTCAATATCAGTACTTACACTTCATATGTTTATCCCCGTTGAAAACTTAACCTATATTGTCATCAATCACCAAAAAGGGGGAGATTGTAAGTGCATCTAGTGCCCCTTAGTGATTTTGGTGTATTGAAGACTTATAGGTTAAGGGTCTAATGTGTTTATGAGTGTATATAGGTCTATAAGTCTATGAGGAGTTTGATATTTACAGAGAGAGTCGACCCCTAAAAATGAATATCTTCGACTGAAGATTTTGGTATTCCTGAAGACTTTCATGAAGACTTTGAAAGTGAAGAAATTGGTGTGTCCGTGAAGACTTGATATTCATGCGAGGAATATGAAACTTGAAGACTTTCGTTTTCATAGTTTTGTTTTTCTCTTTCTTGAGTCAAGGAAAACACCATACTGTTAAAGGGGGTCGAGGAAATACTAAGGAAAAATTTCCATGTGATGCTCAACTCAAAATCCTACACCTACCAATCCCTTCGAGTGAAGCCATTGGAAATCTCATACAGTTCAGTCAATTTCTTCAGAGATAGAGATGAAGTTCTTCTGGTCGCTGAGGAATTTTCTCTGACTGAGGAGTTAGGAATTTGCCAGTGCGGATTGCCTACACAGTGAGGAACATGATAGCCCTGAGGAATTTGAGAGTCAAATTTCCGACCGTTGCTGTGCTACGCGCCAGCTATCCCAAAATATCTTATCCACATAACGGTCATATCATTGAAGGGCATTTATGTCTTATCATGTCGGGCTACTACCTAGGCTATAAATAGCTGCCCCCCTACAACCACTAGCTGGTTGGCTGCTCCGAGAGAAACTGACACTTGTCATTTGAGAGCAACCCATCCTCCGAGGACTTTGAGCGAAAATCATCGAGTGAGGAAAATCCCAAACCCCAAACACCTACAAACCCAAAGTGATTGAGCATCACTGAAGAGATTGATCCTGCGTGGATCCGATGCTTGTTACCTTTGAAGACTGTGCTTCTTCCAAACGGTTAGGCGTCATGGTCTAGAGCATCCAAGAGGAATTGTAGATCGCCGAGTGACCAAAGTCTATGAAGGTTTGGAAGTCGCCTGAAGACTTACTACGAGTGATTGGACGAGGTGTGTGTGACCTTAGTTCAAGGAGAATACGGTGAGGACTTGGTGTCCTGAGCTGCGTGCTCAGTGACTGGGTGTCCGGGCCTGTGTGTCCTCGAGTTATATACTCAGCCGCTCCAAACAGATGTACAACTGAGACAACAGTTGGAACTGGTCTACCGAATCATTGTCTTCACCAACCTTACCGGTTCTATTTCCTCAACTCTTTCATTTCCTCATTACTATGTTGAGTGTTTGTTCATATCTGTGTCTGAAGACTTTGACTGAAGACTTTCTCAATTTCCTTAGTTCAATTTCTTCAGTCTGTTTGTCTTCATGTTGTGTTATCCTGTGTTTACGCTTTCTGTACTCTGTGTTTGTCTTCATTTCATCATGATGACCATGTGTGTATTCTGTCATGCTTACTTCTGAGTACTTATTCTGCTGCAAGTAGTTCTTCGCTAAGGAATTTCCTCACCGACAAATTCCTCAGTGAAGAATTCATAAAAATCGCCTATTCACCCCCCTCTAGTCGATATAACGCACTTTCAGTACATAACACTTTTCGGCGCTTGACCGAAGAGGGAGAAGCCGACGATTGGTTAAGACGTGTTTAAAGTTCAGGTGAACACAAATATGATATAAGTACTTCGGTACATAGAATCATTATACATAAAATTCTTTTATCCAAGTCACTTGGGGGCTCTTAAATTTATATGAGTCGTTTTATAATAAGTGTTCTTCTTCTTAGTCATTGCAAAGTTTTTATTATTATTATTATTATTATTACTTATCGTTCCTTTTTTCGACACAGTATGTGGTCACTAGCTGAGGAACCTAACTTCTCTCTCAGAGCCGCTAGAGCTTAGTTTGATAAACTGACCTAATGAGAAGTACTCCGCCTTCGGGATAGGAGGTTGAAGCCATAGGCTGACCCGCTTGAAGTCTTGAGATAGGATGTGTCATGTTAAAGCACGACAGAAGCACTTTTTTTTTCTAAAGTCCAATTTTCAGATTGGCACCGAACACTTGATCTTGTTCGGACGTCAGGTTTTCACTGACGTTTTTGGTTTTCCAAGCTTATGGCACTTTTAAACTATTTGTGTGTTTCTAGTATAAGTCTCGCAGTGCAACGCGGGACACCTTTAGAGATTCGGAAAAACATTCTCGGATATTTCTATATATGCATCGGTTTCAAATTGTGTCTTCTGTCAATAGTTGGGTTGCCCGGCTCCTGTGCTTTCCTCCTACGTTCCGCTTTGTTCGGCTAGGTGTGCAAAGGGAGAACCACTGCGTTTGTGCTTCCAGCACGCATGGTTAAGCACCTCAATGGAGAAAGCCGAAAACTGACTGTCACAATAGGCGTAAAATGGTCAGCGATCCGATGACTGTTAAATGACGGCCGTTCATAACATTGGACGAAGTGTTTATGGCTTGACCTCAACTATCGCCGAACACGAACTAGGGGCTCGTAGCTAGCTTCCCCAAATCAAGCCCGCATATCTGATTGCCTCGTTTCCGCTAACACAACTGCCTTCGGGCACCGAGACGTCGGCTAAGGGTTGTCTTGTTATTACGGAAACATCCTGCGTAGTATCTACAAAGGGGTAGAAGCCAACGATGAGCCACTTTCAACTGATAAACGGTCGCAATGGAGTCAAAATAAGTATATATCCTTGGCGTTTGTATTCATTATACAAGCGTTGCCTTCCGTAGTTATCGTTACATAAAGCTATAAATATGCATCAATTTGACTTAAGATTTTGGCCAAGCTGGGTTGCCTGGCTCCTGTGCTTACCCCTATGTTCCCGATTGTTCGACTAAGTGGTAAAGGGAGCACCTCTATGATTGTTACTACCGGGTCATCCGAGTTAGTACCTCAGACTGGGTGAAGCCGAAAGCTAGCAATCTTAAAGGATCACATTGGTCGGCAACGACGGAAGTGGAAGTTTTGGTTCATTAATACCATAGAGTTCGGGAACTTTCCCCGAACTAAATCCTCAATATATTCCTCCCACATTGATCGGAGGTGAGGTTTCCTAATCATGATAAGCATGAAGGCCCAAAGAAGGGAACCGATAATGGGACTATTTTCTTTGGAAGATGTTTCTTACGTTAATAGTAATATAACATATCTCTCCGCGTACCTTTGTTTATAAAACCGTATGGCCGGATTGCCTTGTTTGCCGTAAATCTTTGCCCTCATAAAGCCTTTATAAAGTAGGACAAACACTCCTTGGCTCGAGGAGGTTGAAGCCAATGGTCGGTCCACAAAGTTTTGTACAATGCGGATCCGAGCATTAATGATGTGGAATACTTGGATACATAGAATAATTACACATACTTTGTGATTTTACTCTGGATATCGATCCTTAATACGGCCACCCGTGCCCACATTAAGGCTCCGGGGCTACTGGGCTTTGCGCTCATTATTTATAAATATTAAAGGGGCACATCGATCCCCTGATCTAGTGTTTCCACCCGACCAGTGGCTCGGGGGCTACTGCATTGCCTATTCAATGCAGAAAATTCAAATTGCTCAGTGTTCAGCATAACCGAACTATGACAAGTACAACTTCGGACGACAATAAGTACCATGTGGGAATTATACAGCATTAAGCTGATATATCACGGCGACTTCTCACGACCCTATCTCAGGGGCCCGTTTGCCGATCACTATTATCTCTAATATATTACACTGTGTTTCTATTCCTATGTATGCTGCTGAGCTAGGAGTTGATCCTCAGGCCGATTTCGCGCATTGACCTGAGTCTCAGGGGCTACTGGGAACAGCGGTTTCATGTTTTCCTTCAGGTGCATCTCGGGTTTTAAACTGATACACACCTTGAGGGTTACTGGATATACATATACTGGCTATATACCTCGGAAGAGAATAAACTGCAGCAGTTAACAATATTCACGAAAATCAGCCTGCGGTCGGGGTGGTGCACCACCTTGGAAGCAGTCCGGCATAAAGCTCGGACACCAGCGGCTAGCTCCATAGAGGGCATTTCTGGCATTAAGCTCGGCTAAACTCCTTCAACTTTTTTGAATCAAGATGATCTATGACATCTTGGATATAGTTCGGAGTTGGAGCTCAGACATAGTCCGGCGTTGGAGCTTGGACATAGTCCGGCGTTGGAGCTTGGACATAGTCCGGCGTTGGAGCTCGGATACGTTTCGGCGTTGGAGCTCGGAAGCAGTCCGACGTTGGGGCTCGGCTGCAAAAGATACCTCGAATGCAGTCTGGCATTGGAGCTCGGACGCAAGAGGACACTGCCTCCCGGAAACAACTTCAAACCCGAGGTGTGGCATAAAAATAACAAGGCATTGATAAAGGTCAGAAACTTAAAGGGGCTCCTCGGATACCCGACATGTAAACTCTTCGGATGCACTTCGGCGATCCTCAAGATCGAAGATGAGAAGCTTTGTTGAACCAGTTTTCAAGACCGACGACCGAAGATGAAGAACAGTTCTGAAGAATCGAGGAGCATCCCTAACTTGAAGACCGGTTCAGGGGGCTACTGACGGTGTCCTGGACTAGGGGGTACTCACCACGTCATCTCCTAATCTGTTAGATTGGGCCGAGGACCCCCTGGCCGTATACTCATGGACCGGTTCGGACAGCTGCCGCATACAAGGAAGATTCCACAAGACTTGGTGATCAAGACAAGGACTCCTCCCCACCGGTGTATTCGGCTAGGACTCTTGTTATCCTAGGCCTCTGGTGAATTATATAAACCGAGGCCAGGCTAGTCGATAGAGATATACACAATCATAATCATAGGCTAGCTTCTAGGGTTTAGCCTCTACGATCTCGTGGTAGATCAACTCTTGTAATACTCATATCATCAAGATCAATCAAGCAGGAAGTAAGGTATTGCCTCCATCGAGAGGGCCCGAACCTGGGTAAACATTGTGTCCCCCGCCTCCTGTTACCATTAGCCTTAGACGCACACTTCGGGACCCCCTACCCGAGATCCGCCGGTTTTGACACCGACACCCACGACCCCACGGCCCCGCGATTATCGAGCGACTTATTGCGCGCAGTAACTCCGCACGGAATCACAACCGTCTGCCTCGGCCGCAGCGGATCCGCCTGCGCGTCGAGGCCCGGTAATGGCGGGCCTAGCCTGCTATCGCGTCCCATCATGCGCGTGAGCTGATAGGCTGGCCTGGCTGGCTAGCGCCGCATGGCGTGCTTGCAGCGGCGGCGGGCCTCGAGGCTTAGCAAGCACGCCACTTGGTTCCCGCCTTTGCGTTTGGAAATCATCAGACGAGCCCGCATGGTCATGGCCGGCTTCCCGCTGCGGCACGCCGGGAGACGGACAAAGCATTTAGCAAGAGCATTCGGAGAAGGAAACTGCTGAGGCTTCTCGACTTATCGGCCGCGACGCCTCACTAGCTTCGGGGACTACTGTCGAAGTAGTGGGCCATGGGTAGCCTAACCCGAGTCCCTGAACATTTCAAGACATTGGGCCAGCTGCGCCCCCAAGCATCAAGGATGAAGCTCCGCCTTCTGGTGGCTGGCTGGCTCATGCGACCGGCTACCAGAAGACGGCCAAGCACCAGCAGGCAGCCTCTAGAGAGGCCGGCTCCCAGCAGGCGGCCCGTGACGCCCTCAAAGTCTGCGCCCCCATTAAGAAGATAAGACAGGATGTGGCCACAGTGTAGCCCTTCACCCCCATATCCAGGGCACATTCTGGCCACAGTGCCCCGTACAGGCGGAGATCTCCACATGGTGCGGTATTGTTGCCACTCCACCCTTGACGTCATCCTTCTTAGGCGGAGCCCTGCTCCCACGACGGCCTGTCGGTACGGCCTGGAGGTGGCGAGCCCTACAGGATAGCGAGAGACCAGAGGGTAGCAGAGCCTACCAGTCGAACCCGAGGGAGGCCGGCCTCTAGCAGGCGGCCGAATCCTTCCTTGGAGTCCGTGCGCCATTAACCAGATGAGACACAGTGTGGCTACAGTGATCTCCCACCAGGC
>NC_041391.1:69261591-69262676 GCF_002162155.2 Triticum dicoccoides | reverse complement strand
GCATGCGTCATTAACCTTACGGCTATAGTAACAAGCCACCGACTAGACCCGCAAGCGGTGGAGGTGGCCTGTCGGCTCTGCACCAGACCAGTCAGTGGGGCCCACCAGGCGGCGGGCCCCAGCGGCTGGCAAAGAAGCTGGCGACAGGAGACACTGACAGCCGGGTCCTACACCCGGCCAGATTACCATTGTACCCCGGGGGTAGGCCTATATAAACCCCCCAGGGCACCCATGCAAAGGATTCCCAACCTGTTAGACCTAGACTCAAACATAGAGAGAGGAGAGAGATAGCCATGCTTTCTCCAATCGCTAGCATACAACTCAAGGAGCACCATTGTACTCACTAGTGCCTTAGTGATCATGCGGAGACCCCGCAGAGCAGGACTAGGGGTGTTATCTCCTAGGAGAGCCCCGAACCTGGGTAAAGTACGCTGGCGTTCGTGTATACGCCTCATCCCGCTTTCGGGCACCCGTGACGTCCTACTCGCTCCCACCATGATAAGCCATCCCTTGGCATATGTCGCACCCAACCCCTGACATTTGGCACCCACCATGGGGCGAGATGCACCGTCGTCTGAAGACCTGCTCTGGACAGGGACCCTGTTCCTTCCTGGTGAGTGCAGCCAGTCCGGCACACCAGACGGCGTCTGCGCCAACGTGCTGCACGACACGGAGGTCACGTGCGCGGCGAGCTGCCTCGCCGATCTTGTTTGCGAGATTCGCCTCTCCAACGAGCCCGCATCGGACGCGGGCACAGATGGCTCCGAGAGCCGCCTCGTCGGTCTCCTCGACCAGCTCCACGTCGTCAGCGAGCCTGCCGTGGACTTGGAGTCGGTTGGTTCCACTTCTTCTTCTTCTTCTTCTTCTTCTTCTTCTTCTTCTTCTTCTTCTTCTTCTTCTTCTTCTTCTTCTTCTTCTTCTTCTTCTTCTTCTTCTTCTTCTTCTTCTTCTTCTTCTTCTTCTTCTTCTTCTTCTTCTTCCTCTTCTTCTTCTTCCTCTTCTTCTTCTTCCTCTTCTTCTTCTTCCTCTTCTTCTTCTTCCTCTTCTTCTTCTTCCTCTTCTTCTTCTTCCTCTTCTTCTTCTTC
>NC_041391.1:69235268-69261141 GCF_002162155.2 Triticum dicoccoides | reverse complement strand
TTCTTCTTCTTCTTCTTCTTCTTCTTCTTCTTCTTCTTCTTCTTCTTCTTCTTCTTCATCACCACCGGGAGTAGGATTCCCCCCTTCCATGTAGTAGGAGTAAGAGAGAAGGAAGGAGGAGAGAGGGAGAAGGAGAAAGGGGGGTGCCACCCCCCTTCCTAGTCCAAGTCAGACTAGAGGGGGAGGGGGTGCGGGGCCTGCCCTGGCCCCCCCCTCTCTCTCTACTAAGGCCCATAAGGCCCATTACACCCCCCGCGGGGTTTCGGTAACCCCCCGGTACTCCGGTATATGTCCAAACTCACTCGGAACCCTTCCGATGTCCAAATATAGTCGTCCAATATATCGATCTTTATGTCTCAACCATTTCGAGACTCCTCGTCATGTCCGTGATCATATCCGGGACTCCGAACTACCTTCGGTACATCAAAACACATAAACTAAGAATATCGATCATCACCAAATGTTAAGCATGCGGACCCTACGGGTTCGAGAACTATGTAGACATGACCGAGACTCATCTCCGGTCAATAACCAACAGCGGAACCTGGATGCTCATATTGGCTCCTACATATTCTACGAAGATCTTTACCGGTCAAACCGCATAACAACATACGTTGTTCCCTTTATCATCGGTATGTTACTTCCACGAGATTCGATCGTCGGTATCTCAATACCTAGTTCAATCTCATTACCGGCAAGTCTCTTTACTCGTTCCGTAATACATCATCCCGTAACTAACTCATTAGTCACATTGCTTGCAAGGCTTATAGTGATGTGCATTACCGAGAGGGCCCAGAGATACCTCGGAGTGACAAATCCTAATCTCGATTTATGCCAACTCAACAAGTACCATCGGGGACACCTGTAGAGCACCTTTATAATCACCCAGTTACGTTGTGACGTTTGGTAGCACACAAAAAGTTCCTCCAATATTCGGGAGTTGCATAATCTCATAGTCATAGGAACATGTATAAGTCATGAAGAAAGCAATAGCAACATACTAAACGATCAAGTGCTAAGCTAACGGAATGGGTCAAGTCAATCACATTATTCTCTAATGATGTGATCCCGTTAATCAAATGACAACTCATGTCCATGGCTAGGAAACTTAACCATCTTTGATTCAACGAGCTAGTCAAGTAGAGGCATACTAGTGACACTCTGTTTGTCTATGTATTCACACATGTACTAGGTTTCTAGTTAATACAATTCTAGCATGAACAATAAACATTTATCATGATATAAGGAAATATAAATAGCAACTTTATTATTGCCTCTAGGGCATATTTCCTTCAGTCTCCCACTTGCACTAGAGTCAATAATCTAGTTACATCGCCATGTGATTTAACACCAATAGTTCACATCACCATGTGATTAACACCCAAAGTTCACATCGCCATGTGACCAACACTCAAAGGGTTTACTACAGTCAGTAATCTTAGTTCACATCGCCATGTGATTAACGCCCAAAGAGTACTAAGGTGTGATCACGTTTTGCTTGTGAGAGAAGTTTAGTCAATGGGTCTGCCATAATAAAATCCGTATGTATTTTGCAAATTTCTATGTCAACAATGATCTGCACAGAGCTACTCTAGCTAATTGCTCCCACTTTCAATATGTATCCAGATTGAGACTTAGAGTCATCTGGATCAGTTTCAAAACTTGCATCGACGTAACCCTTTACGACGAACCTTTTGTCACCTCCATAATCAAGAAAAATATCCTTATTCTACTAAGGATAATTTTGACCGTTGTCCAGTGATCTACTCCTATATCACTATTGTACTCCCTTGCCAAACTCATTGTAGGGTATACAATAGATCTGATACACAGCATGGCATACTTATAGAACCTATGGTTGAGGCATAGGGAATGACTTCCATTCTCTTTCTATCTTCTGTCGTGGTCGGGCTTTGAGTCTTACTCAATTTCACACCTTGTAACACAGGCAAGAACTCTTTCTTTGACTGTTCCATTTTGAACTACTTCCAAAATCTTGTCAAGGTATGTACTCATTGAAATAACTTATCAAGCGTCTTGATCTATCTCTATAGATCTTGATGCTCAATATGTAAGCAGCTTCACCGAGGTCTTTCTTTGAAAAACTCCTTTCAAATACTCCTTTAGGCTTTCCAGAAAATTCTACAATATTTCCGATCAACAATATGTCATTCATATATACTTATCAGAAATGTTGTAGTGCTCCCACTCACTTTCTTGTAAATACAGGTTTCACCGCAAGTCTATATAAAACTATATGCTTTGATCAACTCATCAAAGTGTATATTCCAACTCCGAGAGGCTTGCACCAGTCCATAAATGGATCACTGGAGCTTGCACACTTTGTTTAGACTTTTAGGATCGACAAAACCTTCTGGTTGCATCATATACAACTCTTCTTTGAGATATTCATTAAGGAATGCAGTTTTGACATCCATTTGCCAAATTTCATAAAATGCGGGCAATTGCTAACATGATTCAGACAGACTTAAGCATCACTACGAGTGAGAAAATCTCAACATAGTCAACACCTTGAACTTGTCGAAAACCTTTTGCGACAATTCGAGCTTTGTAGATAGTAACACTACTATCAGCGTCTGTCTTCCTCTTGAAGATCCATTTATTCTCAATGGCTCACCGATCATTGGGCAAGTCAATCAAAGTCCATACTTTGTTCTCATACATGGATCCCATCTCAGATTTCATGGTCTCAAACCATTTCGCGGAATTTGGGCTCATCATTGCTTCCTCATAGTTTGTAGGTTCGTCATGGTCTAGTAACATGACTCTCAGAATAGGATTACCATACCACTCTGGTGTGGAACATATTCTGTTTGACCTACGAGGTTCGGTAGTAACTTGATCTGAAGTTTCATGATCATCATCATTAACTTCCTCACTAATTGTTGTAGGAATCACTGGGACTAATTTTTGTGATGTGTACTTTCCAATTCAGGAGAAGGTACAATTACCTCATCAAGTTCTACTTTCCTCCCACTCGCTTCTTTCGAGAGAGAATCCTTCTCTAGAAAGGACCAGTCTTAGTAACAAAGATCTTGCCTTTGGATCTGTGATAGAAGGTGTACCCAACAGTTTCTTTTTGGGTATCCTATGAAGACGCATTTCTCCGATTTGGGTTCGAGCTAATCAGGTTGAAACTTTTTCACATAAGCATCGCAACCCCAAACTTTAAGAAATGACAACTTTGGTTTCTTGCCAAACCACAGCTCATATGATGTCGTCTCAATGGATTTAGAAGGTGCCCTATTTAACGTAAATGCAGCTGTCTCTAATGCATAACCCCAAAACGATAGTGGTAAATCGGTAAGAGACATCATAGATTGCACCATATCTAATAAAGTACGGTTACAATGTTTGGACACACCATTATGATGTGCTGTTCTAGGTGGCGTGAGTTGCGAATCTATTTCGCATTGTTTCAACTGAAGACCGAAACTGGTAAGTCAAATATTCTCCTCCATGATCAGATCATAGAAACTTTATTTTCTTGTTACGATGATTTTCCACTTTACTGTGAAATTATTTGAACTTTTCAAATGTTTCAGATTTATGTTTCATCAAGTAGATATACCCATATCTGCTCAAATCATCTGTGAAGGTCAGAAAATAACGATACCTGCTGCGAGCCTCAACACTCATCGGACTGCATACATCAGTATGTATTATTTCCAATAAGTCTGTTGCTCGCTCTATTGTTACGGAGAATGGAGTCTTAGTCATCTTGCCCATGAGGCATGGTTCGCAAGCATCAACTTATTTATAATCAAGTGATTCCAAAAGCCCATCAGCATGGATTTTCTTCTTGCGCTTTACACCAATATGACCTAAATGGCAGTTCCACAAATAAGTTGCACTATCATTATTAACTTTGCATCTTTTGGCTTCAATATTATGAATATGTGTATCACTACGATCGAGATTCAATAAACCATTCACCTTAGGTGTATGACCATTGAAGGTTTTATTCATGTAAACAGAACAACAATTATTCTCTGACTTTAAATGAATAACCGTATTCCAATAAACATGATCAAATCATATTTATGCTTACGCAAACACCAAATAACATTTATTTAGGTTCAACACTAATCCCGAAAGTATAGGGAGTGTGGGATGATGATCATATCAATCTTGGAACCACTTCCAAAACACATCGTCACTTCACCCTTAACTAGTCTCTATTCATTCTGCAACTCCCATTTCGAGTTACTAATCTTAGCAACTGAACTAGTATCAAATACTGAGGGGTTGCTATAAACACCAGTAAAGTACACATCAATAACATGTATATCAAATATACCTTTGTTCACTTTGCCATCCTTCTTATCCGCCAAATACTTGGGGCAGTTCTGCTTCCAGTGACCAGTCCCTTTGCAGTAGAAGCACTTAGTCTTAGGCTTAGGTCCAGACTTGGGCATCTTCACTTGAGCAGCAACTTGCTTGACGTTCTTCTTGAAGTTCACCTTCTTCCCATTGCCCTTTTCTTGAAACTAGTGGTCTTGTCAACCATCAACACTTGATGCTTTTCTTGATTTCTACCTTCGTCAATTTCATCATCACGAAGAGCTTGGGAATCGTTTCTGTTATCCCTTGCATATTATAGTTCATCAGGAAGTTCTAGTAACTTGGTGATAGTGACTAGAGAACTCTGTCGATCACTATCTTATCTGGAAGATTAACTCCCACTTGATTCAAGTGATTGTAGTACTCAGACATTCTGAGCACATGCTCACTGGTTGAGCTAGTCTCCTCCATCTTGTAGGCAAAGTACTGTCAGAGGTCTCATACCTCTTGACACGGGCATGAGTATGAAATACGAATTTCAACTCTTGGAACATATCATATGCTCTGTTGCGTTCAAAACGTCTTTGAAGCCCCGATTCTAAGCCGTAAAGCATGGTGCACTAAACTATCAAGTAGTCATCATATCGAGCTTGCCAAACGTTCATAACGTTTGCATCTGCTCCTGCAATCTATCTGTCACCTAGTGGTGCATCACGGACATAATTCTTCAATGCAGCAATGAGGATAGATCATAGATCCAATTCGCATCATTGCAACTAACATCTTTCAACTTAGTTTTCTCTAGGAACATATAAAAAATAAAATAGGGGAGCTAAACGCGAGCTATTGATCTACAACATAGATATGCAAATACTATCAGGACTAAGCTCATGATAAATTAAAGTTCAATTAATCATATTACTTAAGAACTCCCACTTAGATAGACATCCCTCTAGTCATCTAAATGATCACGTGATCCAAATCAACTAAACCATGTCCGATCATCACGTGAGATGGAGTAGTTTTCAATGGTGAACATCACTATGTTGATCATATCTACTATATGATTCACGCTCGACCTTTCGGTCTCCAATGTTTCGAGGCCATATCTGCATATGCTAGGCTCGTCAAGTTTAACCCGAGTATTCTGCGTGTGCAAAAATAACTTGCACCTATTTTATGTGAACGTAGAGCTTATCACACCCGATCATCACGCGGTGTCTCGGCACGACGAACTTTCGCAACAGTGCATACTCAGGGAGAACACTTGTACCTTGAAATTTAGTGAGAGATCATCTTATAATGCTACCGTCAAATTAAGCAAAATAAGATACATAAAGGATAAACATCACATGCAATCAATATAAGTGATATGATATGACCATCATCATCTTGTGCCTTTGATCTCCATCTCCAAAGCACCGTCATGATCACCATCGTGACCAGCGCGACACCTTGATCTCCATCGTAGCATCGTTGTCGTCTCGCCAACTATTTCTTCTACGACTATCACTACCGCTTAGTGATAAAGTAAAGCAATTACATGGCGATTGCTTTTCATACAATAAAGCAACAACCATATGGCTCCTGCCAGCTGCCGATAACTCCGTTACAAAACATGATCATCTCATACAATAAAATTTAGCATCATGTCTTGACCATATCACATCACAACATGCCTTGCAAAAACAAGTTAGAAGTCCTCTGCTTTGTTGTTGCAAGTTTTACGTGGGTGCTACGGGCTGAGCAAGAACCGTTCTTACCTATGCATCAAAACCACAACAATTTTTCGTCAAGTATGTGCTGTTTTAACGTTCAACAAGGACCGAGCGTAGCCACACTCGATTCAACTAAAGTTGGAGAAACTGACACCCGCCAGCCTTCTGTGTGCGAAGCACGTCGGTACAACCAGTCTCGCGTAAGCGTACGCGTAATGTCAGTCTAGGCAGCTTCATCCAACAATACCGCCGAATCAAAGTATGACATGCTGGTAAGCAGTCTGACTATATCACCCACAACTCACTTGTGTTCTACTCGTGCATATAACATCTAGGCATAAACCTGGCTCGGATGCCACTGTTGGGGAACGTAGTAATTTTGTCCTGGAATTGTCACGGCAGATGTCCTAGTGTGAGGACTTAGTCGTGAGGCCAACGCATCTATGTGGTAGCTTGAGAGGGGTTGGTCGGGACGACAGACACGAGACGGATCAACACACAAGACAAGGATTTAGACAGCTTTGGGCCCCAGGAAACATCATCCGGTAATAACCCTACATGTTGTTTGTGGCTAGGTCTCATTATGATCATGAGGGAGTCGCCGGTAAGCCGGCTCTTTGTGTCTAGCCCTAGAGATTGTTTCTTCTTGCTTGTCCCTCTTTGGGGTGCCCTACCCCTCCTTATATAAGTTGAAGGGGCAGGTTACATGTGGAGTCCTATTAGGATTAGGACTAGTCTATTACAAGTGGAATCCTAGTCTGCCCCCCTTAAGGGAAAACTCATTATGCCTTTCCTCGTAAACCGGCCCACCATAACATGAGCCGGCCTTATGGGCCTTGGGCCTAGTCTTCTATCTGACCCGCCGTTAGGGCCATCCATGAGTCGCCAGGCTCGCCAGTCGTCAGACCAGTGAGCCACCGGACTCCTAAGTCGCCAATCCTCCGGCGGGTTACCAATAAAACACCAAGCCCGGCCGGGTCATACTTCCAGCCGGGTCATACCACGGGGTATATCCCCGGCATTATCCCCCAGTTTAATTTGGATTTATCCATGTTAAACTGATCTTGTAAAATAAACACAAGAACAAACTTGATAGGTTGTGCTCCGGGTTAAATATTTTCCAGAACCGGCACCTGATCATCTTTAAGTTCTTGTCATTTCCTCCTGGATGCATACTCAAGATCTTATAGCAAATCTCCTTTAACAGATATGTCCAAACCTTGCCAATAAAAAAATCCACGCACTTCTTCTAAAAAATCCGGGTCAATAGGCCAGCTTCATAACCAATTTGCTGACATTGGCTCTTGTAGAGAAATATTATAAGAAATAATCCATTTGAGTCGGCCTTCAATGCTCTGACTTGACAAAAAATATTGGTCTTGAAATATTCAACTGATATTCAGTCGGCTTAAAGATGTAGATCTTGCTGATTTATGATTGCGAAAATTGCCGGGTTATAAATAAATGATGTCGGGTCATGATTGTTGCAAACACTGGGTTAATCTGGTCTGCTCCAAACTGAGAATTTTTTTTAAAAAAAACTCCCTTATATGTACATCGCCTATAACCCCCAAGTGTCGGGTTGTCATGGTTGCAGCAACCTGGGACTTGTAATTGCCTTATGCTTATGAAAACTTCAACCAGTGTAGCCCCCAAGGGCCTGGTAATTATGCAATAATGAGCAGGGACTTTGTAGATATAACCATGTAAACTTGAACAACAACGTGTAGCCCCCAAGGGCCGGCTCAGTAAGATAATACTGAGCTGGGACTTTGTATATAATTTATTGATAATAACATCATATAATATAATCTCCACCATGGGGCTTGAACCCACGTCCACCAGGTTAAGAGCTTTGTACTCTACCAACTGAGTAGTGGACCATTCAATATAATGGATTAATACTTGTGTACCTTGAATTTTTGACAGGAGCAATTGGTAGCCCCCAAAGGCCGGCTCATTACAATGTGATGAGTCGGGTCTTCAATAAGTTAAGCAAAAAATGACTTTGCATTAGCCCCCAAGTGCCATGGTGCATGCTGGCAGTGACATGGGACTTGCATATTTGATTTGATCTCAATCTGAATAATGTAGCCCCCAAGTGCCGGGTCGTAAGCCTGCAGCGCCTCGGGACTATTCCTTCCATTGTAGAATAAATCATACCCGTTGATAAATTAATAGCCATTGCGCCAAAGCGACTTTGATTACCTTATCTGTTGACAAGTAAATCCAGAGTTTAAATACCCAGCGGCTCTTGGCCGATGGCGATTTAATACGCCTCCATTGTAAGCCGGAATTTTTATAACCCGGCGGCTTATAGCCTTTGAGAAAATCCAGAATGGATAATCATTTTGAAGCATCAATTTTGATAATGAGCTTGAACTTAATCATTTATATAAGTCATATTTCTGCAAATCCTGCACAGAGTTTAAACAACATATACTCTGGCGACTTAACGTCAAAATCCAGGGCGGGTAACAACCCAAACATAATATAGTCTTTACGCAATTATGGAAAAGACTAGGATTAAGGTCATTCAAGCCTAAACATACTGGCGACTTAACGTCAAAAGCCAGCGCGGGTCATCCAACCTTGCATATTTATATAATTAGGAAAATACACCTGTAGAATTGGCTCATATTGCCGGCTTACATCGCCGTATCCAATAAGAGCAATAATCCAATGATTGATAAGCGCATAATTCCAATCGCACAATCCAAAATATACCACCGACTTAAAGTCCATAACCAGGGCAGGTTTAAACATCATCAAATATCATACCTGTGATATTGAATCGTACTGCCGGCTTATGATGCATGTGCAATAAGGGTGATAACCCAATCTTTAGAAGCCAAAACTTCCAAATGTTTATGATTGTCATATGCTGGCGACTTATCATCCAAAGTCAAGCCGGATTAAATAGAAACCACACATATATGCTTCAGATATGAGCAAAAAATCTCAAGACAAACCAAAAAGACTGTTTTCAAACAAAACTTAAGCCAAATAGAAAGAAATAATTGAGACTTCTGATTCAAATACGATCAGTAAAAAGTTCCAAAGGGGTTAAGCTAGGATTCGAATACGATCATGTATCCCCCAGTGGCTTTGGCGTTGCGTCGATCAAGAGGGTACCGAAAACTATGTTTTCTTTGGTTCGAATACAACCTATGTTTGAACAGGAAGCCCCCAAACGACATTGAGAGTTTTTTAACGACTCTGATTTGAATACGATCAAAGTCGGACCCAGAAGGGGTTAAGCTATGATTCGAATATGATCAAGTAGCCCCCTAGTGAGTTTGGCATTGTGCCGATCAAGAGGGTACCGACAGCTATGTTCTCTTTGGTTCGAATACGACCTATGTTCGAACAGGAAGCCCCAAGTGACCTTGAGAATATTTAACGACTCTGATTCAAATACGATCAGGGTCGGACCAAAAGAGGTTAAGCTAGATTCAAATACGATCAGGCCCCCAATGGTCATTGAAGCAGGGTACCTATGTTTGAGTTGTGCTTTGCAATAGACTCTCCTTGGTCCCTTTGATTTTTCCTGAGAACTCAACTTTGCAAGAGATAATTCTTCTTGAACCAGAATTTTTTAAACCGGGTTTGAGAGCTTCAGAGCTTTGTGGGAGACAGGATTTCCCTTGAACCGGATGGTAAACCGGAAGCATCATTGGGAGCCGGAATTTTTCTGACGGCCTTTTAAATTTTCATTGATAGAGCAGTAATCTCCGAGGCCGGGTTATTTTTCCCTCCAATGACCCGGAATTCTTGAATGCATTGAAACCGGCCAATTCTGCTGAGTCATACCATTGTAGCCCCCGAGTCTCAAGACGACTAGAGGAGTTGGCTTGAGATTCTCCATATTTGACTATAGCAGAAGGTGTATATCATTGGCGTTGATAGCGCGATGTGAATCCACAGAAGGTTGCGGTGACTGCGCCGGGTTGTAAATGATCCCGCATGAGCCGTGTCAGCAACTCGACCAATGGTTCCTTCCAACTGGCTTTCTGAAGTTAACCAAACTGTAGCAGCGACGACTTGTGCACCTGCCCATTGAGCCATCCAGTGCAGACGACGACTGATAATACATGATAATTTGCCTCTAATTTGTTGGAAGAAAACCGGGCTACCCAAGCAGTGACTTGCTCATACTCAATAAATAGCTCATGCAGACAGGTGCGGCACGGTGTGTTAATGTAGACCGGGCTGCGAGAAATGAACGGAAAAGACGACTGCAGCATCAGAGGCGGCTCAGACAGATGAGTTGGCCGCGGTGTTGTAAGCCGGCGCAGATGAGAAAGTAGGTCATGAGGTTGATGTAGACTGCATAGTAGGGCGGCGGCTTATACGCGTGTTGACATAGACCGGACCGTGTGTTCGTCGAGCAGTACGACACAGACGATCGTCAATGTAGACTGATGTCGGTGTGAAAGTGCAACTATCCCTAGGTGGTTTTGGTAATTCCTAACAACATATAGCTCATTGAGCTAACATCATTCCAAGATGAATATTTCAGGAAAAGCTCAATGAATGGAATGGCATGGATGAGAAAAGTGGATCCCTCAAAATGCTAAGGATAAAAGGATTGGCTCAAGCTCAAAAGCTCAAGACTCTACATTTTATATTTTAGTGATCCAAGATTACATTGAGTCTATAGGAAAAGATAATACTATCAAGGAGGGATGAGGTGTTGCTTAATGAGTTTCTTGCTCCACAGTGCTTAGTAATATGCTCCAAAACCCTCAACTACTTTCTCATATCCACATATGACCTAAACCAAAAGTCAAACTCGACCCCACCGATTCTTTCTACCCGGCGCCACAGAGTTCAGATGTCATAGCCAGTGCCACAAACCATAGGCAAATCGGTCTCATCGATAGGGATCTCGGTCTCACCGAGATGGGGTTGTAATCTCTCTGTTTCCCTTCATAACATTTCGGTACCACCGAGATGAGCGATCGGTCCCACCGAGATTGCAATGTAAACTCCCTGTTTCCTTTTCGTAACATTTCGGTCCCACTGAAATGAGCGAATCAATCCCACCGAGTTTACCTCACCAACTCTCTGGTTAGCTTATTACCAAAATCGGTCTCAGCGAGTTTGTGTAATCAGTCTCACCGAGATAACGTTATGCCCTAACCCTAACCATATCGGTCCTACCGAGTTGCATGTCGGTCCCATCGAAAATCCTAACGGTCACTAGATTTGCTGAATCGGTATGACCGAGTTTACCAATTCGGTCCCACCGAGTTTGGCAAGTTGTGTGTAACGGTTAGATTTTGTGTGGAGGCTATATATACCCCTCCACCTCCTCTTCATTCGTGGAGAGAGCCATCAGAACAAACCTACACTTCCAACTTGCTATTTCTGAGAAGGAACCACCTACTCATGTGTTGAGGCCAAGATATTCCATTCCTACCATATGAATCTTGATCTCTAGCCTTCCCCAAGTTGCTTTCCACTCAAATCTTGTTTCCACCAAATCCAAATCCTGTGAGAGAGAGTTGAGTGTTGTGGAGACTATCATTTGAAGCACAAGAGCAAGGAGTCCATCATCAACACACCATTTGTTACTTCTTGGAGAGTGGTGTCTCCTAGATTGGCTAGGTGTCACTTGGGAGCCTCCAACAAGATTGTGGAGTTGAACCAAGGAGTTTGTAAGGGCAAGCAGATCGCCTACTTCGTGAAGATCTACCGCTAGTGAGGCAAGTCCTTCATGGGCGACGACCATGGTGGGATAGACAAGGTTGCTTCTTCGTGGACCCTTCGTGGGTGGAGCCCTCCGTGGACTCGCACACCCGCTACCCTTCGTGGGTTGAAGTCTCCATCAACGTGGATCTACGATAGCACCACCTATCGGAACCACGCCTCAAAAATCACCGTGTCTTCAAATTGCGTTTGAATTCTCCAAACCCTTCCCTTTACATTCTTCCAAGTTGCATGCTTTACTTTCCACTGCTCATATACTCTTTGCATGCTTGCTTGAATTGTGTTAAGATTGCTTGACTTGTGCTAAGATAGCTAAAATCTGCCAAAGACTAAAATTGGGAAAAGGATAAGTTTTTATTTGGTCAAGTAGTCTAATCACCCCCCTCTAGACATACTTTCGATCCTACAAGTGGTATCAGAGCTTTGGTCTCCATTTGCTTTGATTTACATAGCTTTTGGTGATCATAGCCTTGGTTTCACAACCTAGGAGAGTATGGCGTCTAGCGAGGGAAATTATCACCGTAGAGGTCCTTACTTTGATGGTACTAATTTTGCTAGTTGGAAGCATAAGATGAAAATGCATATTCTTAGACATAACCCCGCCGTTTGGGCTATTGTGTGTATTGGCTTGCAAGGTGAATTCTTTGATGGGAGAGAACCAAACCTTGAAGCTAGTGCGGAATAGTTGAAGATGCTGCAATACAATGCTCAAGCTTGTGATATCCTCTTCAATGGATTGTTCCCCGAAGAATTCAACAAAATCAGTCGTCTTGAGAATGCAAAGGAAATTTGGGATACTTTGATTGATATTCATGAAGGTACCGACTCCGTCAAGGAATCCAAGTTGGATGTGCTCCAAAGTCAACTTCACAAGTTCAAAATGAAGGATGGTGAAGGTGTCGCTGAAATGTACTCTAGGCTTGCTCTTATCACAAATGAGATTGCCGGCTTAGGAAGTGAAGAGATGACCGACAAATTCATCATCAAGAAGATCCTAAGAGCTTTGGACGGAAAATATGATACCGTGTGCACATTGATCCAAATGATGCGCAATTACAAAGATCTCAAGCCAACGGAAGCCATTGGAAGAATTGTTGCTCATGAGATGTCACTCAAGGATAAGGAGGAACTTCACAACAAGTCTAGTGGTGCTTACAAAGCCTCATGTGAAGCCCCCACATCATCAAGTGAGAAACAAACCTTCAATGAAGAATTGAGCTTAATGGTGAAGAACTTCAACAAGTTCTACAAGAGTAGAAGCAAAGAAAGAAGCTCCAAGTCAAGGTCCTACAATGACAAAAGATCTTCTAGTCGAGAGCGCAATTGCTATAATTGTGGGAGACCCAGACACAATTCCAATGAGTGTACGGCACCCCACAAAATAAGAGAAGAATCACCCAAGAGGAGAAGTAGAAGAGAAGAATCACCACCAAGAGAGAGGAGGAGTAGAGATGATCGTTATGAACGAAGAACATCCCGGAGAAGCAAGGATTCGGAAAGGAAGGACAAGTCATCAAGGAGCTACACAAAACGAAGACATCAAGCTCAAGTTGGTGAATGGGTATCCGGCTCCGACTCCGACAATCACTCTGAGAGAAGCTATCACTCCGACTCCGAATATACTCAAGATGAAGGTGTTGTCAACCAACTCCTACGACATATTTGATTCACCAAATGAAGGACCTGGAAGATGCTTCATGGCTAAAGGCCCAAAGGTAACACACCACTACAAAAAAAATACACTTCCGTGATGATACGTGTTTGTCACAGTAGGTCGCGTTTTTTGTCATGCATGTACATCCATGACAAATTTATGACAGAATCAAGATAGTCATACATGTGCTGTCGTAGAAGTGTTCCATGACATTACCAAAATTATCACCACGGAAGTGTCCACGTCCATGACGATAAATCGCGCATCACAGAAGTGCTTTCGTTAAGGGTGACCGACACGTGGCATCCACCATAACGGAACACCGTTAAGCTATCGGGTCGGGTTTTCGACCCGATAACCCGTTAACAGCCCCGACCAATGGGAAATTTCCACGTGTAAAATTCTAATTGGCCGAAGGGAACACCTGTCAGCTCATCAGTGGGCCAGATGTCGCCCGTCCATTGGAGGAGACATGCCTATGGTACGTTGACACGTGGCTGGGCCCAACAAAGGCCCATATAGGTTAAAAAGGCCGGCCTAGTCAAAGGCCCGTAGAACTTAATCAGGTACTAGTGGGCCAGCCCAATAACGGCCTGCTTAATAAAGGCCCATTTACAGCCCGAAACCAGATCTGGCCCATTAATTGTTCGCCGAATATTTGGGCCCATTTATAGCCCGAAGCCAGATCTAGCCCATTAATTGTTCGCCCAATATTTGGGCCCATTTGCGGCCTGAAGCCAGATCAGGCCCGTTAATTGTTCGTCGAATATTTGGGCCCAACTACAGCCCAGTGACTTTCGGCCTATTAGAGGCCTGATGTGGACATGGGCCCATTTCAGCCTGGTGTGACTTTCGGCCTGGGAATGGCCCGTGCTGCCCATGGGCCATATATGGTCCGACGGGACATCAGGCCCAATAACGGCCCGTGCTAAAGGTGGCAACAGTTAAGCCCAACGTGACTTTGGGCCTGTTAAAGGCCTGTCACGTAATTTGGCCCGTTGATGCCTGTACTAAGCTTTCAACCTCTTAAAGGCCCATGATATCAGTGGGACAACTAAGGCCCGAGATATGTTTCGGCCTGGTAACGGCCCGTGAGCTAACTGGGCCCATAACGGCCCGGTCTACATTTCGGCCTGCTGAAGGCCCGTCGACGACTAGTGAAAATTGAGGCCCAACATGCATTTTGGCCTGCTAAAGGCCCGTGGCTTCATCTCGGCCATAACAGGCTAGTACAATATTCAGCCTGTTAATGGCCCAATGCTACCTGGGCCGAACTAAACGCTGGGTCGACAAAAGGCCCAACTAAAATATAGGCCGATGTAAGTTTGGGCCTGGCGCAATGTGTGAAGGCCCCAATCATTTGGGCCCAAGAAAGACGCAGGCCGGCCCAATTGTGGCCCGCTGAAAACCTGGCCCGTTATCGAATGTTTCGGCCCGGTCAACAACATCTGATTTTTTTAGATAGCGAATGATGGAAGTAACTAGTAGGAATTAAGAACAAACCTACTCTGCACAATAAAGAAATTACGGCATAGTAACTAAGAATAAACCTACACTATACAATAAAGGATTTAAGGTATATTACATCCACTGGGCGTCAAAGTTCGCCACCAGTGATCATAAAGCGCAACGAAGAAGTAGATTACAAAAACTGGGCACCATTGCAGCGTAACAAAATAATACTGAACCGAGACCACTTCCAAGATAGTTCAAGAAAGGATAGCCTTGCGGGGGAACTGCTGCGCAAGCTACTGAGCAAGGCTGTGAGACCAGCCTAGCATGTCGGTCATAGCTTCCAGGTGTAGCTATTTAGCGATGAGGTTCTCATTGGTGTTCTCCGCAATCTTTCTTAGAGATAGGACTTCAAGTCGAAGTTGAGTTGCAGAATGCCTTTCTGCTAGAACTTGGGACTGAAGAAGTCAAACTGATTCAGACAACGAATTCTGTGAGCTTGTCTGACTGTTTGTCTCAAGTAACTTGAACACTGCATCAAGACAAGACTTTGGGGTTGTCTCGCTATCTTCAAGATGTTTTGCCTTCTTTGTTGCAATATATGTTGGGTTTGTCTCACAGCCTTCAGTAGAGTTGTGCATGCCATCAGGCATATCACCCTGAAACAAAGCAGAGAGATGACAGGTTTTATACGTGTATAAACAAAGATGATAATTGTTGTGTCAATTCTATCCAATTTCAAATTAGAAAATAAAGAGTAAGTTCAAAATATCAATAGCATAATTTGGCATTGTTCATAATGCGGGGAGCTTCACCACACTACTGGATTACTATATCAACATAACAAGCATAGATGAAGGGCAAAGAAAATCATTGTATCTATTTTGGATAATGTGCATGGCATGTTGTCCATATCATCAGCCACATCAGTAAGATAAAACAGGAGATGACAAGGTGCAAACGTGGGCTTCTTCACCACACACTGGATTATAGATCCACAAAACCAAGCATATATATAGGGAGTATTAAGTAATGTGCATGGTATGAATAAGAAATTTGGTTTTACAAGTAAAACTTGGAACTTATGGTTCTTACGAACATGCATTTTGGTAGAAACAGCAAACTAAACAGTAGTAAATGATAGGGAGTATGAGAAAATTAAACAGGAGTTGAGGATAATGGCTTTAGAAGGACTGACTTACATTAACAGTTAACACCGGCTTTATAATGCCCTTCTCCATGTTAAGGGAAGGATAACTCAAGAATTTTAGCACATAATCCTCTTCATAAGCATTGCCTTTACTCTACATTTTGTAGAGAGTAATTATAGATATGATAATACTGGAAGGGATAGAGGATAATGAAGATAAGATGCAGATTGATGCTACATAATCAACTACCAATCCCTGGAAGTACAAGCGTTACAGGACAAAATGTATTGACAAGAGCAATGGGCTACACTTCTGCACTGGCATTGTCTGTGTATTCTACTTGTTGGTAAGATTAAATATAGATCTAATCTTTTTTAGTAAATGGTGAGCGAGGAAGATAAGATGCAGAATGCTACAAAATGAACCAATCCCTCTTCCCATAATACAAGAGTGTTTTGAACACTGGTGTACTGTACAAAACGTTCTTATATTATGGGACGGAGGGAGTAGCTGTTAATGTAAGTACAGTGATAGACCACGTTCAGTCCTTACAAGAGGACTGCAGAGCTAAACCTCTTGTAAAACAATGGGTTGATTCTAAATTTGTGTAAGAGTCCATACGGATCTTATAATGTCCACCAAATGGGCGATTACGAGGCTAACATGTGCAGTGATGCTACATAATCAAACAACTATGAAAGTAAGTATGGTCATACAGGGCAAGAGGTACTCACGAGAGCAATGCAGTGTGCAGTATAGTTGCGAGATTCTGTGGTCCCTTGAGAATGAATGTTCTTCTGCTAACAGTTTTCGTACAAGTGAGACATTAAGGCAAATGGAGAAATGTAGTTCAAATTGTGATGTGATATCATTGACAGTACCTTACGTTGCAGCCGAGACCAATGTGTAACAAGATTATTCCAGTCACCGTCAGATAAATGTAACACTGGAGACTTTACAGAAATTTCGTTCAGAGGCTTGCCATCGAAGTGCGCTTGCCTCAGGTAGGAACGATACTTCATCAACGAGTGCTTGAAAAGTGCAACCAACTCTTGCTCGTCATCACAATCCAGTTTGCTCCTCGCCTATTTAAAAGAATGAAATCTTGTGTCTTCTGTCAGTAGAAACATATGCAGTAATGACCATGAATAACATTAGTACATTACTTACGCGTAAGTTGCGGAGGAAGACTGGAAATTGTTCTGTGTCTGCGGTATAATCTTTCCATGAAGGAAAGATGCGCACAAAGTTCCTGACAACAACATAAGCTTCATCTTCTAAACTGGGAAGAAATGGAACAGGGGTCCTATTTGCTGCAATTGGGGCTCTCTCTGGTTCGAAAAGGGATTTGGCAACTGGATTTGGTGTACTCTTTGCTGGTATGGGGGGTTTGCGTCGTACAGATGGTGCTATGTCAACTGGCATAATCATACTATTTGCTGCAGTTGGGGTCTGCTGAGTTGGGGCATCAGAAATGACCAGTGTAGTAGGGCTAGAGTCTGCTAGAGTTGGGGTATTTTGTGGGTCAGGTGATATTGCAACTACACCTAATGGGCTATTTGATTTATCAGGTGCCACTACCTTTTCCAAATACTTTGCTTGTGCTCCTCCACGATCAGCAATCGCCCTCTTCCTTTTGAACGTCTGATACACAAGAACAACATTTGAATGGATAAATGTGGTATGATGACAGATGGAATATGTACTGAAAATGGATAGGCAGGACGTATTCACATACACGATGTGTAAACTAAGCTAATGGCAGTTCAACAAAGTAGAAGCAATGCAAAGCATCAGTTGCAAGATATGTGCGAGCAATGTAACCTTCGAAAGTTAGAGCAAGTACCTTGATGGGTGAATAAGATAGGGCATCTTCCTCTGACTCCTACACTAGGGAGCTACATTGACATAGGTCTCCCTCTAGCTCAAAATCACTGTTAGGATCATATTCTGAGCATGAATCTGTAGGTGGAGAGCGTTTGCATTGCATTGCATCTAGACTTGATTTCAGTCCCTTAATGCCAAGTTTGACAGACATGGCATTGTTCTGCTTTATTCTTTTCATGCGCGCAAGCTCATAATCATTATGATACTGTTCAGAATCTGAGATTCATGAAAACATAAAAAATAGTCAGATTATCTATGGAATGCATTGCGGATTCAACTCGGAGAGTGTGTCCCTATAAACCCCTGCATATGCAAAGTTCACCTCCCCAACCATGCTGACCAGACCACACACAAAAATACAGACCCCTTATGTCTCTATAACAGGCAGGCACACATTTCAAAACTGAAGTAGGAACATTAGAATCATATGAAATTCGTATTTGAACAAATAAACTAAGCAATTATGAGTGGCGTAATGTTTAGCTTCAAGGGTGGAGTGTTGGTAGTGCGACACAAAGCAAGTAGGCAGATTGTATTCCATGTAAAAGATTGAAACCTATGTAAAAGCTGGAAATGACACTTTCTTTCTATACAATGCAGTGTTCGTTACACACATGATGGAAGAGATCACATAGAGAAATACTATTCACTTAGGTCTACGGTTCTAGTATTTAGAAACAGGGTGGTCCACCCTAAGATAATATTGACAACAAATATGACAAGGCTAGCATAGATGTAGTGAATCAATCATTTACTTGTGAGCTTATTAGGACAAGTATGCAGAATTGTAACTGCAGTAAGAGACCGTCCAAAATCTGAATGAAGAAGTTTGACTAGCACTTATTGTTTGCAACTAATCGACGTGAATAATTGGATATTATATTGAATTAGTAAGAAAGACAAGTAAAATTGTCAACAAACCTAGCTTGCAGTAGTAATCTGGGTCAATGTCACTACGACCAACAATCCAAAATGACTAGTTTCTGTTCCGAGGGCCAAAATTTTGAAAACCCTGTGAACTTTAAAGGTACTAAAGATTACCGAAATACATCTGAACCATAAAGTGTAGGTAGCACTGAGCACACAACAAACCCTAATGAAAGTCCTGCCTAATGAGTAATGAATTAATTAGAAAATGGGTGATGAGGAGTGGCTGCTGAGTGTTGAGGACGTATCTCAGGATAAATCGGGTTGGCTTGGTGGGTGTTGCACGCCTGAGCCCTGAACGGACTGGGAAGGTAGGCACGGCGGTGCGCCCAGGCAGCGGTGACGCTGTTGGGCGAGCGGCTCCTGGCCTCCTGTTAGTCCGGCGTCTCCTCCTAGAGTCATGCCATCCGGGGACGGCAAGTCGCCGGTGAGGCAGGCGGCTGGGGGTGAGTAGAGATCGGAAGCCCGCAGCAGAATAGAGGGGAATCTGGGCATGGGACGACCCAAAATCCTAGGGTGGGTCGACCCACCGTGGGCACCCTGTAGAGATACACACCCGAGCGGTGAACATGCATTTTCGAAACTAATTTAGGAACATTTAGCTGACCAATTAAACAACTCTGTTTTAATAATATCAGATTCGTATTTGAACATCTAAGCTTGTTTAGCTTGATGCGTGGAGCAGTGTTATTATGACACGAAGCACGTATTCTGATCGTATAGTGATCATAAAAGGGGGAAACTCTAAGCATATTTTTTTAGCAAAAGAGGGTTTTCCCTCCGATTTCTATTAAAGAAACCACCACGGAACCAACATGATCAATTAAACCCTAAGCATGATCAATTAAACCGTATTATGGCTGTGCCATGGCAGATTTGAAGCTGCAAACCGGAGAAATGATATTTAGCATCCATTGTTTGCTTCAAACTGAGAACCAACTTAAGATCTATTTTCTGGTTGAGATCAAAAAGTTGAGGAGATATGAAGTACCACCTCTCTTGTGGCGCCGTGTAGGCATCGGGGGTGCGATGGCTGTTGGTGGCGTTGAAGCAGATCTGCGACGGTAGACGGGTGCATCGGGGGATAAGTCCCGTTGCGGTGGAAGAGAAGGTCGAGTGAGCGGCCCCGGCAAAGAGGACGACGGTGCCGATGAAGCGAGAGGACGCGATGCAAGGCTATTGGTCCGTCGCCGTGGATGAGAAATGTCCATCTCTAGCAGTGGACAACACGGTCTTGGTAGGCGCTCCGGCATGGTGGAGGACGGTGGCGATGGATGTGGTGGAGGACGGCGGCGATGGATGGGGTGGCGGACGGAGGCTGGTGTGGGGATGGGGTGTTCTAGCGCGGACGGTGTATGAATGGGAAAATGGAGGGAGAGGTACGGGGAACCATGTTTCTGGGACGCGCCTGTCTGAAATATGGGGAAGTTACGAACTTAGCCCCCGTTTAAAATTTGGACGTCTCGTCGGTTGGGGATAGGACGGTAATCTCGCATCTCGCCAATATTTGCCCAGAGCGATTTCGGGCGAGGAGAGGGTGGTTGGCGCCCATGGTTGGCGCCCACGGTGTATGAACAGGGCTGACAGGTAGGGCGGTTGTCTCACGTCTGAGTGAAGTTACAAACCTGCCCCTATTGAAAATATTTGCCTACATCGATTTCGGCCGAGTTGAGTTTGTTTTGCCGCACACCGTGTATGAATGGGGAATGGAGGGAGAAACAAAGGTCTTTCGGATGAGCTTGAATCAAATGTGTTTTGCCGCCCATGTTTGACGCCCACCGTGTCGGAATGGGCTCAGAGGCGGTCGTGTCACGTCTAATTGAAGTTACTAACCTACCCCTATTTAGAGCAGTGGAAATCGAGCCGATGGATTGTCCGTGTAATGGGTAGACAGTAATTTCCATCTCCCAAACACTTGGCTTCGGGCAGCCGACGTGGGAGTGGACATTTTGTAGCTTCTTTCAAATTTTGGGACAATAAGCATCCACGTTTACCCTGGCAACTAAATTCGAATCCATTTTGTATTTCTATATGAATCTTTATAAATCGTTCTATGTGTTTTTATATATCTTCAAAAGGACGACAAATATGTATTCCACTGTCATATATGAATATGGTTTACAAATGCCGATACTCAAATTCAGAAACTAGTATCCAGTTTAAGGTGAATTCGAATATTTGGAACACTTCATGTCCAACTCAAATGTCACACACAACATAATGTGTACTCCCATTTAGATATGTACACAAGCGATGTATCAAGATTCAAATACCGAGTCAATCAACCAAGAATGTACAGAACTAATAGATATATAAACACTTATAGAGTATATGGATAAATAATATCAACTAACATACATAAGTCAGGCCGCTGTACTTTTTTTTGGCTACAACAGCATCTTTTTTTTAGCCAGCATCTCGGCCCTTTCCGATGCGTGCCACTTATGGTCCATCTATACTACTACTATTGCTGAATGCACATTCAGCCCGGTTGGTATATTTATAGGTCTGGCACAGGAATCCAAATGAAATGTCTCCGAGTCTTATCAATTAATACAGACTTGTGCTCAAATAAAATTACAAACCAAAAAACAAAAAAAATTATTACATGATCTCTAAAACAAATGGTTTGATTGATTACATGAACAAACAACACAAAGGTTATTCAACTATGGAAAGAACATTTCACCTATGATTTACCAAGTAGGAATTTAATTTCCTTTTTTCCTTCAGGACCTTAACAATCTGGTCAGTCTCATCTTGCTTTGTTTTGAAATCCACCAAATATTTAATGGTTGTCTTGAGTACTGCTTGTGATTGTGTTGTTTGCTTCCTCAACATGTCAACTTCATCTCTAAGTGCAGAAGCAGAATCTCTTTCTACCACTAGTTTAGCCTCTAGAGCATCAGCAGTTGGCAATTCATAATGCACGATTGGGCCGGTGTCACTGTTGTGGGATGATGCAACGTCCATGGGGACCTTGCTCTTTGATCTTGGGCTAACCTGTTTTGCCATTAAAGTTCCGACTGGATTCATAAAAATTGAAGTTAGCAAAACATCTCAACTGGGAGTTATAACAGCAAACCAGTTAAACAAACAAGGAATTAAAGAGTTTCAATTGGATGCTGAAAAGTACTCCCTCCGTCCCATAATGTAAGACGTTTTTTAACACTATGCTAGTGTCAAAAAACGACCTATATTATGGGACGGAGGGAGTAGTTATTAACATCATTGTAACCCGCTGTTGCAGCAGCAAAGCAGTTAAACAAACAAGTAGATATTTAAGTTAAGGCAAACAGGTAATTCTTAACAGTAAGTATCAAACACATAGATAGGCGCAGTCTAAAATATGATTAACAGGCTGTGCCATTATGTAATCAGTAGCAAACTAAATTAAGCCAAGCAACATAATTGAACAATTTTGCAATAAGTGGCTAACTAAAATTCCGAGAAGCAGGTAACTGAACTTACGCTAGTTCTTTGTACAGGCACACTGCAACAAAGGAGTCCATGGCATCAATTGCTTGGATACGCAGTCCCAATACTTCTTTCTTCCCACACTGCATGGCTAAGTCGAATGGTTAATCTGGTAAGATGGTGCGTCCTTGATATGTTATATGAGGACGTGTAGTCAGACTAGTTGTAGCCAAACACATCACACTAGCAACCTTCACATTATTGGCGAACTCAGTTCATAGAAACAAGCAATTCAACCATTCTGTGGGTAAATCAAAAGCGCCACTGGAATATTTTTAACTATCCAATCATACACGCAAAAAGGGGCAACGCCACCATGGGGGCTGGTATGGGCGGCCGCCTCAGGTGGCTGGAAAGTGTGCACCTAGTTTGAGTCATCCAGGTTGGCTCACGCTAGTTTTGTTCGTCCCAACGCATGAGCAGGAAATGTAAAAAATGAAGAAAAATGTTTCAATTTGGATGGGCCAATAACATAAGTGCAAGGCAGGCCCTATAGCAGGCTCGCGGCCCAAACGAGCGCCTCCCATATCGATCGACAGCAGGAAAAATCCCAATTCATTCGCTCCAGCCTCCAGTCTGGTTCACTCCTAACCTAGCCGCTGTTGGACAGACCGACACAACACTTCCTCGCGCCCTCGTTGGAAGGCGGTCGCCGGGCTTCAAGCGAACGGAAGGACAAGAAGATGATGATCCAACCCTAGGTGTAGCCTGCATAGGAGGCAGCGGCGGCAGCACGGGCATGGCATCGAGCTTGCGCAAATGGACAGTCGCAGCTTGCAAGAGTAGCATGCGCAACGAGCAGGTACATCACATCCCTGATTATATCTAATTCAACTCTTCAATTTCTGGCCAATAGTTAAACCTGACGGTGTTGTAAAACTGCTTGTATGTAGGGAATCTATGAGAAAATGAAACCAATTTCTACTTATTTTATAACTCCCCCAATCAATACTGAACTGACTAAATCTGATGTATCTAATCAAGTTTCCGGTGCAAACATACAAGCTCATGTTGTTCTTGAGCCTGAAGTGTCTAATGAACAGACTGCTAATGAAGGATTTGATGCAAACATTTTACATGATCCTGGTGATGAATATATAGTGTCTAATGAGGGATCTAATGCAAGCATTTTGCAAGCTCATTGAAGGATTTAGTGTCTAATGATGATCTACTATGTTGAGAGAGATAGAGATTTGCAGGCATTAATGACAAGCAAATTATAGTGCATTTTTATAGCTTGAGGAAACGTCGAGGCCATCTACCAGAAAGTCCCCGTATCATGACAACATAGCATAAATACTTTTCTAATCTGTTGTTTGAAACTATTGGCATACTTGTGCAGGATAGATATATTGACATGCAGTTTGCGCACTGGTTATACGTGCAATTACACTTCAATATTTTCAGCCAGAGAACGAATAATTCAGGCAGGTACAGACCATGTTTGTAGTCCTTGTACACCATGTTGCATTTTGTGTTTTTTGGTGCTTGCATCATTTAGTGTTTATAATCTGAACTACTTTGGATCATTAGCTGGTTTTCAAAGTGCATGTAGCTTCACACTTCTCAAGTTATGTTGATTTCCGGAGTGCAAGTGCCTTCGTATTTTTTAAGTTAAATGTTCACCCCTGGTAACTTGAATTCGTGGATCAGCCACTACACACAAATCATACACGAATGCCAGTACGAATTAAATGAAATGCAGGGACTTACGCTAGCTCGTTGTACAGGCTCGCTACAGCTCTGCTTGCGCTTGGGATGTTCCATGTACAAGTCCATGTTACCACTTGCTTGGATGTGCAGGCCTTGTGCTCCTTGCATCCCCCTCTGCATTTTGACACGGTGAATGGTTGATCAAATAAGAGGAATCGACCTTGATGTTGTACCGGAGGATAGATACTTACAAGGTTATATGGGTGTGCAGGATGTGTACCAGATCCTGTAGCCCCGTCATGCTTCGCTAAAAAATGGATTTGCTTGTTTCAGATGATATCTCCAGAAGCAATAAGAGTTAAAGTCAGAGTTGCATAGGCGTGTAAGCTAAGAGAGCAGTGAAAGGATATCCAAACATCGTCGGAACAGTGCACAAGGGAGTAATGTGTGGATACCTAGTTCGGGCCGGCGTTTGGGCATGCTCGCCTAGCTAGAGTGCGGGTCACTTTAGAGCCGTTGAGGGTGATGCGCTGGTGTTGGCTGGCCGCGCACGGATGCAGATCTTGAGTGGCAGCGGAGCGCTACGATGCAGTGGACGAGACCGTTGGTGAAGCCGCAACGACCTCGGGGGGGGGGGCACAGGTGCGATGATGTGCTCGGTGAAGTAGCCCTGGTGAGCTGGGAGACGGTGTCGGTGAAGCGCACCTGATGCGGTGGAACTCGGTGTCTGTGAGGCACGTCGGTTGCGGCGGCCGACGTTGTCGGTGGACCACCCGGTGCGGCGGACGAGGGCATAGATAAGGTAGCTCCGGTGCGGTGGTGAAGCGCGACCGTCGTCTTCGTCATCGTCGTCCGGCACAGAGGTGGGGAACGGTGGGGAAAGAGACGAGACGAGGGGCGATTCGAGGGATGGCGGCGAATTAGGGATTTGAGCAATCTGGGCGCGGAAGGGGACGGTGGAGAAGAGAGATTTTGCAGGGCTGGAATTGGGGCCGCCAGATATTTCAATCCGAAACGTGGAAGTACGAACTTATATTGTCGTCGTCCTTTTTTTGGTGGGGAGGGGGGGTGGGTGGCTGGGTGCTACGCGTCCGTCTGACACACGCGACCACCCCGACAGGACTATGCTTCACTGCCTTAAGGCACCTGCCTTTGTGTCCATGACATGTGGGCCCAACAGGTGGCTGGACCACATGCCAGTCACCCAAGGGTTGTTGCCTTTAAGGCACCGAAGCAGCGTCCACCCCGACACGACCCTGGTCTGCCTGGCGCGCCTACATTTGAGAATGCAAACGAATCTTCTTTCATTTGCAAACGAATCTGTATGTATTACCATGCCCGTGTTTTCCTTGTAATAATTAGTCATTTGAAACGAGATACTCCATCCGTTCACTTTTGTAAGTCGTTTCAGAAAACTTAAAATGAACTGTTTTGCACATTGTCTGAAATGTCTTCAAGGTCTTATAAACATGAACATAGGGAGTACTATAAATTAATTAATGAGGAGTTATTTGAAAAAAATTGAAACGATACCCACGCTAACGTGGATTAGAGTGTCACATAATTAGTTATTTGAATTAGAGTGTGTGTCACGTAGTTAGTTATTTGAATTAGAGTGTGTGTCACGTAGAGATCTCCAATTCTAACGTGGATTTCACATTTCACTGTATCCACGCTACTTTTTTAATACAAATTCATATGTATATGATGAACACCATGGTAGTGAGCAAACTTCTGGATGGATTCAAACATATGACCTACAAAATAGCACAACAAATTGAGTCAATGTCAACTTTTCGAAACTTAGTATGGCACGAATTCGAAATAATTACCCGTATGCCTGGTCCTCGGTTCAAATCTTACAATGTACACCGAATTGAAACATCGATGTTAAGTCTCGTACTATGTACATTCAAATGTTGTTTTTAGTCCCC
>NC_041391.1:69218065-69234969 GCF_002162155.2 Triticum dicoccoides | reverse complement strand
GCACACAAACGCTACATACTTCCTGTATCGGTCAATCTTCCTCTCCTAACCACCTTAGCAAGCTATCGGTTTCCAACACACGTTCATTCTTTCTCTCCATGTTTCGATCTCTAAGTCTCTCAACTACACAACCCTTTTTCCACTCCTGTTACCAAATGTATTTACCTCACACACCCGCCATTGCACCCCATGTCGAGCTCTCTCTCTCTCTCCCCTCTCCCTCTCACTCTCTCGCGCTAAATACTTGCATTGCCTATCTAGCCCCCCCGACCTCTCGTGCGCACGAACGCACGTTGTATATCTAGGTCACTCCCTCGAGACTGTCTCACTCTTTCTTCCGCACGGCGGGCCACACTCTCTCAATCTCGCTCTCTTTATCTGAGTCTCGTTTAACCTCGTTTTCTTTCACACACAAATGATATATCTCCCTGTTCGGGCCTCGATCGACACACTCTATACTCTCTCACGCAGATTGTCTTCTAGGTCAGTCCATCCAAGCCGCCGCCACTCTTTCGACCTCATGGTGGGCCACGCTCACTCAATCTCTCTCTCTCTCCCTCTCTCTCTCTGTGTGTGTGTGTGTGTGTGTGTGTGTGTGTGTGTGTCTCGATTTACCTCGCTCTTTCTCAGACAAAAACGATATATCACCATGTTTGAGCCCAATTCGACCTATTCACATTGTATACTCTCTCACGCACATCGTCTATCTAGATCACTCTCTCCAACCCATCTCACTCTTTCGATCGCACGGCGACCCTATGTGATCGGTTGACCTTGCTTCCTCCCACGCACAAAATATATCTACATGTTTGTGACTAGATCATCTCTCAAGCTCTATCTTACAGCCCTCACCCTTACCAAAAGCTCAATCGGACAATATCTCTCCGGAGCATATATATATTTGTTCAATGAATGTCGGACCACACTCACTTTGTCTCTCTATCTATATGTCTCTCAATTGACCTCGCTTTCTCATACCATATCTTCCACGCGTTAAAGCTACTACCTCTCCATCCCTCGCAAAGCCGGAGCTATTTACATTGCGAGGGGCACTCCAACCTTGGATTAATTTGTGTAGGCATTTATTCCGGTCGGTTTAGATTATATTTTCGTAGCATTCGGCCCACAACTACTCCAAATGCCGTTGCAACAAACGCAACTCCCCAAGTTGATTTCCCTCTGGCTCGGTCATCGCTCTCTCGCACGTCCTTTCTCACCTTCAACGTCGCACCATGGTATTATTGAAAAAACTATGTTGTTCTCTTTAATTATTATAAATAAGTTAACTACACACCGATAGTTCACTTGGAATGGAACAAATTTCGACCCACAAATTGAAGTGCTACAAACTACACACCAAGGGGCCCACATGTTATGAAACAAATTTGGACCCATATACAAATTAAAAAATAAAGGACGAGGATCGAACATGCGACCGGGCCTTCAAGCCGCACGTCAATAGGCAACATACGTAGAATAGCAATGTTTGTTGTACCCCCTTTGTTCACATAATGTATTTATATTACCACAGCCTAATTAATGGATAACATGTAATATTATTTTTAGTACTATTCGCCTTCACTTACTGGTGGGTTGCATGTGTGCTCTCTCTCTCTCTCCTCCCCTTCTGCGTTTAGACACACGGGCAAACAGGAAGAACTCGCGGGCGATGTTGCCGTTGACCATATCTGGACGCGTTCACAACTCACAAGTCACGGCACCAGTTTCACGTACTAGCAGCACTAGTCAGTGTGTACATGCAATGCACGTTAATTTGGAAGTATATTAAGTGCATGTGGATATAAACTACTAGGATATTATTTGCATGTTGTCATGTGATTAGCACTATTTTTGGCATGAAATTAACTGCACGCTAAACATGTTGAGCGCTCGACATTGAAGCAGTCTAGGTCGTTGGATGACAAGGAATACATGTGGCTTGATGACGTTTTATATTTAATTTGATACGGCTCTAGCAGAACATTCAATCGATCAAACCATACATTTCGTTCAGTCTGACTCCGACTTTAAATTATACGATGATCAATATAAAATAAACAAAAATGATAAACATTCAGATTTTAAGCATGGCAATCCGAACGTTTTTCATGGCAAATTTAGATTACGCAGCGGCGGCGGGGGCGTCTCTCGGTGGGAAGCGGCTCCTCTGTCGTGCTCTGTGTGTCGTCGGGCCACTGACCAACGGCGATGGTGACGTCTTGCGCTGTTGTTGGCGTACTCCTAGACGTTGGCCTAGCTTCAAGGAAGGCCAAAATGTTCTGGACTTTGGAGCGAGTCAACTGGCGGGAGGAGGCGACTGGCGTTGGTGCAAGGAAGCGGTCGACGGCGGGCATCCATGCCGCTGAGGGGGGCACTGGCACCCGCGCGGGGACAGGCGCTGTCAACGGCGCGGCAGAGACGTTCATGTGCATGGGCACCGGCACGGGCACACACGTCAGTGCACGCGCAGGCGCATGCGCTGGCAGGTGCACGGGCACCGGCACGGGCGTGCGCATTAGTGCACGCACAGGCGCATGCGCTGGCGGGTGCACAAGCGCATGAAAGTCGGCGAGGACCTCGTGGAACCCCGTGGCATCAAGCTCGGCGACAATGTGCGGCTCCCAGCCCATCAATGCCACGGGGATGGGCGCTGGCACAGTCGGGGCGACGGGAGCCGGAACAGGAGCGGGGATAGGCGCGACGTCTTCCCGCAAGGCCACTTCAAGCTCGTCCCAAAGCACCTTATGTTCTTGAGACTCCGGCTGGGTGTCTTCCTCATGAAACTGGAACACTAAGGGCAGACCATCATGATGCGGCATGGCATACGTTTAGGTCAGGCTAGTTGGAGGTAGACGACAGGAGAATCAGAGAGGAAGAGAGAGGATTGTAGCGATACCGGGTAGTGCGGGGTTGATTTTAAACTGCGGCACCGGCGACATTAAAAGTGGGAGCAGTTGGGATGACGGTGGGCGGCGGAGCCTGGTCAAAGGGCTCGCCTCCCGGTGAGTCTGCATAGTGGTCTGCTCGCATGCCTCCCTGACAGCTGGCGCAATGGTCCGCTCGCACGCCTCCCGTCGACTCACACGCTTGCTGGGACGACACCTGCCGATGAGAAGCGGGGACTCGTGGCGGCACATAAACGCCCATGGTTTCAATAGTGAAAGCGTTCGCCTTAACGTGACAGGTCTTTTCCCTCAAAAAATCGTGACAGGTCTTTGTTCCAAAATACCTTGGCTCTTCATTTGTGCAACTTGCCATAAGCAGCTTGTCTCGAATTGAAGAAAAAACTTACAAAGTAATATTTGTGCCATATCACGTGACCATGCTCATTTTCAAGAATTTATGCTCCCTTTTGGATTTTCTGAAATTTAAGACCCAGGATTCGAAACAATATCATAACCTGCATCATGCAATAAATTTTCAAGCCGTACATCTGTCCTGTTGTATTTCTTAAGAAAGGATTTGGTCAAACATTTTGCTTAGTTAAACCTCCTTTCCGGTTTATAGGGCTCAATTCAAAAATCTCACCAACCAAGGTAGATGGTGAGTGGTGGAACAATTGTTGTAGTTTGCAAAACCACTCAATTAATGCGCTTGTTTTCCTCAAAAATTGTGTTGATGAATGCATTAATTGCAATGCATGCATGCATAAAGTACATGCATTGGTCAATTTTCTCTTAATACTTGCATGTAATGATTTATTGCACCTTGAAATCTGAACATATGATGGGGAACAACCAAATTGAGACTTATAAAATGGGAAAACTAAAATTTTGAGTTAAGTCCTATAAACCGGAAAGGAGGGAGTAAAAGGATAATCCCTCTGTACCAGTGCATTGCCAGATATATTAACTCAACTACTAGGCACGAACAAAAAAAGTACTAGGTACGAACAAACGGGCTCAATTCTGTGCTCATCCTGGTGTAGTAGTAGTAGTACTAGGCAATGTAGTTGACGGGTGACATTGACGAGCGGCGACCGAGGGAATTGAACCGTGGTCGGCACGGTAGGTAACGTTGTCTAGTTACTAAAGCATCCCTCCGTTGTTCACCGGTAGTCATTATGGACCGGGGACATGAGGGGAATTTCCTAGGGCTGGAATTCTGGCCGCCAGATATTTTGACTTGAAACGCTGAGGCTCGACTAGTTGGGGTTGCCTAATGTGCGTACCACGCACGCCACTGAAGGACACGAGCCTGTTTTTTTAGGATCAACACGAGCCAAGGTCTGGCTGGTACGCCATTGGGTCCTACCATTTGAGAATATGAAAGGAACCTTTTAAATTGCCGAACGAATCTATGTGTATTACAATACCCGTATTTTCCTTGCAAATACTAATCTCAACGTGGTAATTGATTTATGACGAGTCGTTGAATTAGAGTGAATTTGTGATATAGTGATCTCAATGTGGATTTCACATTTCATGGTATCCCTAGTAAGTTTTCCAATGCAAATTCAAATTGAAAAGATGAACAATATGGAGGTGAGAAAACTTTGTATGTATCAAGCATATGACCACACACACACAGACACACACGCACGAACACAACAACAATCCAATAAGTATAGTGCATCTATTTTTCCAACCCATGCATGTATGACACGAGTTCAAAAATACTCCTTCTATTCCTAAATATTAGTCTTTTAGAGAGTTCAACAAGTGACTACATACGGAGCAAAATGAGTGAATCTACACTCTAAAATATGTCTATATACATCCGTATCTGCCACTCCCTTTGAAGCCTCTAAAAGACTAATATTTAGGAACGAAGGGAGTAAAATGTAAGACATCCATGGTCCTCAGTTCAATATTTAAAATGAACATGAAACTGAAACATGAATATTAAGTCTAGTACTACAGTACATGCAAATGTTGTGTTTAGGCGGAGCTATGATTGTCGGGGGTCAACCCCTCGACCTTAGATAAAACTGTGGAGCTCTGTTTAGGGTTGTTTAGATTATATTTGTTCCCACCCTCCCAACCACCGATTGGTTGTGCACCCCCCACCCCTCCTCCCAGGGAGAATATCATGTGCCCCCATACCTTACATGCTATATGCCGATACGAGTTGCTTGGAGCTTGTAGATCTGAGATATAGCAGCTCACATGATGTGTCTTAATTTTTTAGCAGGAAACCTTGATGAGTTTGAGAATTGCACACAATTTGTACAAAAACTACTTAGATGCCCTTTGATCCCATATCCAACGACCTCGAAGCTCGTATCACCGTAGCATCTAAGATGAAGGAGGACATCATATTCTCCTGTATGTAAGAATATCATGTGCCACCACATCTTAGATGCTTTGGTGATACAAGCTCTTCGGAGGCGTTGGATTTGTGACCCAACACCTCCTCGGTGGTTCGAATGGTTTTTGCAGAAAAGACCCAAAAGAGTTTGGCCACTGCTTACAAGCACAAAGACTGCTCAAATGCCATTGGATCTTAGATCAAAGGACCTCCAAGCTCGTATCACCGTAGCATCCAAGCTGCGATAGCACCTTATGTTTTCTCGCACAGGAGAGTATGAGGTGCTCCCGCATCGTAGATTCTATGCTGATACGAGTTCACTGAGATCTAACGGCCCACAGTAGGAGGTTTGAATGTTTTTGCAATAGACGGCTGATAGAGTTTGGGAAATGCGCAGAAAGTACGAGTACTATGCATGTGCCATCTGATCACTGATCATACGACCTAGATGCTCATATCACCATAGCGGGTAATTAAGCTGCAGGGAGCACCTAATATTAGCACCGGGGAGCCGTTGGATCGAAGATGCAGTGGCACACACGAGGCCTGGATGTTTTATTTGAAAAAAAACTTTGGAGAGTTTGGAAATTGCGCATAATTACAGAGACTACTCCCAAGCCATTGGATCTCACTTCCAACGGTGTAAAAACTCGTATCACCATAGTATCTAAGCTGCGGGGTGGATGTGATATCCTATGCCGCTGTCATTTTTGTTCGTAAACTTGCAAAATACATGTAACTCGTGTCATTACTTGTCTAACAGCGCAAAGTGTTTGTTCAAAAAAACCATCCTACACTGAAATATCGGAACAACACATGGGGTCCCACTTGTCATTAATCAAATTTGGACCTAAAACTAACAAATCTGAAAGACGAGATTCGAACTGGCAACCTGGACTACAAAGCGTAAGTCGATAGCCTGAAAAAATGAAAGGTTGTTGGCTTTGTCCCATAACTTGATTTTATACAGTACTTGCGTTGAGTAGAGTAGAGGGAGTGCCTCGTCAACACGTGCATGACCGTTGTCTCACTTACGGGTCATCCCAGGTCTGCGATCTCAATCTCTCTTCTCTCCATCGTCCAAACTTTGCACGGGCACACACGAAGAGCGGCGCTAGCATGCCGTGGTGTTATTACAACTAAAAAAATCTTGGAAAATAGAAGAATCGCCTAGAACAAGAGACGTTGTGGCTGGTCGAGACGGAGCTAACCATGCCATGTTTGCATGATGAAGCTGTGTGGCTAGTGGGGTGTTTTCGACCGACTGGCTGGGTCCCGAGGTTGAACCATAGGTACTACGTCTAATACAGTATATTTTTACACGCACATTTTTCCTCCCTGCCGAGACGTGGCACACCCTACCGCGCGATTCCGGGGTCCTCCTGGGTGGTGCTCGCATATATTCTTCCTGACGTGGGACGCCCTACCGCGTGTTTTCTGGGTCCTCCTCGATCGTAGCGCTGAAGCAAGTAAATGAGTCGTCAAATCACGAAAGACCACCTTTCCTGCCAACTACATCAGTGAAGCACGGTGGCTAGCTAGTTGGGCCGCCGCCACATTTGTTTTTTCACCCCTTTTTTTATCTACTTGCCGGCAGGTAAATTTAAATATCCACCACGGTGTTGCTCTGGTGTTTGGGTGCGGTAGGATTTTAAATTTTTTGATTGACGGGAGCAGGCGCTGCAGGATTTTTAATTTGTTGATTGACGGGAGCAGGCGCAGTAGCAATTAGTCACGATGACTCCGCCTATGAAAACCCACAGCTCCCTGATGTGAGAAGTCATCGACTGGTGTTTTACCGTGGTGAAAACCAAAAGATTCCCCGCTCCTCAGCTGGCTCCCTCTGCCTTCCCCTAGATTCCATTGACTTTCAGCCGTTTCGCCCCCTTTGCTTCCTCTCCCTATTGCTTCTACCTGGTGCCATGGCGGCGCAGCAGATCACGGAGTCCGAGGTGAGGCGCCTGACACAGGAGCTCCATGCCAAGGATGCGGAGCTCAGGGCCAAGGACGTGGAGCTCCGTGAGCTCAAGGAGGAGAGGAGTGCCATGCTCCTCCGTTATGTGCGGGAGTTCACAGAGCTTCAAAAGCGGCAGGCGTCCACCACAAAGATGCTCGAGGCGTCGGCGGCGTTGCTGCAGAAAGCGGGAGATACGATAGGCCGTCAGGGGAGCCGGCTGGAGCGCGAGCGGGCCGATCGTGACGAGGTCCAGGATCGCCTCAGCCACTTGGTGAACCAAGTTGCCACGCACGTGTTGCAGCTGTGTGATGCCTACCATCGTGCCGGCGCGATGATGCCGGCTGTCGGGCTAAACCCGTTCGACCACCCGGTCGACTTCAACGAGCTGCGGCTTCCTGCCCTGGTCTCCTTCTTCACCTATATCTCCGAGGAGCTGAGCCGTCTCCGCGCGATGGTGGGGGCTGAGCTGGACAAGGAGGGGTTGCGCGTTGCCGTCGCTGTTGCCGGGCGAATCCTTTCGGGGCTCCGTCACCGGAATCCATTCATGCCATTGGACGCCGTCTTTGACGAGCTGGCTCCCGTCGACCGGGAGCGGGCTCTGCGGGCGGTTGCACCCTACATCACCAACATCGTGCGCCTCGAGAAGCAGAGGGACTTCGGTGGTGTTTAGGCGCCCTCTGCATGGGCATGTCCATGTCTCGGTGCAACATGACCGTTGGATCAAACTCAGACGGTGCAGATCCGTCACCGTAGCACAAAGCGTGTGGGTGTGTTTGGTTGCATTCTCATCTCAATATAGTTGTTTCCTCTTCGTGTATTTTTGTCAACCTACTAGTGTGGACTCATGCACCCTTCATGCACTCTGCCAAACACCCAAAAGTGGGTCGAGAAGGGAACTTTTGCTCCCATCCCGTGCACCCTTCATACACCCTGTCTAACACTATAGGATGTGCTTCATATGGTTCATGTTTCGTGGAGTACTGTAGCATCGTACTCTCCGTGCGCTGTGGACCTAGTTCTATTAACATTGATCTCACTGTTCATTCTCGACCGGACAGTCGAAAAAGCGGTACTATGTTACATATAGGAGTAGTTGACATGCGCACAACACAGCAACAAGATTGTGTAGTACTAACGTATGAACCACTGCACATGCCTAGTAGTAGGAGCACTGTGTATGTTCAAGTGGCTGCCGTGTTTCGCACTCCTCCGTCGTAAGAGTGGAAACGCTTGCTGTAATCATTTTTTTTCAGAATGAAAAACAGTGGACACGCTCTACCGTGCGGATCCTCCTCCAGCCATGCACTAAATTACTCACTTTCGCCGACGTGTGGGACAGCCAGCACCTGGGTCCACCAGCCATGCACTAAAGTACTCCGTAGTAGAGTGATGGTAGACTACCCCGATCGAACCGCCGCAATAATGCCCAATGAGCCGTCAAATCACAAAGCCCCCTCCTTTCCAGCAGTAAGTTGGACGGACAAAGCAACCATCATTTCACTCTTCTCTCTCAGCTTCCTCTCTTGAAGAAAACCCCCACTCGCTTCGCTTCTCCCTCATCTCATTCCTCCTTTCACTCTTCTCTCTCAGCTTCCTCTCTTGGATGGACGCCGGAGCACCGGCCGACGTGATGTCTATGGCTCTGGCCAAAACCGTCGAGGCTCATGGTACGAAGAAGCGCAAGCACCCCGCCGAGACTACCGCAGACAAGCTCAAAGCCATCGCCCTGTCCAAGCCCCCTCTCCGGGATCCCTCATTAAGAAAGTCTAGGTAATGTCTCTTGTTGACGATCTTTTTCTCGATCTTGATCATGTTTTTTCATCTAACACGTAGTACTAGTACTGGTAGTACAACTTTCTGGGTGATCTTGCATGTGATTTTAGTGTGCCAAATGACGGTTCTAAATTCCTCTTTTGACCAAAACATGCGAGAGGTTGACACTGATTTCTTATAGATTACTTTCAACTACTCCCTCTGCCCCAAATTTCTTGTCTTAGATTTGTCTAGATACAGATGTATGTGACTTGACATCCGTATCTAGACAAATCTAAGACAAGAATTTTGGGACGGAGGGAGTACTTTATGAACATCAATGCTACCTTTTAAGAGGGTATATTTGCCTCAGTAACTTGTGTTATGGATATTGCATGTAATCCCTCTGCTCTCATGCCTTTGAAGACATGTTCTAGTGTCTTTGTTCACTCATTTCTGTGCGTATATGTAGTCATATATGGAGTATAATATCAAAAATCATCTTATATTTCTGAATGGAGGTAGTAATGAAATATGGTTTCTGTTTGAATTAGAACCAGGTCCGCGATGGAGATGAAGTTCTCAAAGTCATGTTGTGTGAACTGGAAAACCTGATGATGAGTTCTACTGCTGAACTATCCAGTTGATGTGTCCTTGTCGCCACGTGTCCTGAACTAGTGTTTTCCTATAGCATTGTTGTCAGGCGTGTTCTCGAGGCTGTACTTGACCACAACAATTTCCTGGCTGTGCCTTCGATTACGAAGGGTGTGGTTCTTGTAAAGCTTCCCAACAAATCTGATGCGGCATGTCTTCATCATCATGTTTATGAGTGGAAAGACCACTCTGTTAGGTTCTCCAAGGTTGACAAGATGGTGATGGTGCATGTAGACATCTCACACGAAGTCCATGGCCTAGTCAGTTATGCGGTGTTCATCCCGTAGGTCGGTGGCAAGAAATAGTCTGCAGAGTTTAGTTAGTGCAACTTTGCTTGTCTGTAGTAAGTACTATTGTTCAGTACTTGATTTGTGTTTGTGAACCCTGTATTGTTTATTAGTACTGCCACTTTTGGTGTGTGGTTAGTCCTGAGAACGGTCTATGTTAATGTCTGTCCACTCAATTCAGTCTGTACATTTTGAAGTATCCAGATCATATTTTTTGTGAGGATGGTTTATCAATTATGGTTACACTCCAATATCTGTATGCATTGCAGGATTTATCGCACCCACCAGGATTTCCAGTCCCATGGATGTTCGGTCCATATGATTTGTCACGACCTTTGGACTGTCCTGCTTGTGGGAGTAGGTAGGGCCCCTGCATGCCACACGTAGTTGGACGATCGATCTTCTGTTTAGTACTTCAACATAGTGATTTCCTGGTAAGGATTCACTCGTGTCACATCAAGTAAATCTTATTGATTTACTATCTAAATCTTATTGATTTAATGTCATGTTTTCTTTCTTTTCCTGCAATTTTACGATGCAGGTTTTGCCATGTGACATTCATCATAGAATAAACCGTTTGGTTTGCTCTACGATGGCTATTTTTGCAGGTTTCACTTCTTATGTCGTGTCAGTAACGAAGGCACTGTCCATCACTTATATTACTGGAAAAAATTGGATCAGTCTGTTGTCTGAGTACAAGCTGAATCCCTATGATGAACTGCAGTTTGGTTTAACAAAAACGCCACAATTAGTCCTTCTCGCGTTTAAAAGAAATGAAGAAAAAGACTGGATCAAGGTCACGGATCCTAGTCAAGTTAGAAAGCTGATCATAGCAGACCAGACACGATCACCGCTGTCTCGCACAGATCGAGCACCGGCAGTTGCTCTAGCACTAACAGCGGCAGCAGCTCAGTCTGATCCTGCTGAGGATCGGGCACCGACCGCGTCAGCGGATCAGTCTGATCTACCGGAGGATCGGGCATCGACACCGGCACCAGCTCTACAAGGAGCACCATCTCCGGCAGCAGCAGCGGCTTCGACACCTGCACCAACACTTGCACTTGCATTTGGTCCGGCCCGTGCAGTTGCACCGGCAACAGACTGTGCTGCAGTTCGCACTTCATATACCAAAGTCCTTAAAAAATCGATATGTCCACCTTCTTGGTAAGCATTGGCCGCCCAAGTGCTTCGTTCTTTTTTCTTTCCATGTTGTTTCACATGATTCACTGTGTTGATCTAACTGTTTGGGTATGTCTTCTTGTTTTCAAACAGAGAATTCCTAGAGCAACGAGGGAGTCGTTCAACAATCCAGGCGACTGCAGCCAAGTTTCTCTTACCATGCGCAGCCTTGGTGTGAATGAACCTGCTCAATATACCGTAAGTACAAAGGATGGTCGCATGATGATTGATGCTAAAGGATGGTCAAGGTTCAAATCTAGATCATATCTTGCGGTAGGGGATGATGTCAAAATCCAACTTTCTCGGCAAGGAGAGCTGGTCCAAATCAACTTTGAAATTCTTCAGTAGCAGCACGCAACTGCCGAACTGATCTATCATCCGAGAGATTTTGATGTAATAATCTGGCATGGTGAAACAAGTGTCCTGTGTGTATAAGTAGTACGACAGTATTATTTATCTCATGGTATATCATTGATAGAATTGCAACTCTGATTGCTGGTTAGGAAATGTCGTTCGATTTCATTCCAACAGCTGCCATGCTTTATTCAATTTTGTGTATTCGCCTTGCGACAGCATCTAAAACCAGCGCAGTACCGATCGCTTGCAATATGAAAAGCGCTGAGGTAGAACACATGGGCCCCCAAACATGCAGGGTCGGCCTACGGCCCAAAGTCCAGAACCGTGAGCCTATCTGAGTATTATATTCTCAGCTGAACCCCCATAAAAAAAGCTGAACCCCCATAATGCTCGTGCATTGTAGAGGGAGTATATTTCTTGGCAAGGTGAGCCTGTGATATAAAAGATTTGTATATTTCTTTACAGAGGGAGTATCTCTCTGTCAAAAAATATATTTATGTGTAACTAGTTACTCCTGTCTTTCTACTTCCTTTCGCTGATATGTGGGGCAACCGGCAACGGGGTCCACGTGCCATATGCACAAATTAGAGTGCACAACTTCACGGTAGACACACCCCGGTTGTAGCGCCGCAGTAATGCCCAATGAGTCGTCAAATCACAACCCCCCCTTTCCAGCTTTAGCAGTAAGCTGGACCGACGAAGCGGCAATATTTCACTGGGCCTGAATCCCCTTCTCCCCCGTCTGCTTGTTCAGAGAAAACCCCCGCTCGGTGATTGCATAGGGTTTTCTCATGGAGAACCAGGTACAAATTCTTCATCCATCCCCGATAAATCCAAGTCCCTTGGTCGCAGGTAATCCTAGGATGGCAGTCGCCGCCGTTGATGCATTTTTCTTCGTACTGAATCTAGTGTGTTTCAGTTGCAGTGCCCAAAGTGCGAGTACCCTACAGATTTCTGCGCCCACGGCGAGACGCCATACTTGTTCCTTCTCATCCTACCACAGCATTTTGAAACACGCACAATATGTTCCTAGAATCCTCTTCTCTATCCGGGAGGGTGGGTTTTTTTTTGAACATGTTGTGTTCTCATATTATTTTTCCTGCAGTGTATTATTTGCTCTGCCAGAACACATGTACTCAAGATGCTCGGCCTTGCCATAACTGAATACACTAGTTTAATGGTCACAGTGAAGACAATCCATGGATATTGCTTCCGAGTTGGGTTCATGCACCAAGAAGATCGCTGCTTTTTTTATGGCCGAACTTGGATAAACTTTCTCAAGTGTTACGGACTGAAAGTTGGCACACGAATGTTGATGGAAATAGCAGAACCTGGTCTCATCTTCACTGCGATCTTCCACCCCGACGTCGTTCCAATTGTTCATCCATGTTAGTTTTGTATCTGGTTCTTGCTTGTTGCCTCGATTACTTCTTAATCCACCTATTCTGTCTAACTAATCACAATTTAACTTTAGAAGTAGCAATGAATCTCTCACAAAGATGCTACTTCTAACTAATATTGTCTTATAATTGGTGGCACGTGTAGGTTTTTCGGAGTTAAGCAGTCTGCTCGTTTGTTACTCTATAGTAACTCGGCTGTTACTAATGGCACTGAAGTTGACTGGATCGACATCCACATGTTCCTACACTTTATTGATTATCTTGAGGTCCTTGTGGGGCGTTTCAATGGTGGAAGGCCACATGGGATATGTGTGCCACTGCTGCACTCATTGAACTGGTCCAACTGTGTCGAGAAACTTATGGCACGAGCTGTTTTCTGTTATATATGTTGTTCATAAACTATTGCTTATACACAGTTTTACAGCTGTGATCTTCTTGAAACAGGAACTGCCGAGTTCTATTGTTCCTATACAGATGCCTGACCATGGTCGGGTCAGACTTGCGCTTGGTCACAACATGATGTTTATGTCGACCTACTCAATTCCCCTTGGAGGCAAAAAGATACTTATTCGTGGGTGGTCTCAGATAATGAAGGCCCGTCCATTTTGGAGAATAGGACAGAAGATTATGTTCATGCTTTTCCATGGCTCTAAAGCGAATATCCTGTTTATTGACCACGTTGCGAGATGAAGCCGCTTTCAGAAGGTTGTGGATGCGCGGGGTGGCGCATGGGCCTTGTCCTGGGGCTTGGCGGCCTCACCCTTGGTTAACTGTAGCATGTAGGCAAAGTAGCACTGTTTGAGGCGTGCTTTGTACGGTTGAACCTGTATAAGTACTCATACTGCTTTTAGCTTTGGTTGTTAAGTGCCCCTGCTGGTTTCAGTTAAGGTTGTTAAGTACTCCTGCTCCTTTTACAGTCTGTCGTGTTTCTTCAGTCCTGTCTTCCTCCAGCCGCCAAAACCAAACCAGCGCCGGCGGGGCCGCCTGCTTCCGCCTCCCACGGCTGGCTGCGCCTTAGCGCACGCATCGCCGCCCCACCGTCTCCTAAATCGTTAACGCCGACGTCCTCCGCGCGCTTCGGTGCGCTCGCCGCGGCGCCGCCCTCTCGCATTGTCAACATGGTCAACAAACAACAGGAATCGGCAGAAGTACGTGGAGAGGATGACAGTAGGGGCCCACCACGTCAGCGTATGGAAAAATAAAATGCTTCCTCCTAGTGTTTTCCTAACATCTGGGACCCACAACATTGTGAGCGTATATAGTCAATAGACAAGAGAACATCACAAGATCGGCTGACACCTGGGACGTAGCTACTCGAGCAGTATTTTTTTTGTTTGGTATTGTTGAGACGGAGCAGGGTTTGAACTGGGATATGGCCCGTCTAGCCCAGGCTTATATTTTATGTTCACCATGTGACCAGCCCAGCTATTTTTTCTTTGTGCAAATGAGCCCAGTTTATTTTTTTTTGAAGAATACCCAATCCAGGCCTACTTATTTTTCTACGCCTTGAAAGTAATATGAAATGGGTTATAAATATAAAAATAGATGACAAATTGGCAATTACTTTATAATTTCTAATTTTTTTACATTTTCATATTCCTATTTCACTGGGCATTAACCTAATTCAAATATATCTTCAAAGTACTTTAAATCTGGCTCCACATTTCGGTATTAAAAATAGTTTGGAACCCACAGAAATATGCGAAATTGGCCCTGGCCAACCAAAAAAATTGACTGCAATAAATTGCATAAGAAGTTGCCATGAGATATATATAAATTATTAAAAAAAGAGCGACTGGTCTGACTTGTGGGCCTGTTTAGTTGACGCGTATGCAAGATTTTTTTAGTTATTATATACTACGTCAACAAACGATTCTAGCAGACGTAACCGTTGGATGTTAATCCAACGGCCGTCGTGTTTCTTCAATCCCTGATCTTCTTGCTCCAGCCGCCAAATCAGCGCTGGCGGGACCGCCTGCTCCCGCCTCCCGTGGTCGGCTGTGCTGCCGCAAAAGCCTTAGCGCCCCCTACTACTCCCACCGTTGGCCAGGGCATCCCTCTACTCACCCACACCCCCTGTTATTCTGCGGCGACGACAGCCTCACACCGCAGCCGAACCAGTGAACCCTCGTACTCCTCTCCGCACGGGATTCCACTACCGCGTCTTCCCCGGCTCCGCGTCATCCCCTTCCTAGGCCTCACCGTCGTCCATCGCCGTGGTGCTCTCGGCGCGGCGTGGTCAATGTGGTCAACGACCGACTTCCATTGAAGAGTACAGTACGTGGAGAGGCTGACAGCTGGGTCCACGGCAGCCGCAAGGAAGTGCCTCCTTATTACATGGAAAATAATTATTCCTCCACCAGACATCTGGGACCCACGGGACGGGCCACCAATATTTCACAAAAAACGTTTCCCCCTAACTACTAGGACCAACAGGTCGGACCACCGTATTTCGCGAAAAAAATGTTCCTCGCGCTGTCATCTCGGACCCACCGGAAGTGCCTCCTTATTACGCACAAAAAAATGAATACCCCCCTGCTAGCTGGGACCAACCTTGGTGGGAGGCCGACTTGTGGGCCTACTAAGTTGACTGGGACGGAGGCCTTTGTCAACTTTAGTCCATATATGAACGATTCTAGCTCCAGTGACCGTACGATGTCCATCCAACGGCTGTAGTGCTTCTTCAACCTCTGGTCTTCTTGCTCCGGCCGCCCAAAGCAGCGCCGGTCGTGCCGCCTGCTGCTGCTGCCCATGGCCGGCTGTGATGCCACGGAGGCCTCACCGCCCCCTACTACTCCCACCGCTGCCAGGCCATCCCTCTACGCACCCACACCCCCTGTTATTCTGCGGCGACAGCAGCCTCACACCGCAGCCGAACGAGTGAACCCTCATACTCCTCTACGCGTGGGCATCCACTGCCGCGTCTTCCCCGGCTCTGCGTCCTCCCCTCCCTAGGCCTCGCTGTCGTCCACCGCCCTGGTGCTCTCTGCGCGGCGTGGTCAATGTGGTCAAGGAATGGCTTCCATCGGACGTGGACTGTACGTGGAGAGGCTGACAGCTGGGTCCACGGCCGCAGCAAGGAAGTGCCTCCTTATTACGTGCAAAATAATTATTCCTCCACCTGACAGCGGAGACCCACCAGACGGGCCACCGTATTTCGCGAAAAAACATTTCCCCCTGTCTGCTGGGACCCACCAGCTACATCTTCGCACGCAAGGAAGTGCATCCGGAAAAAAAACGATTCACCCCCCTGACTGCTGGGACCCACCAGCTACATCTTCGCACGCAAGGAAGTGCGTCCGGGCAAAAAAGATGATTCGCCCCCCTGATTGCTGGGACCCACCAGCTACATCTTCGCAGGCAAGGAAGTGCCTGACAGTCAGGACCCACCTGGTCGAAGCGCATGTATCGTTGTCATTCTGGTCGCGAACGTGTACGTACATACTGGTCGATGTAGAGGCGCGCACATGTCGTAGTAGAAGTGCGCACGTGTCGTAGTAGAGGCGCGCACGTAGCATGTACACGTACGTACAGCAGCGAGGGTGCAAGAAAGAAAATACGGCCACGTACGTACATACGGGCAGGGTCTCGAACGCCTACTCGCGCATACGTACATGGCTGGGTCAGAACAGAGAAACATCATCGTCGTCGTGTTCATGGGGAGGCAACGGAATGCGTCGTGTTCATCGGGAGGCAACGGAACGCGTGGGAGCCAACCGGCTGGGTCAGAACGGAATGCGTGGTCATGTTCATCGGGAGGGCTTGGACGGAACAGGCGATGGAAACGAGGCCTGGCGTACCGCACAACGGAGGAAACAGCCTTGTGTTCGACCGGCCACGTTCGAAACGAGGTCCTGTTGATCGGGAGGGGCCTGGCGTACCGCAAAACGGAGGAAACGGACCTCCTACGGTCGAAACGGGGGTCTTGTTGATCGGGAGGGGTGTGGCGTACCGCAAAATGGACGAAACAGACTTGTGTTGGAGCGCTACGGTCGAAACGGGGGTCCTGTTCATCGGGAGGGGTGTGGCATACCGCAAAACGGACGAAACGGACTTGTGTTGGAGCGC
>NC_041391.1:69202230-69217595 GCF_002162155.2 Triticum dicoccoides | reverse complement strand
CGAGATACTGTTCATCTCCACCGTCGACCTCCTCCAGCCTCCACGGGCTACCGTCGACCTCCTCCAGCCTCCACGGGCTCCTGTTCATCCAGCCTCCACCGCGCGCTACTCCACCGGCTACTGTTCAACCACTCCTCCACGGGCACCCCTCCATCGTCTACTATTCATCCAGCCCTCCACACCACGGTGTCCTGTTCAACCACCCCTCCACGGCCACCCCTCCACCGTCTACTGTTCATCCAGCCCTCCACACCACGGGTTCCTGTTCATCCAGAGGCAACGCAACCGCTCATTGTTCATCCAAACCCCCCCGCAACGCTCACTATTCATCCAATCGATCGGCTTTAGTTAGCAGCAGTAGTGAAGGAATCGCTCCATCGGGTTCAGTTAACAGCCATCAATCGATCACTCGGGTTCAGTAACACGTAGCCTGCAGTGCAATCGCTCGGGTTCAGTTAGAGCCCAACGCCTCGCTCGGCTTCAGTTAGAGCCAACGCCTCCCACACACGCACGTACGTACGAGAGAAACGCGCATCACTCCGCCCCCGACCTCCCACCGTAACCGGCAACTCCCCGAAATTTTCCTCCCCCTCGCTTCTACCATGGTTTTTTCCGTCATGCACGGCCCAAAGAATGTCATGCAGCTGCGTCTCCGACCCGCCCATGACGAAAAGCCCATTTTCTGTCATGATTTTTTGTCATAGAAGTAGGAGCCCACCACATCTATGATGATACCGGGTTTTGTCACAATTATCGTCATAGAAGTGTCATATGTATGACAGAAAAAAAATTCGTTCGGCCCAAAATGTCACGGATGTGTCATTTTTTTGTAGTGCACCCCGAGTATGTTGATTTCAATAGTGATGAAGATGACTTGCTAGGTGATGATGATTTACTTGTTGACAACTCTAGTGATGAATACTATGATGAAACGTCAATTAATCATGCTAATCAAGATAAAACAAATGAAAATGATAAGGAGAAGATTGAGCTTCTAACTAAAGAACTAAACACTCTTAAGTTAGCTCATGAAACTATCTTAGAAGATCATCGAGAACTTTTAAGGACTCATGAGAAGTTACGCTTTGAAAAGCTCAACCTTGAGCAAGAGCATGAGTTCTTAAAGGCAATCAATGATGATCTCCGTAAGAAAAGTTCTTCTTACATTGCCAAGTGTTTACTCTTATCTAATTACATGCCTCAAGTCAAGTCCATTAACAAGAACAAGAAGGATTCTTCCTCTAGTAGTAACAATAATCATGATAAATCCAATGTTGTTGCTTCTAGTAGTTCTCTTGATTCCACTAATGATTCTCTTAGCCAAGTTACACTTGAGCAAGAAAATAGCTTATTGAAGGGAATTATAGAGAAAGGTGTTTACAAGAGCCTTGCCGGGAGTAAGCAATTTGAGGAAATTGTACGCACCGGAAGAACCAAGGTGTTGGTTTTGAACGAAAGTTCAATGCCAATGGAGTTGAGTGGGAAGAAGATCAATATCCCAAGACGAAGTTTGTTCCTCAACAAGAGAAGTATGATCCTACTTCCTTCAAGGGAACACAAGCTCAAGATGATCTTCCACCACAAGACCACAAGCAAAAAAGGCAAGGATAAGATTCAAGAGGAGATTGATGCATTTGAAGAAGCTCCTAAGGCCTTGGTCAAGTGGGTTCCCAAGACTACGTCAAGTTCTACTTCATCAAGTACAACTACAACTCCAAGGATTCCCATCAAGATGATGTGGATCCCGAAGAAGAAGAACTGGAGAGTTCTTGAGGGTGACTCCGCCAACATATTTCACTCATATCATTTTGGCAACAACAAGTGTAATCAACTTCCACATCTTGCACTAGTTAAAGGAGTCACAAACCCTCTTGTTGGTAAGACAAGGGACAAGGTAACCTAATGCTTTCATAGACATCATCTTGTGTATGCATCACTCTATGTCTATGGATATCCTTGTTTGTTCCTTGTGGGACTAATCCGTGTAGGTATTGAAAGTGCAACTCACTCCAAGGGATTGCTCCAAATGATCTACATCAACATTGAGCATCCACATCTTCAACACCTAAATGAAGTCATCATCGACAAAACCCAAGGTTAGTTTATCCCTCTAAGGGGGGATCTCACATCTAGGGGGATCTTAACTCTAAGAATTGAGTCAAAGCAACTCTAATGGTGTGAACACATCAATGCATTATGTAAAAGTGGTAATCCCACTTGAGCTTAAACAATGAGTATGACCTATGATCAAATGTTCTCATTTGACTCCTAAGTCAATATACTCATATATAGATGACCTAGTCATCGCCAATTGTTTGATGGATGCTAGAATTGGTTGTGCATGCTTTGCCACATATTTCATTTGCCATTTTATTGTGTGAGCATGTTGGTTGCATACTTTACTCATTCGAGGACATCCACTTGTTGCTTTGATTGTTTGGGTTCTTTTCTTTTTGCCAAGTGGATGGACAAGAAGGCCTAAGAACCTTCTCTAGCTATCTATGCTTTTCTTGTCTCAAACTCTATTCATGCTACATCACAAAGTTTGATCAAGTCAGATTTGAACCACTCTGTGTGAGGAGCACTCGGAGTCCCCGATTCGTCATAGACTTAACCTTCCTAAACTTCTTTGTGCGTTTCAGTCTGACCGATTCTTCCATTTCGGTCATATCGAGATCACTAAGTCGATCTAGGTTTTCAATCTCGGTGCAACCGATTTGAACATTTCGGTCACACCGAGTTGCTGTAACTGTCAACAGTTATGCATCTCGGTGCCACCGAGTTGTTCCACTCGGTCACACCAACAGGGTCGGGCTATATATACTCACGGGCAAAAATTTGGAAACTTTCTCCAAACCCCTTCGCCCACGCATAGCTCGCTCTGCCTCCAGGGTCTCCGGATCGTCCTCCTCGTCGACAGCCGCCTCTAGTCGCTGGTCTCCGCCGCCGTCAACGGAATTCACCCCCGCCGTTGCCGCTGTAGCGAGTTCATCGCCAAGCTAGGGTACGCACTCGATCATAGTGCTATCCCCGTCCGATTCCTAGCACATTGTGTTCATCATGATTCTTGCCACGTTTGAAACGACTCTATCCAGTCAAAACAATCCTTAGATTAGAAGTGAATTGAAAATTTAGGGTTAGGTTTCCGCCGAAACCATCTCGGACCCACCGAGTTATAGAACTCGGTTCCACCGATTTGGCGAATGCCATTGCACAAGTGATTCTCGGTCTGACCGAGAATTGGAAATCGGTGTGACCGAGTTCAGGACTTTGTGAAACCCTAGCAGTCTCGGTTCCACCGAACTGTGACTCGGTCTGACCGAGTTCACTAGTTTAGGTTCCAAAAGCTGCTTCGGTATCACCGAGTTTGCAAATCGGTTGATCCGAACTGCTTTTTGTGGAAAACTAAAACTAAGTTTTTGAATCATTCTTTTGCAAAAACCTCTGTATTTTGTGATGCTCATCCACTCTATCTCATCTACATCTATTCACAGTGTCAGCAGTCAGTGTTTGCAACATGTCTGATCAAAGTGACAGCCAGAACAGGGAAGAGGGGAAGGTTCAGATGAGTGAGGGCACTAGTCCCTCTAGTACCTCTGATGAGGACAGCAGGAGCACCCCAAGCAACTTGCCTAAAGCTGCCACCAGGGCCAGAAAGAAGAAAACCTCATAATCTGAGGATGAAGATTATGTGGCAGTTGAGGATGAGGCCACTTCCAAGAAGAAGGTGGTCAAGAAAGAATATGGTTCAGCTGCAACCACTAAGCCAGTAGTGCAGAAGAAGGCACCTGCAAGAAGGATTCCCACTTCCAAACCCAGGAAAGTTGCCACTGGAGAAACCATGAAGTTTACTATTGAGTCAGAAGATGAAGCTGCTAGTCAAGACAAAAATAAGAAGAGAGTCAGAACCACTACTGCCAAAGTTCTTGGCAATCCCTCTATGAGGAGAGACTCTAAGGAAGAGGAAGAAGAGGTTGCTGCACCAGCACCCAAGGCTCAGAAGCTTATGGGTAATGCTATTAGGTCAGGGGCTGCATCATCAAAGCCAAAGAAGCACCCAAAGCTGCCTCCAAGCCCAAGATTGCACCAAAAAGGAATACCAGGAACATATCTGCTACTGAGAAGAACAAGGCCCCAGTGCCTGAGACTGTTGCTGAAGAAGAAGAAGATGAAGAGCATGTTCTGAGAAAGTTGAAGCCAAAGATTCCTGACCACAATGATGCTCATCCTGTGGCTAAGAACATGAAGCTGAGGAAGGATGCGGGCCTCAGACAGTGGAGGTTGTATGATCCCTATGCTATCAGGAGAAGGACTGTTGTTGACTACAGGTTCCATACTAAGGAACAACAGGATTTCTATGAGACAATTTTGTTGGACAAGAAGCCTATAGGTTGTGACATGAGGTGGGTCGACTGGACCTACATGAAGGAAAATGAGGAACACTATCCTGGAGTGTATGACAGTTTCAGTGCTTGTGGAATTGCAGACTTTGTTGGGAAGAAGCTCACAAAGTGGAATGATGAGCTCATTATGCAATTCTACTCCACAGCATATTTCTATCCATATGGTAGGATAGTGTGGATGTCTGAAGGTACAAGGTACCAATCAACTATTGAGGAATGGGAAAATCTGATCAATGCACCTAAGGAGAAGGAAGATCACTTGGATTTCTATGCCAAGAAGAAGATGGATCACAACTCCATGGCTCATATGTACAAGGAGATCCCAGATGTTGCAGTTGAGACACATAAGTTTGGATCTATACATTATCTTCTGTCAGGACTCCCAACCATCAACTGGATCCTCGGGCATACCTTATTGCCCAAGTCAGGTGACCACAATATGATAAGAGGCCATGCTATAAATTTGCTACACTTATTTGATGTGCCACAGAAATTCAAGGTCATGAGCATCATAGTTGAGACTATCAAAAGGACAGCAGCTGACCAGAAGAGAAGTTGTGGGTATGCCCCACAGATTCAGGAGCTGATTAACTCCAAGATGGGCACAGGAACATACTTGCTGGACAAGGAACATTTTGCTATCTATCCAGACTTTGAGGATAACCAAGTGGTTATGGGTGAAGATGAACCATCTTCTGTGCATGCTCAAGCCAAGAAGGAGAAGGCAAGGACAGAGAAGGCTACCAAGATGCCAGCAATGGAAGAGGCATCTCAGTACTTTCTGAAGAGCAAACAGGATCAACTAGGCTACTTGATTGCATCCACTCTGAGGATTGAGAAAGGGCTGGCAACTTAACTCAAAACCAGGAGAGCCTGGAGAGGATCATGGAGCAGAAGTTCTATAACTTGGCTGTGAAGGTAACTGAGATCCAGTCTGTTGTTGAGCAGCTTCAGGATGACATGGAGGAGAGGAAGGGCAAGACAACCACAGATGCATTTGCCAGAGTGCCTAGAGCTCAGAGATCAGCTGCAGTGCCAGTGATAGACACCAGAGCCACTTCATCTGCACCAGCCACATCTCCTACAGCTCCAGTGCAACCAGCTTCAGCACCCACACCTCCAGCTCCATCTACATCAACTGATGCTTTCGTCCTTGGCGTTTTATCTACTCCACCACCTGAAGATCAAGCATGAGAGTCGATCTAGTGCTATGCATTTTCTATGAACTTTTTGCTAACTTGTTACCAAAGGGGGAGAAAAATGTATGGATCATAGGCTTCGAGAGAGAGTGTTGCTTTTTGTTCTCTCTTGCTTTGGTGGTTAAACTCTATTTGCTTGTTTGAGATACTCTATGTCTGTGTGATACTTGATGATCATGTGTTTGATCATATGCTACATTTATGCTTGTTGGATGACATTATCTTGTTTATCTCTATATGATCATTCACTTTGCTTGGTGATGAGTGCATGTATTTAGTTATTATCATTTTGAGCGCTCCATCAAGATGTATGTGACATGGAAGAGTTACCCATGAGCCTAACTCCTTGTGCATTTGCAGTCCAAAGCAAATCTTAAAATATGCACAAATTTAGGGGGAGCTCTTGCTTATCACATACTTCTCAAAGCGACTATGTTTTTCACTCTTATTATCATTTGTCGAAGCTTTGATCTATATGTTGTCATCAATTACCAAAAAGGGGGAGATTGAAAGTGCAACTATCCCTAGGTGGTTTTGGTAATTCCTAACAACATATAGCTCATTGAGCTAATATCATTCCAAGATGAATATTTCAGGAAAAGCTCAATGAATGGAATGGCATGGATGAGAAAAGTGGATCCCTCAAAATGCTAAGGATAAAAGGATTGGCTCAAGCTCAAAAGCTCAAGACTCTATATTTTATATTTTAGTGATCCAAGATCACATTGAGTCTATAGGAAAAGCCAATACTATCAAGGAGGGATGAGGTGTTGCTTAATGAGTTTCTTGCTCCACAATGCTTAGTGATATGCTCCAAAACCCTCAACTACTTTCTCATATCCACATATGACCTAAACCAAAAGTCAAACTCGGCCCAACCGATTCTTTTTACCTGGCGCCACCGAGTTCAGATGTCATAGCCACTGCCACAAACCCTAGACAAATCGGTCTCACCGATAGGGATCTCGGTGTCACCGAGATGGGGTTGTAATCTCTCTGTTTCCCTTCGTAATGTTTCGGTACCACCAAGATGAGCGATCGGTCCCACCGAGATTGCAATGTAAACTCCCTGTTTCCTTTTCGTAACATTTCGGTCCCACCAAAATGAGCGAATCGGTCCCACCGAGTTTACCTGACCAACTCTCTGGTTAGCTTATTACCAAAATCAGTCTCACCGAGTTTGTGTAATCGGTCTCACCGAGATTATGTTATGCCCTAACCCTAACCATATCGGTCCTACCGAGTTGCATGTCGGTCCCACCGAAAATCCTAATGGTCACTAGATTTGCTGAATCGGTCTGACCAAGTTTACCAATTCGGTCCCACCGAGTTTGGCAAGTTGTGTGTAACGGCTAGATTTTGTGTGGAGGCTATATATACCCCTCCACCTCCTCTTCATTCGTGGAGAGAGCCATCAGAACAAACCTACACTTCCAACTTGCTATTTCTGAGAAGGAACCACCTACTCATGTGTTGAGGCCAAGATACTCCATTCCTACCATATGAATCTTGATCTCTAGCCTTCCCCAAGTTGCTTTCCACTCAAATCTTCTTTCCACCAGATCCAAATCCTGTGAGAGAGAGTTGAGTGTTGGGGAGACTATCATTTGAAGCACAAGAGCAAGGAGTTCATCATCAACACACCATTTGTTACTTCTTGGAGAGTGGTGTCTCCTAGATTGGCTAGGTGTCACTTGGGAGCCTCCGACAAGATTGTGGAGTTGAACCAAGGAGTTTGTAAGGGCAAGGAGATCGCCTACTTCGTGAAAATCTACCGCTAGTGAGGCAAGTCCTTCGTGGGCGACGGCCATGGTGGGATAGACAAGGTTGCTTCTTCGTGGACCCTTCGTGGGTGGAGCCCTCTGTGGACTCGCGCAACCCTTCGTGGGTTGAAGTCTCCATCAACGTGGATGTACGATAGCACCACCTATCGGAACCACGGCTCAAAAATCATCGTGTCTCCAAATTGCGTTTGAATTCTCCAAACCCTTCCCTTTACATTTTTGCAAGTTGCATGCTTTACTTTGCGCTGCTCATATATTCTTTACATGCTTGCTTGAGTTGTGTTAAGATTGTTTGACTTGTGCTAAGATAGCTAAAATCTGTCAAAGACTAAAATTGGGAAAAGGATAAGTTTTTATTTGGTCAAATAGTCTAATCACCCCCCTCTAGACATACTTTCGATCCTACATGGTGCGTGCCCCATATCTGCAGTATAACAATAATTTCACCTGCGTATAATACACCATAGGGTAGTGTAATGATATTTAGAGGAATTAAAATGTACTAATAAAATATATAGGAGGGATAACACCTGGTTTTGTTTTTGCCAGATGAACGCAGCTGCTGGTGCCAGATAATGCTAAATAGTATATGCATGCTTTGAGCTCTGATGATGCAATGTAGCACAACACCCACGTGACCCTCCTTTGTCTAGTACTGTTGTAACTTGAATTGCTTTTCTTGCTCCCAATAGTAGTTGTCCGTCATAGGCAACACTAGAGTGGCAGCTCAACAATGAAACAAGGCAGAGAGGCCTTGGTCTTTTCTGCCAGGAAATAGTACTCCACCTAGTCTGATTGATCAATTCTGCCTAACAGATGATTGTGCATGCACATTTTTGCAAATGAGTTGAACGGACCATCAACTTGTATCCTTGGTGCATGTCCATCGGTCATTAGGCAACTCGGCTCATTGGTATGGCACAGAGATAGGTGACTTTGACGCGGAGCTGCAGGCCACAATAACGGAAGTGAAGATGGAGGCGAGTCGTTCAACCGGGCCGGCTCAGTGCGGCTGCAGGTGAAGAGACCCCCAGCGACTCAAGTCACGGCGAGTCAACGAAGTGCGTCCTCCACAGCGGCGGATTGGAGAGGTGCGACTGTGGCCGGTTCAGCACGGCCACGCGGAGGTGGTTTGCCGTTGCAGGCGACTCGCGACTTGCGGCGGCACGGCACATCATGACGGCTTGGAGCGGGACTCAACAGCGGCGGGTCAACATCAGCGAGGGCAGAGGCCGCTGTGAGGGCACAAGACAGGGGCGGCTCATAGTCAGGCGCCAGGAACGGATGGCGCGAGGCGGTGGCTTGATGCGAGGTCCTTGTCTGAGTCGTTGTTTGACTTGCACCTCGTGCCTTTCCAGATCGTGGCCTCCTTTTTTTTCTCCTGTGATTCCTGGTATTTTAACCTTTGAACACTAGCAAAAGTGCCCGTGCGTTGCAACGGGATCGCATCACGTACAACCCCATGACAACACGTACAATATTGCGTAAGATCCGCCTCATCTCCGTCATGATGACCGCCCAGAGCCCATCCACTGCCACCATGATGGACCGCACGCCAGCAAGGTGTGGTAGCCTCGGGGAGAGTGATGCCTACAGGATGCCAAGCTCGGTCAGAAGGTCCTTAGGGCATCGTCCAGACACCCAACATCACCCCTAACCTCCTACTCCCCGCTTCATAACGCAGCAAACATAATTACCATGAATTAGGTTTCGCCTGTCGTATTGCACAACAATCGTCTTGACTCTTGATTATAATAGTGAGTTTGTGTCAGACACCAGTCATTCTAAGTACAAAAAAGGGAGGCGTTTGTATCAAGCACATAAGGGACTTCAAGTCTGAGTCTTCGTCGTAAAGGGGAGCACGGCTTCTCTGGCATTTAAGTTCTTATAATCCCCATCAGCCACCAGCATTCTAAAGCTTCCTGTCCAAAGGATACCAAAATTTGTTAAAAGACTTGTACAAATTCTGAAAAATGTCAGGCTAGACAATTTCCAAAACAAAGAACTATATAATGGCTTAGAATGAAAATATGTATGTCTATGAAGGATTTTAGGATTGTGATCTATAAGCTTCAATGTGAACATGGACCCAGAACATTGTTAGTACATAAATAAGAATTATCGAAGCAAAACATATTTTGGTAGTCTAGCACAGAACAAGCCTACACACAAGAAGCTAGCAATGTTTATTATAATCTATCGATGATAGCAGCACAAACTATTTTCCATTCAGGATTAGTTCATATACCAAGTAAAGTGAAATTAACAAAAATCCTTGGTGTGATGCCCGTGCGTTGCAACGGGAAAATAAAACCTTAAACATATGTCCATCATCACAAGTGTTCTACCATTATCATGTCCATTGCAGATGGTAATATTTGAGAAATTCATTCATAGATGGATGTTTTATAAATGAGCTTCTCCATGGGTGTTCGTATGTGGAATGGAAGAGAAGCACCACTAACCAAGGCAGAAGAATGACTTGGACAGTGGCGTCCTTGATAAAAAAATGACAGCAGCAAAGCACATCCGGGATCGCCGCATCCATGTACCTGCTAATTGCAGTGTGCCCTTCAGTGCAGCCTACAGTGGCCTCCGGGACACAGATGGCTACCTCCCTATCTAATATGTCATAACTTTTGGATATCAAAATCCTTGAATAACATTAAGACATGACCTCCGAGAGAATCATTGGAAAAGTATTACTATGATCCTTATTTCTGCATGTAGTCCTTTCTACATGAACCACATTCTCAATCTGACAGGAGAATGAGTATAATAAAATTGTATATAAATCATCAAATGATTTTGGTTTTGTGAGGAGATCATTATGTGAACAGGAGAGGCTTGGTTTCAGACTCATGATGCAACCTCATTGTCATGTTATAATAACTTCTGAATTTATGAGACATGTTATACTAACTTCAACAAAAATACTGAGTAGCTTCCCTGATCAAATGAGGAAAGAGAGTATGCACATAGCTCATTATGAAAGAAAGGATCTATAGAAGTACAGTACGCAAGCCATTGACCTTATTAAGAAAAGCTACCTGAAAATATTTCATGGCCTTAGAAAAGATATCACGCATACCCCTCAATATGTAGGAAATGCCTATAAAAATAGCATGCAAGCAAATTTAGTATCTGAACAAAATCAGTTGTGCCACTTTTTACTGCAGCGGTAAATGAACTGATTTCTTCTTCCGATAACCACTAACATTTAGTGAACGTACCTTTGCTTGATAACCAATTATCAACATGTCCATAACTTCAATATTTTTGTCACGGATACATCAGTTTCAAAACATTGACTAATGCAACATCAGAAAAGAACATATGCTCATTATTGAGAAATATTTGTGCAAAACACTCGTATCATAAAGCCAGAACAACATACTCACCTATATGTCATCTCACTTATGCCAAATCATAAATCTTGGTATTGAATCCCCCTGCCTACAAAATCAAATGAACTTGGATAAGAAAATTGCTGCTGTTTGATGTGAATAATATGACGCAAATTAATCAGCAAGCAATTTAACTTCTGAGCATCAACCTAGTACTGCAGCCTCATATGCTCACCAGAATAAAACATTATAAATCGCATTAGGATAGAGAAAGAGGTAGGTTCTAACTGAACCATAAGCTCGCACCGGCTTGTTATCCGCAGCCTTACAAAATCCAAAAAACTTCCAGTTCTATGTAAGCACAACAATCAAATGTTAGGCACTACTAAGAAAGGCTGCAGGGTAATTGCATGAACACCAATGAGAAATTGCAAACGAAAGAATTAACATAGTGGAAAATTAAGTAGCCAACTCAATTGAAAAAACTGAATGGCACGGAAAAGCAATGTCTGACCCTTTTAGGCATTGTCTTGTTCAGAGCTTACAATATACGAAAGAACATATACAGAACTAATAAGTAATAGTTGATGACACATTCAAATTCATGAGACTGCAGTACGTACCTCAGGTCAGACAAAGTTCCGGCGGACGATGAAGTACGTGCAGACATATTTCCAGTGAAGTCGATGGTGTACAGGCACGGTGATGTCAGAAACTTGTGGCACAACGATGAGACAAATAACTTCAGATTGTCCCATAGAGTTAGAACCATAAGCAATGTCTCATATGCTCACCAGAATAAAACATTATAAATCGCATTAGGATAGAGAAAGAGGTAGGTTCTAACTGAACCATAAGCTCGCACCGGCTTGTTATCCACAGCCTTACAAAATCCAAAAAAGTTCCAGTTCTATGTAAGCACAACAATCAAATGTTAGGCACTACTAAGAAAGGTTGCAGGGTAATTACATGAACACCAATGAGAAATTGCAAACAAAAGAATTAACATAGTGGAAAATTAAGTAGCCAACTCAACTGAAAAAACTGAATGGCACGGAAAAGCAATGTCTGACCCTTTTAGGCATTGTCTTGTTCAGAGCTTACAATATACTAAAGAACATATACAGAACTAATAAGTAATAGTTGATGACACATTCAAATTCATGAGACTGCAGTACGTACCTCAGGTCAGACAAAGTTCCGGCGGACGATGAAGTACGTGCAGACATATTTCCAGTGAAGTCGATGGTGTACAGGCACGGTGATGTCAGAAACTTGTGGCACAACGATGAGACAAATAACTTCAGATTGTCCCATAGAGTTAGAACCATAAGCAATGTCTCATATGCTCACCAGAATAAAACATTATAAATCGCATTAGGATAGAGAAAGAGGTAGGTTCTAACTGAACCATAAGCTCGCACCGGCTTGTTATCCACAGCCTTACAAAATCCAAAAAAGTTCCAGTTCTATGTAAGCACAACAATCAAATGTTAGGCACTACTAAGAAAGGTTGCAGGGTAATTACATGAACACCAATGAGAAATTGCAAACGAAAGAATTAACATAGTGGAAAATTAAGTAGCCAACTCAACTGAAAAAACTGAATGGCACGGAAAAGCAATGTCTGACCCTTTTAGGCATTGTCTTGTTCAGAGCTTACAATATACTAAAGAACATATACAGAACTAATAAGTAATAGTTGATGACACATTCAAATTCATGAGACTGCAGTACGTACCTTAGGTCAGACAAAGTTCCGGCGGACGATGAAGTACGTGCAGACATATTTCCAGTGAAGTCGATGGTGTACAGGCACGGTGATGTCAGAAACTTGTGGCACAACGATGAGACAAATAACTTCAGATTGTCCCATAGAGTTAGAACCATAAGCAATGTCTCATATGCTCACCAGAATAAAACATTATAAATCGCATTAGGATAGAGAAAGAGGTAGGTTCTAACTGAACCATAAGCTCTCACCGGCTTGTTATCCGCAGCCTTACAAAATCCAAAAAAGTTCCAGTTCTATGTAAGCACAACAATCAAATGTTAGGCACTACTAAGAAAGGTTGCAGGGTAATTACATGAACACCAATGAGAAATTGCAAACGAAAGAATTAACATAGTGGAAAATTAAGTAGCCAACTCAACTGAAAAAACTGAATGGCACGGAAAAGCAATGTCTGACCCTTTTAGGCATTGTCTTGTTCAGAGCTTACAATATACTAAAGAACATATACAGAACTAATAAGTAATAGTTGATGACACATTCAAATTCATGAGACTGTAGTACGTACCTCAGGTCAGACAAAGTTCCGGCGGACGATGAAGTACGTGCAGACATATTTCCAGTGAAGTCGATGGTGTACAGGCACGGTGATGTCAGAAACTTGTGACACAACGATGAGCCAAATAACTTCAGATTGTCCCATAGAGTTAGAACCATAAGTAATGTGAGCCGCGCGTGGACAGCAGCGCTCCGGCGCGGACGGAGGCGAGGCGCGCGCGGACAGCAGCTCTTCGGCGCGGACGGAGGCGAGCACGCGGGCGCGCGCGGACAGCAGCGAAGGCGGGAGCTGTCGTGCTCTGCTCCGGCGTCCTCCATCCTCCGCAGCACCTGCCCCGCCTCGCCGCGCCGTCTCCGCAGAAGTCGGTCCGTCGCCGTCGCCATCGCCAGAGCGAGAGAAATGGATAAGATACGAGAGGGCAGGGGATGGAATTCAAATGAGTTCAGGGGTGTTTTTGCAAAATGTTACATTATATACAAACCCACTAAAACAGAGACCGCGGGTTAATTTCTATAAACCAAGGGACTATTATGCAAAACCGCACACGACGACGTAGGACAGAAACCCAATTCTCTTTATTATTAGGTAAAGATAAAGATTTGCATATTAGCAATACTTAGTCCCACGTTGATTTAATGAATCGTCCTTATCCGCTGATGTGGGCGTGGAAGATCATGTGGCGGCTGCTCCCCTTTGTTTTTTTAATCAGATCTTTCTTTCATTGCAAGTCTGTACTCTAGTATTAGCACACCACGTGATTGACCCGGACACAGTTTGAGATTAGGCTCAGCATACCCCGGCCGACCGGCTAGAAACTTCATCCGGTAAGCCTCAGATACGATAGTAATCGGACACGGCAACTGTACACATCGAAACTATAGCAGATTTTCAGGCCTCGAGCCGGCAACCTGCGGCGGCGTACGAAATTGATATGGCGGCTTGCGGTGGTCCCCAAGATGTAACTTCTGACTTCTCTGAAGATCTCGTGTCTGCCATTGTTGTGACCACTTCTCGACGATGTAGATCCTTAAAAAACGATTCTTCATATCCGAAAAAATTGCGAACTCCTCGATCCCTAAGAAGGATCCCTTCAAGAACTCAACACCATCGTGCGCAGGCCCCACGGTGGGCGCCAACTGTCCTGGAATTGTCACCGCAGATGTCCTAGTGTGAGGACTTAATCGTGAGGCCAACACATCTATGTGGTAGCTTGAGAGGGGTTGATCGGAACGAGAGACGCGGGACGGATCAACACACAAGACAAGGATTTAGACAGCTTCGGGCCCCGGGAAACATCATCCGGTAATAATCCTACATGTTGTTTGTGGCTAGGTCTTATTATGATCATGAGGGAGTCGTCGGTAAGCCGGCTCTTTGTGTTAGCCCTAGAGATTGTTTCTTCTTGCTTGTCCCTCTTTGGGGTGCCCTGCCCCTCCTTATATAAGTAGAAGGGCGGGTTACATGTGGAGTCCTATTAGGATTAGGACTAGTCTATTACAAGTGGAATCCTAGTCTGCCCCTTTAAGGGAAAACTCCTTATGCCTTTCCTCGTAAATCGGCCAACCATAACATGAGCCGGCCTTCTGGGCCTTGGGCCTAGTCTTCTATCTGACCCGCCGTTAGGGCCATCCGTGAGTCGCCAGGCTCGTGAGTCGTCATACCAGTGAGCCGCCGGACTCGTAAGTCGCCAATCCTCCGGCGGGTTACCAATGAAGCGCCAAGCCCGGCCGGGTCATACTTCCGGCCGGGTCATACCGCGGGGGTATATCCCCGACAAATATCAAAAAAAATTCCTACGCACACGCAAGATCATGGTGATGCATAGCAATGAGAGGGAAGAGTGTTGTCCACGTACCCCCGTAGACACAATGCATAGCAACAGGAGGGAAGCGTTATGACAACGCGGTTGATGTAGTCGTACGTCTTCACAATCAACCGATCCTAGTACCGAACATATGGCACCTCCGTGATTTGCACACGTTCAGCTCGGTGACGTCCCACGAACTCACGATCCAGCAGAGTGTCGAGGGAGAGCTCCATCAGCACGACGGCGTGATGACGGTGATGATGAAGCTACCGGCGCAGGGTTTCACCTAAGCACTACGAGAATATGACCGAGGTGGATTATGGTGGAGGGGGGCACCGCACACGGCTAAGATATCAATGATCAACTTGTGTGTCTATGGGGTGCCCCCTTCCCCCGTATATAAAGGAGTGGAGGAGGGGGAGGGCTGGCCCTCTACTATGGCGCGCCCTGGGGAGTCCTACTCCCAGCGGGAGTAGGATCCCCCCTTCCATGTAGTAGGAGTAGGAGAGAAGGAAGGAGGAGAGAGGGGGAAGG
>NC_041391.1:69176451-69201994 GCF_002162155.2 Triticum dicoccoides | reverse complement strand
TATATGTCCAAACTCACTCGGAACCCTTCCGATGTTCAAAAATAGTCGTCCAATATATCGATCTTTATGTCTCAACCATTTCGAGACTCCTCGTCATGTCCGTGATCATATCCGAGACTCCGAACTACTGCCGGTACATCAAAACACATAAACTCATAATATCGATCGTCACTGAATGTTAAGCGTGTGGACCCTATGGGTTGGAGAACTATGTAGACATGACCGAGACTCATCTCCAGTCAATAACCAACAGCGGAACCTGGATGCTCATATTGGATCCTACATATTCTATGAAGATCTTTATCGGTCAAACCACATAACAACATACGTTGTTCCCTTTGTCATCGGTATGTTACTTGCACGAGATTCGATCGTCGGTATCTCAATACCTAGTTCAATCTCGTTACCAGCAAGTCTCTTTACTCATTCCGTAATACATCATCACGTAACTAACTCATTAGTCACATTGCTTGCAAGGCTTATAGTGATGTGCATTACCGAGAGGGCCCAGAGATACCTCTCCGACAATCGGAGTGAGAAATCCTAATCTCGATTGCCAACTCAACAAGTACCATCGGAGACACCTGTAGAGCACCTTTATAATCACCCAGTTACGTTGTGACGTTTGGTAGCACACAAAGTGTTCCTCCGGTATTCGGGAGTTACATAATCCCATAATCATAGGAACATGTATAAGTCATAAAGAAAGCAATAGCAACATACTAAACGATCAAGTGCTAAGCTAACGGAATGGGTCAAGTCAATCACATCATTCTCTAATGATGTGATTCCGTTAATCAAATGACAACTCATGTCCATGGCTAGGAAACTTAACCATCTTTGATTCAACGAGCTAGTCAAGTATAGACATACTAGTGACACTATGTTTGTCTATGTATTCACACATGTACTAAGTTTCTGGTTAATACAATTCTAGCATGAATAATAAACATTTATCATGATATAAGGAAATATAAATAACCACTTTATTATTGCCTCTAGGGCATATTTCCTTCACCCACAAGTATAGGGGATCTATCGTAGTCCTTTCAATAAGTAAGAGTGTCAAACCCAACGAGGATCAGAAGAAAATGACAAGCAGTTTTCAGTAAGGTATTCTCTGCAAGCACTGAAATCATTGGTAACAGATAGTTTTATGATAAGGTAATTCGTAACGAGTAACAAGTAACAAAAGTAAACAAGATGCAGCAAGGTGGCCCAATCCTTTTTGTAGCAAAGGACAAGCCTGGGCAAACTCTTATATAAAGAAAAGCGCTCCCGAGGACACATGGGAATTATCGTCAAGCTACTTTTCATCATGCTCATATGATTCGCGTTCGTTACTTTGATAATTTGATATGTGGGTGGACCGGTGCTTGGGTACTGCCCTTCCTTGGACAAGCATCCCACTTATGATTAACCCCCCTCGCAAGCATCCGCAACTACGAAAGAGGAATTAAGGTAAACCTAACCATAGCATGAAACATATGGATGCAAATCAGCCCCTTACGAAGCAACGCATAAACTAGGGTTTAAGCTTCTCTCATTCTAGCAACCCATCATCTACTTATTACTTCCCAATGCCTTCCCCTAGGACCAAACAATGGTGAAGTGTCATGTAGTCGACGTTCACATAACACCACTAGAGGAAAGACAACATACATCTCATCAAAATATTGAACAAATACCAAATTCACATGACTACTTATAACAAGACTTCTCCCATGTCCTTAGGAACAAATGTAACTACTCACAAATCATATTCATGTTCATAATCAGAGGGGTATTAATGTGCATAAAGGATCTAAACATATAATCTTCCACCGAATAAACCAACGAGCATCAACTACAAGGAGTAATCAACACTGCTAGCAACCCACAGGTACCAGTCTGAGGTTTTGAGACAAAGATCGGATACAAGAGATGAACTAGGGTTTGAGAGGATATGGTGCTGGTGAAGATGTTGATGGATATTAACCCCCTCCCGATGAGAGGATTGATGGTGATGACGATGGTGACGATTTCCCCCTCCCGGAGGGATGTTTCCCCGGCAGAACAGCTCCGCCGGAGCCCTAGATTGGTTCCGCCAAGGTTCCGCCTCGAGATGGCGGCACTTCGTCCCGAAAGCTTCCTTATGATTTCTCTAGGACAAAAGACACCTTATACCAAAAGATGGGCATCGGGGGGCTTCCAGGTGGCCCATGAGGTAGAGGAGCACGCCCAGGGGGGTAGGGCGCGCCCTTTACCCTCGTGGACAGTGGGTGGCCCCCCTCTGGTGCTTTCTTTGCCCAATATTTTAAATATATTTCAAAACTGACTTTCATGGAGTTTCAGGACTTTTAGAGTTGTGCAGAATAGGTCTCTAATATTTGCTCCTTTTCCAGCCCAGAATTCCAGCTGTCGGCATTCTCCCTCTTCATGTAAACCTTGTAAATAAGAGAGAAAAGGCATAAGTATTGTGACGTAATGTGTAATAACAACTCATAATGCAATAAATGTCGATATAAAAGCATGATGCAAAATGGACGTATCAACTCCCCCAAGCTTAGACCTCGCTTGTTCTCAAGGGGAAGCCGATATCGGAAAATATGTCCACATGTTTAGAGATAGAGGTGTCGGTAAAATAAAATACGGACATGAGGGCATCATGTTCTTAGAATAGCAACATATATATATATATATATATATATATATATATATATATATATTGTCATATTATTTCTTATGCTAAAGTAACAATCTATTCACAATGTAAAGTATGAATCAGAAACTTCACTGAAAACTAACAAACTATAATCTCAGTCATTGAAGCAATTGCAATTTATCATAACATCGGAAAGAGTCAATATAAGAGCTTTTCAGCAAGTCCACATACTCAACTATCATTTAGTCTTTCACAATTGCTAACACTCATGCAATACTTATGGGTATGAAGTTTTAATCGGACACAGAGAAAGATAGGGGCTATAGTTTTGCCTCCCAACCTTTTACCTCAAGGGTAACGTCAACAATAATGCTTTATGAAAACCCACATTCATATATATCAGGATCTTTCCAACACATAGTGCTTGCCAAAGGATAAAGTGTAAAAAGGAAAGATGAAGATCACCATGACTCTTGTATAAGGTATAAGACAAAAAATAAAAGATAGGCCCTTCACAGAGGGAGGCAGAGGTTGTCATGTGCTTTTATGGTTGGATGCACAGAATCTTAATGCAAAAGAACATCACTTTGTATTGCCACTTGTGATAGGGACCTTTATTATTCAGTCCGTCGCTTTTATTTCTTCCATATCACAAGCTCGTATAAAGCTTATTTTCTCCACACTGATAGATCATATATATTTAAAGAGCAATTTTTATTGCTTGCAGCAATGACAACTTACTTGAAGGATCTTACTCAATCCATAGGTAGATATGGCGGAATCTCATGGCAAAACTGGGTTTAAGGATATTTAGAAGCACAAGTAGTATCTCTACTTGGTGCAAAGAATTTGGCTAGCGTGAGGGGGAAAGGCAAGCTCAACATGTTGGATGATCCATGACAATATAGTTTATTTCAGATATAAGAAAACATAACCCATTACGTTATCTTCCTTGTCCAACATCAACTTTTTAGCATGTCATATTTTAATGAGTGCTCACAATCATAAAAGATGTCCAAGATAATATATTTATATGTGAAAACCTCTCTTTCTTTGTTACTTTCTATTAATTGCAACAATGACCAAAACTATGTTTGTCAACTCTCAACAACTTTTATTCATCATACTCTTTATATGTGAAGTCATTACTCTCCATAGGATCAATATGATCTCTTTATTTCTTTTTATTCTCTCTCTTTTTTTCTTTTTTTCCCTCAAGATCATAGCAAGATAACCAAGCCCTTGACTCAAGACTAATCTTTATTATATATAGCTCACGGACTCAATTACACAGATAAGGATCAACACAAAAACTCAAAGCTAGATCATACTAAACTTTATTCTACTAGATCAAGATATAACCAAAAGGATCGAACTAAGAAAAATGGTAAAGATAGAAGTGTGATGGTGATAGGATACCGGGGCACCTCCCCCAAGCTTGGCAACTGCCAAGGTGAGTGCCCATACCCATGTATTTATGTCTCTTTCTTCGGAGGTGGTGATGATGGAGTTGTTGATGATGTAGGCTAGTCGTCCATCTTCCAAGGCATGGGCTCACCATCATAGAAGGATTATTGAATCTCCGAGATCCTCAAATCTGCAGCCAAACACATCCTCTTGAATCTATATTCATACTCACAGTTTTGGTTTTGCAGGTCATAGATCTGGGCTTGGAGGTTCTCGATTTTCTTGTGAAGCTTGAAGATGGTCTCTGCAATGTTCTTGGCATCCAGCTTGTGGTTTTTGGTGAACTCCGTGATCATCATGTGGTTGTGTAGGACCTTGAAGTATGTCTAGAGGGGGGGTGATTAGAATACTTGAACAAATAAAAACTTAACCTTTTCCCAATTTTAGAGTTTGGCAGATTTTAGCAATCTTTGGACAAGTCAAGCAATCATCTCACAAATCAAGCAAGCATGCAAAGAGTATATAGGCAGCGGAAATTAAAGCATGCAACTTGCAAGAAAGTAAAGGGAATGGTTTGGAGGATTCAAATGCAATTGGATACATGAATGTGTTTGTCGTGGTTCCGATAGGTGGTGCTATCGTACATCCACGTTGATGGAGACTTCAACCCACGAAGGGTAACGGTTGCGCGAGTCCACGGAGGGCTCCACCCACGAAGGGTCCACGAAGAAGCAACCTTGTCTATCCCATCATGGTCGTCGCCCATGAAGGACTTGCCTCACTAGCGGTAGATCTTCATGAAGTAGGCGATCTCCTTGCCCTTACAAACTCCTTGGTTCAACTCCACAATCTTGTCGGAGGCTCCCAAGTGACACCTAGCCAATCTAGGAGACACCACTCTCCAAGAAGTAACAAATGGTGCGTTGATGATGAACTCCTTGCTCTTGTGCTTCAAATGATAGTCTCCCCAACACTCAACTCTCTCTCATAGGATTCAGATCTGGTGGAAAGAAGATTTGAGTGAAAAGCAACTTGGGGAAGGCTAGAGATCAAGATTCATATGGTAGGAATGGAATATCTTGGCCTCAACACATGAGTAGGTGGTTCTCTCTCAGAAATGGTAAGTTGGAAGTGTAGGTTTGTTCTGATGGCTCTCTCCACGAATGAAGAGGAGATGGAGGGGTATATATAGCCTCCACACAAAATCTAACCGTTACACACAATTTACCAAACTCGGTGGGACCGAATCAACAAACTCGGTTGGAACGATTTAGTAAACCTAGTGACCGTTAGGATTTTCGGTGGGACTGACATGCAACTCGGTAGGACCGACATACAACTCGGTAGGACCGACATGCAACTCGGTAGGACCGATATGGTTAGGGTTAGGGCATAACGTAATCTCGGTGAGACCGATTACACAAACTCGGTGAGACCGATTTTGGTAATTAGCTAACCAGAGAGTTGGTCAGGTAAACTCGGCGGGGACCGATTCGCTCTTTTCGGTGAGACCGAAATGTTACGAAAGGGAAATAGAGAGTTTACATTGCAATCTCGGTGGGACCGATCGCTCACTTTGGTTAGACTGAAACGTTATGAAGGGAAACAGAGAGATTACAATCCCATCTCGGTGAGACAGAGATCCCTATCGGTAAGACCGATTTGCCTACGGTTTGTGGTAGTGGCTATGACATTTGAACTCGGTGGCACCGGATAGAAAGAATCGGTGTGACCGATTTTGACTTTAGGTTTAGGTCATAAGAGGATGTGAGAAAGTAGTTGAGGGTATTTGGAGCATATCACTAAGTACTTGAAGCAAGAGGCTCATTAAGCAACACCTCATCCCTCCTTGATAGTATTGGCTTTTCCTATAGACTCAATGTGATCTTGGATCACTAAAATGTAAAATGAGGAGTCTTGAGCTTTTGAGCTTGAGCCAATCCTTTGTCCTTGATATTTTGAGGGATCCACTTCCATCATTCATGCCATGCCATTCATTGAGCTTTTCTGAAATAATAGTCTTGGAATAGCATTGGCTCAATGAGCTATATGTTGTTATGAATTACCAAAACCACCTAGGGATAGTTGCACTTTCAATCTCCCCCTTTTGGTAATTGATGACAACATATAGATCAATGCTTCGACAAATGATAATAAGATTGAAGAACATCGTCGCTTTGAGAAGTATGTGATAAGCAAGAGCTCCCCCTAAATTTGTGCATAGTTTAAGATTTGCTTTGGACTGCAAATGCACAAGGAATTAGGCTCATGGGTTACTCTTCCATATCACATACATCTTGGTGGAGCGCTCAAAATAATAAAGATTGAATACATGCACTCATCACCAAGCAAAGTGAATGATCATATAAGGATAGGTAAGATAATATCATCGAACAGGCATAAGTGTAGCTTATGATCAAACACATGATCATCAATGTCTCACAGGTAATAGCATAGTATCTCAAGCAATCAAAAGCAAATAAAGTTTAACCATCAAAGCAAGAGAGAACAAAAGCAACACTCTCTCTCTCTCTCTCGAAGCCTATGATCTATACATTTTTCTCCCCCTTTGGCAACAAGTTACCAAAAAGTTCATAGAAAATGCATAGTGCTAGATCGACTCTTAGGCTTGATCTTCAGGTGGTGGTGTCCGGAGAACTCCAAGAATGAAGGCTTCAGTCGATGTAGATGGAGCTGGAGGAGTTGGTGCTGGAGCTGGTTGCACTGGAGCTGTAGGAGTTGTTGCTGGTGCAGATGATGTGGCTCTAGTGTCTGTCACAGGCACTGCAGCTGACCTCTGAGCTCTAGGCACTCTGGCAAATGCATCAGTGGTTGGCTTGCCCTTCCTCTCCTGCATGTCTTCCTGAAGTTGCTCCACAACTGACTGAATCTCAGTTACTTTGACATCTAGATCATAGAATTTTTGTTCCATGATTCTTTCCAGGCTCTCCTGGTTTTGAGTTAGGGTGGTCAACCCCTTCTCAATCCTCAGTGTTGATGCTATCAAGTAATCAAGCTGCTCCTGCTTGTTCTTCAAAAAGTACTCAGGTGCCTCCTCTTGAGTTGGCATCTTGGCAGCCTTCTCTTTCCTTGCTTTCTCCTTCTTCTCTTGAGCTTGCACTGATGATGGTTCATTCTCATTCATTACAACCTGATTGTCCTCAAAGTCTGGATAGAGAGCAAAATGTTCCTTATCCAACAGATATTTGCATGTGCCCATCTTTGAGTTAATCAACTCCTGAATCTATGGGGCATATCCACAATTTCTCTTCTGGTCTGCTGCTGTCCTCTTAATGGTCTTAACCATAAGGCTCGTGACCTTGAATTTCTGTGGCACATCAAATATATGTAGCAAGTTGATTGCATGCCCTCTGATCATGCTCTAGTCACCTGACTTGGGCAAAAGAGTGTGCCTTAGGATCCAGTTGATCGTAGGCAGCCCTGACAGAAGAAAGTGGACTGACCCAAACGAGAAAGTCTCAAGAGCTTTGTCTGGGATCTCCTTGTACATATGTGACATAGTATTGTGTCCCATTTTCTTCTTGGCATAGACATCCAAGTCATCTTCACTCTCCTTGGGGGCATTGATCATACTAGCCCATTCCTCTATGGTTGACTGGTACCTCGTACCTTCTGACATCCAAACTATCCTGCCATCTGGATAGAAGTGTGTTGTGGAGTAGAATTGCATAATGAGTTAATCATTCCAGTTGGTGAGCTTCTATCCAACAAAATCTGCAACTCCACAAGCTTCAAAACTGTCATACACTCCAGGATAGTGTTCTTCATTCTCCTTCATGTAGGTCCAGTCGACCCACCTCATATCACACACTATGGGCTTCTTATCCAACAAGATTGTCTCATAGAAGTCCTGCTGTTCCTTTGTATGGAACCTGTAATCAACAGCAGTCCTTCTCCTGATGGCATATGGATCTGTCATCCTCCATAGCCTCAACCCTGAGTCTCTCCTGATATTCATGTCCTCAGCCACAGGATGAGCATCATTGTGGTCTGGAATCTTAGGCTTTAGCTTCCTCAGGACTTGTCCTTCATCCTCTTCCTCATCAGCAACTTCAGGCACTGGGGCCTTGTTCTTCTCAGCAGCTGGAATACTCCTGGTATTCCTCTTTGGTGCAATCTTGGGCTTGGGGGCATCTTTGGGTGCTTCTTTGGGCTTTGATGTTGCAGCCCCTGATTTTATAGCATCACCCGTCAGCTTTTGTGTCTTGGGTGCTGGTGCAGCAACATCTTCTTCCTCTTCCATCATGGAAGGTTGCCCAACAACTCTGGCTATGGTCTTTTTGACCCTCTCTTTCCTTTTCTTTCCTTCTGCAGCAGGCTCTTTGGGATCAGGCTTTTCACGTAATTGAGTTGATCCTCTGACCTTCAGCATAGGTGTCCTCTTGGCAGGAACCTTCCTATTAATTCCAGGCTTTGTGGTCTTTGTTGAGCCATATTCCTTTTTGAGCACTACCTTCTTGGAAGTAGCCTCATCTACTTCTGCCATATAATCCTCATCCTCAGATTCTGAGGTTCTCTTCTTCCTTGTCCTGGTGGCAGCTTTAGGCAGATTGCTTGGGGTGCTCCTGCTGCCTTCATCTGAAGAACTTGAGGGACTAGTGCCCTCACTCATGTGAATCTGCTCTTCTGACTTGTTCTGACTATCACTATGGTCTGACATGCTGCAAATCACTGACTGCTGACCCTGTGAATAGTTATAGATGAGATAGAATGGATGAGCATCACAAAATGCAGAGATTTTTGCAAAAGAATGATTCAAAAACTCAGTTTTAGTTTTCCACAGAAAGCATTTCGGATCAACCGATTTTCAAACTCGGTGATACCGAAGCAGTTTTGGAACCTAAACTGGTAAACTCGATGGGATCGAGTCACAGTTCGGTGGCACCGAGACTGCTAGGGTTTCACAAAGTTCTAAAATTGGTCACACCGATTTGTAATTCTCGATCAGACCGAGAGTTACTAGTGCAATGGCGTTAGCCAAATCGGTGGGACCGAGTTTTTCAACTCGGTGGGTCCGAGATGGTTTCGGCGGAAACCTAACCCTAAATTCTCAAATCGCACCTATTCTAAGGATTGTATTGACTGGATAGGAGTGTTTCAATCATGGCAAGATACATAATGAACACAATGTGCTAGGAATCAGACGAGGATAGCACTGTGATCGAGTCCATACCCTAGCTTGGCGATGAACTTGCTACGGTGGCAACGGCGGGGGTGAAATCCGTTGACGGCGGCGGAGACCAGCGACAGGAGGCGGCTGGCGATGAGGAGACGATCCGGAGACCCTGGAGGCAGAGCGAGCAATGCGCGGGCGAAGGGGTTTGGAGAAATTTCCAAAATTTTGCCCGTGAGTATATATAACCCGACCCTGTCAGTGTGACCGAGTGGAACAACTCAGTGGCACCGAGATGCATAACTGTATACAGTTACAGCAACTCGGTGGGACCGAAAAGTTCAAATCGGTTGCACCGAGATTGAAAACCTAGATCGACTTAGTGATCTCGGTGGGACCGAAATGGAGGAATCGGTCAGACCGAGAATCACAAAGAAGTTTTGGAAGTTTAAGTCTCTGACGAATCGGGGACTCCAAGTGCTCCTCACACAGAGTGGTTCGAATCTGACTTGATCAAATTTTGTGATGTAGCATGAATAGAGTTTGAGACGAGAAAAGCATAGATAGCTAGAGAAGGCTCTTAGGCATTCTTGTCCATCCACTTGGCAAAAAGAAAAGAACCCAAACAATCAAAGCAACAAGTGGATGTCCTCGAATGAGTAAAGTATGCAACCAACATGCTCACACAATAGAATGGCAAATGAAATATGTGGCAAAGCATGCACAACCAATTCTAGCATCTATCAAACAATTGGCGATGACTAGGTCATCTATATATGAGTATATTGACTTAGGAGTCAAATGAGAACATTTGATCATAGGTCATACTCATCGTTTAAGCTCAAGTAGGGTTACCACTTTTACATAATGCATTGATGTGTTCACATCATTAGAGTTGCTTTAACTCAATTCTTAGAGTTAAGCTCCCCCTAGATGTGAGATCCCTTTTTAGAGGGATGAACTAACCTTGGGTTTTGTCGATGATGACTTCATGTAGGTGTTGAAGATGTGGATGCTCAATGTTGATGTAGATCATTTGGAGCAATCCTTTGGAGTGAGTTGCACTTTCAACATACGTACATGGGTTAGTCCCACAAGGAACAAACAAGAATATCCATAGACATAGAGTGATGCACACACAAGATTATGTCCATGAAATTATTAGGCTACCTTGTCCCTTGCTTTACCAACATGAGGGTTTGTGACTCCTTGAACTAGTGCAAGATGTGGAAGTTGATTGCACTTGTCCTTACCATAATGATATGAGTGAAGAATGTTGGCGGAGTCACCCTAAAGAACTCTCTAGTTCTTCTTCTTCGGGATCCACATCATCTTGATGGAATCCTTGGAGTTGTAGTTGTACTTGATGAAGTAGAACTTGACGTAGTCTTGGGAACCCACTTGACTAAGGCCTTAGGTGCTTCCTCAAATGCATCAATCTCCTCTTGAAGCTTGTCTTTGCCTTTATTCTTGTGGTCTTGTGGTGGAAGATCATCTTGTGCTTGTGTTCCCTTGAAGGAAGTAGGATCATACTTCTCTTGTTGAGGAACAAACTTTGTCTTGGGGTATTGATCTTCTTCCCACTCAACTCCATTGGCATTGAACTTCTGTTCAAAAACAACACCTTGATTCTTCCGGTGCCTTCCTTGCTTGCGCACAATTTCCTCGAATTGCTTACTCCCGGCAAGGCTCTTGTATACACTTTTCTCTATAATTCCCTTCAATAAGCTATTTTCTTGCTCAAGAGTAACTTGGCTACGAGAATCATTAGTGGAATCAAGAGAACTACTAGAGGCAACAATATTTGATTTAGCATCATTATTGTTACTACTAGAGGAAGGATCTTTCTTGTTCTTGTTACTAGATTTTACTTGAGGCATGTAAGTAGATAAGAGTAAACGCTTGGCAATGTAAGAAGAACTTTTCTTACGGAGATCATCATTGATAGCTTTTAAGAACTCATGCTCTTGCCCTAGATTGAGCTTTTCAAAGCGTAACTTCTCATGAGCCCTTAAAAGTTCTCGATGATCTTCGAAGATAGTTTCATGAGCTAACTTAAGAGTGTTTAGTTCTTTAGTTAGAAGCTCAATCTTCTCCTTATCATTGTCATTCGTTTTATCTTGATTAGCATGATTAATTGACGTTTCATCATAGTATTCATCACTAGAGTTGTCAACAAGTAAATCATCATCACCTAGGAAGTCATCTTCATCACTATTGAAATCCACATACTCGGGATGTGTTACCTTTGGACCTTTGGCCATGAAGCATCTTCCAATTCTTTCATTTGGTGAGTCAAATATGTCGTAGGAGTTGGTTGACACAAGTGCTAGACCTACAACACCTTCATCTTGAGTATATTCAGAGTCGGAGTGATAGCTTCTCTCGGAGTGATTGTCGGAGTTGAAGCCGGATACCCATTCACCAACATGAGCTTGATGTCTTCGTTTTGTGTAGCTCCTTGATGACTTGTCCTTCCTTTCCGAATCCTTGCTTCTCCGTGAGGGTCTTCGTTCATAACGATCATCTCTACTCCTCCTCTCTCTTGGTGGTGATTCTTCTCTTTTGCTTCTTCTTTTTGGAGAATCTTCTCTTCTTTTGTAGGGTGTCGTACACTCATTGGAATAGTGTCCAGGCCTCCCACAATTGTAGCAATTGCGCTCTCGACTAGAAGATCTTTTGTCATTGTAGGACCTTGACTTGGAACTTCTTTCTTTGCTTCTACTCTTGTAGAATTTGTTGAAGTTCTTCACCATTAAGCTCAATTCTTCATTGAAGGGTTTTTTATCACTTGATGATGTGGGGGCTTCACATGAGGCTTTGTAAGCACCACTTGACTTGTTGTGAAGTTCCTCCTTATCCTTGAGTGACATCTCATGAGCAACAATTCTTCCAATGACTTCCGTTGGCTTGAGATCTTTGTAGTTTGGCATCATTTGGATCAATGTGCACACGGTATCATACTTTCCATCCAATGCTCTTAGGATCTTCTTGATGATGAATCTGTCGGTCATCTCTTCACTCCCTAAGCCGGCAATCTCATTTGTGATAAGAGCAAGCCTAGAGTACATTTCAGCGACACCTTCACCATCCTTCATCTTGAACTTGTCAAGCTGACTTTGGAGCACATCCAGCTTGGATTCCTTGACGGAGTCAGTACCTTCATGCATATCAATCAAAGTATCCCAAATTTCCTTTGCATTCTCAAGACGGCTGATTTTGTTGAATTCTTTGGGGCACAATCCGTTGAAGATGATATCACAAGCTTGAGCGTTGTATTGCAGCATCTTCAATTCACCCGCATTAGCTTCACGGTTCGGCTCTCTCCCATCAAAGAATTCATCTTGCAAGTCAATACAAATAATAGCCCAAACGGCGGGGTTATGTCCGAGAATATGTATTTTCATCTTATGTTTTCAAATAGCAAAATTAGTACCATCAAAGTAAGGACCTCTACGGTGATAATTTCCCTCGCTAGACGCTATACTCTCCTAGGTTGTGAAACCAAGGCTATGACCACCAAAAGCTATGGAAATCAAAGCAAATGGAGACCAAAGCTCTGATACCACTTGTAGGACCTTGAAGTATGTCTAGAGGGGGGTGATTAGACTACTTGACCAAATAAAAACTTAACATTTTCCCAATTTTAGAGTTTGGCAGATTTTAGCAATCTTTGGACAAGTCAAGCAATCATCTCACAAATCAAGCAAGCATGCAAAGAGTATATAGGCAACGGAAACTAAAGCATGCAACTTGCAAGAAAGTAAAGGGAAGGGTTTGGAGGATTCAAACGCAATTGGAGACACGGATGTTTTTGTCATGGTTCCGATAGGTGGTGCTATCGTACATCCACGTTGATGGAGACTTCAACCCACAAAGGGTAACGGTTGCGCGAGTCCACGGAGGGCTCTACCCACGAAGGGTCCATGAAGAAGCAACCTTGTCTATCCCACCATGGTCGTCGCCCACGAAGGACTTGCCTCACTAGCGGTAGATCTTCACGAAGTAGGTGATCTACTTGCCCTTACAAACTCCTTGGTTCAACTCCACAATCTTGTCGGGGGCTCCCAAGTGACACCTAGCCAATCTAGGAGACACCACTCTCCAAGAAGTAACAAATGGTGCGTTGATGATGAACTCCTTGCTCTTGTGCTTCAAATGATAGTCTCCCCAACACTCAACTCTCTCTCATAGGATTCGGATCTGGTGGAAAGAAGATTTGAGTGGAAAGCAACTTGGGGGAGGCTAGAGATCAAGATTCATATGGTAGGAATGGAATATCTTGGCCTCAACACATGAGTAGGTGGTTCTCTCTCAGAAATGGTAAGTTGGAAGTGTAGGTTTGTTCTGATGGCTCTCTCCATGAATGAAGAGGAGGTGCAGGGGTATATATAGCCTCCACACAAAATCTAACCGTTACACACAATTTACCAAACTCAGTGGGACCGAATCAACAAACTCGGTCGGACCGATTCAGTAAACCTAGTGACCGTTAGGATTTTCGGTGGGACCGACATGCAACTCGGTAGGACCGATATGGTTAGGGTTAGGGCATAACGTAATCTCGGTGAGACCGATTACACAAACTCGGTGAGACCGATTTTGGTAATTAGCTAACCAGAGAGTTGGTCAGGTAAACTCGGTGGGACCAATTCGCTCTTTTTGGTGAGACCGAAATGTTACGAAAGGGAAACAGAGAGTTTACATTGCAATCTCGGTGGGACCGATCGCTCACTTCGGTTAGACTGAAACGTTACGAAGGGAAACAGAGAGATTACAATCCCATCTCGGTGAGACTGAGATCCCTATCGGTAAGACCGATTTGCCTAGGGTTTGTGGCAGTGGCTATGACATTTGAACTCGGTGGCGCCGGATAGAAATAATCGGTGTGACCGATTTTGACTTTAGGTTTAGGTCATAAGAGGATGTGAGAAAGTAGTTGAGGGTATTTGGAGCATATCACTAAGCACTTGAAGCAAGAGGCTCATTAAGCAACACCTCATCCCTCCTTGATAGTATTGGCTTTTCCTATAGACTCAATGTGATCTTGGATCACTAAAATGTAAAATGAGGAATTTTGAGCTTTTGAGCTTGAGCCAATCCTTTGTCCTTGATATTTTGAGGGATCCACTTTCATCATCCATGTCATGCCATTCATTGAGATTTTCTGAAATAATAGTCTTGGAATAGCATTAGCTCAATGAGCTATATGTTGTTATGAATTACCAAAACCACCTAGAGATAGTTGCACTTTCAGGTTGGCGTTGAGTCCATGTTCCACCATCCCCTGGAACTTGAAAACTTGTTGCTCCATTGCTTCGAGTCTTCTCTCCACGCTTCCTGTCCTCCTTGGTCCCTCAACATCGCGGATGTGCAGCACCCCCTCACGCATCTCAATGGTTTGAGGGTGTTGCATCACCTCCGCGAGGTAGGGGTTGATGACCTTCTGCAAAATGTGTCCTTGGGGGCACTTGAAGACGTCATGGTGATCTAGATCTGTCAGAAAAACAGCTCAAAACATAAGCAGAGTTGTGTCGTGGTACGGTGGTCAAAACCTTCAGGAGATTATATAATGAATTTTACCGACCGAAAGAAATATCGTGCAAGAAAACGGAGTCCGGAGGGCACACGAGGTGCCCACGAGGCAGGGGGCGCGCCCAGGGGGTAGGGCGCGCCCTCCACCCTCGTGGATGCCTCGTGTCCCTTTCAGACTACTTCTTATTTTCTTATTTTCTTAAATATTCCAAAATGGAGAAAAACTGCTATTAGAACTGTTTTGGAGTCGGATTACTTACCGTACCACATACCTATTCCTTTTTGGAGTCTGGAACGTTCTGGAAAGTGTCCCTTATGTACTCCTCCGGGGTTACGGTGTCAATAACATTGGTTTCAACATTTATGGGATTACCTAAGATATAATATTTAATTCTTTGACCGTTCATGACATTTGGATTTGTGCCTTTGAAGTTGTTGATTTTTATGGCACCGAAACGATAGACCTCCTCGATAACGTAAGGACCTTCCCATTTAGAGAGGAGTTTTCCTGCAAAAAAATCTTAAACGGGAGTTTTATAACAAAACATAATCACCTACATTAAACTCACGCTTTTGTATCATTTTGTCATGCCATCTTTAACTTTCTCTTTAAACAGTTTGGCATTCTCATATGCCTGGGTTCTCCACTCATCAAGTGAGCTAATGTCAAATAGTCTCTTCTCACCAGCAAGTTTGAAATCATAATTGAGCTCCTTAATGGCCCAATATGCCTTATGTTCTAGTTCGAGAGGTAAGTAAGTATATATACTCCATTAATTTTTGGCCTTTTCTAGCCGATCACCTAAGCTTAATGGAGTAAACATCAATTTGATCAAATTCAAAGCAATTTGAACCGAAAATAGCATGCATTCAAACATAAACATAGATAGTTTTGCACAAGCGAACATAAAACATAAATTTTAACTAAACTAAGCAACTAAACTACTTTCGGTCGAAGGTGAGGTCGAGCCAATCCTTCCTCGTCTGGTACGGTGTACCGCGAGCCGGGTCCGGGCTGGTGTCGTTGTTGGGGTCGTCGGGGAAGACACTCTTCCACTTGCCGACATTGATCTCCGCCCTCCAAGCCATCGTCCTCGCCGCCTTCGACCTCGTCGATGCAGGAGAGCACGATAACCTCGCCGCCTTCCGTACCGGCAAAGATCATCCGATCCGCCTCCACGAGCTCCGGGTGCTGCCGACGGAGCTCTTGCATGTAGGCCTCGGCGGCGGCCTCGGCCTCAAGGCGCTCCCTCGCTTCACGGCCCTCCCGCGCGATAGGCGAGCTCACCATCCCCGGCTCCGACAGGATGAGGTCGATCGAACGTGTGTCGAAGGGGAAATTGAGCCGAGCCGTCGCGCCGTGGTAGCGGGCCTGCCAGCGGTCGTACTCCATGGCCGCAAGCTTGGCTGTGTGGAAGCTACCGAGGCACTGGCGGGTGTGTGCCTCCCGATTCGTAATCTCGCGACCCACATCCCCCACCGTCACTGCCAGACCCCAAGGTAGGACCTCGTCGGCGGCCGGGACCGAGGGAGGACAAGGAAGTCATCAAACGGGCGTAGGGGCGCGGCGGCGGGCGGATCAAGCTACCGGTGACGACGGCTCGATGAAGAGCCAGCGAAGGACGACCCACGCGCGTGGCAGCGCGGGTCCGCGCTGCAGTGCAGATAGGCGGCGGGGACCGACGGCCACCACATCCGGCCATCGGAGGGGCGGGGTATGGCGGGGGGCGCACCGGCGGCGGTGCGGGAGGAGAAGAGGCGCCTATTTTACTCGGCCGCGTTGGGATAAGTAAATATATTCAGAATTTTAGGCCACTATGCCGTATAGGGGATCGGATAGGTCAAACTTAATGGAGTAAAAAGCCACCACTAAGTTGATATAGAGGATCGGTTAGAAATGCTCTGAAGACCGACGATCAAGATGCAGAAAAATGTATGACAAAAGAGTATGAGTCCAAAGGAAAACAAGTGACTATGCAGGCTCGTCTATTGCCCAATGAGCACTTGAAATTGTTACCTTCAGGTTTCCTTCTGCAATATGATGCAGCCCACATAGCTAACCAGTAATAGATCCCGGTCCAATGCTCGTTCAAGAGCACCTCCAGGTTTTTCAGTTTTTCACGACCATGCCTTCAATATTTTTAAGAAAAATGGCTAAAACTACTGCCCAGGCATCCTTATTCGAGAAACGAATCTGAGTCAGATCTCTTTTCAGAAGAAAAAAATAGAGAGGAAATTATTCTGCAAGACCTGCCTACAAGATGTAGGGTCTTGTTAATGATAAAACCGCACAACCCGGCAGTCATTGGAGTATCCGAGACTAGCGCTAGCAAGACCTAAATACCAAAAAATCGCAAATTTGAGTAACAGAGGCTACCAAGACACTTTTTTCCATCCCTATATAAACAATTTGATAATAAGCAAGTAAATGAGCAACTAACCATTGGACTGTTCAATGTTGTAGCAAGTTTCAGAGTACAGAAGAAGGCAGGAACTTGGCATAACCGGATAACCCAGCTCTATTCATTAACTGATAAAGCAGCAGGCTTCGAGAAGGCTATCTTGAGCACAACCTCCATGAAATTGGAGATGAAGGCGAACCATCCGTCAATCTTTTGCGTCGCCTTCTCCGCAACCTCTCCTCCCTTGGCAACTGCTATCAGCAGCGTGTAGAGCGCCGCTTCACCTGTGCAAAACATTTGGTCCCAACTGACCCATGTGACAAGGGGGTAAGCCAACGACGACCAACGAGCGTCTTAAGTAGAAAAGGGAACATCATGGGACAAAAAAAAATAAGCAGAATTTTAGAGCCGAGATCCCGAGCCGACACATGGGACATAAGCAAACAATACTGCGATGAGGCGCACACACAATTACACAACTGACAGGTGAATGTGAACTGCCTCAACGTGCTTGCCTGGAATGAGCAAATGAATCTAAGATTAACTTGACATGGTCGACACTAATCACTAATCCAAGCAAGTAAATGTGCCTTCATGCCAGCAGACTAAGCTCCAAGGAAAATTTGATAACAGACAGCAAGTTATCGAATTAAGCGATGAAGCCTTACGAGTCAGACTTCACAATTGACCACTACAGAGGGCCAATTCCCGGGTGGAATGCAGCGTACAAAATGGAAGAGCCCATTTAGCATCTCAACTACCGGAACACAAAAGAAAAACTAAGTATTAGTCTGAGTAAATTACCATCAATTAGCTAGTGGCTTTAAGTTGCATGTCTAATTGCTCATTACAACAATAAATATGAACCAAAAACAGAGAAATATGTTTCAAATTGGTTATGAACTCCAGAAAAGAATTGATGGCATGCACTGTTGACTCAATGAAATTGTACACATAATTGACAGGTAACATAGCTCCCCGAGCATTTGAGGGATTTTCTAACAAAAGAATAAGAAACTGCATGCATTAGCTGCTGCTAAATTCAACTGACAGCAGCTTAGTAGCACAAAGATTTCAATAACCCATTCCATAACAGTGCTCATAGAGGTAGGTAAAAAATTGTTCTAGTGTGAAAGTAAATTATCATGCAAGTATCAGGTTCAGTGATAATACTTATAGCAGAAAGGCAGAAACTAACACCATTTAACCTTTTTTAAACAGACCTCCAAATTTTCACTGTATTTGCCTCGATATGCATGGTAGAAAACTGAAGGCGCATCTCCAGTGATATATTGTTGATCCCACTAAATGTTTTCTTAAAAGATGGGAGTCAGCTGATGCTTCCCTTGCTACAAATCCCCAAGGGATAACCCCATGCACATAGCTGAAGGGTCACTCGTCCAATGGAAGCCCAAAGCGCCTTATCCCCTGCCACATCCAGAGGCAACAAAGAGACCAAGGATTCCGAGGAAACCAACCAAGTAACTGTACCCCCATAGTGAGACTGTCCTGGCTTCACAGGGTAGAGCTGTAGAGAGGAGGAACGAGGAGAGTAAAGTAAAATAACACACGTGTAAGCACTTGATTGATGCAACCAAAGGAGGCTCATTTTTTTTACCAGACAGAGAATTTGCCAATCTGGAGAGGTACGCAATCTACAGAAATGCTACTAGTGCATTATTCAGTTTTGAGATCAGTTGTCCCTAGAACTAGAGCCAGTTTACAAATACAAGAGAAGAACAAAGGGAAAGAACTGATACAAACTAGTAACCATGAATTGGTTTAACAAAAGTACTTTCTTCAAACAAAAATATTCCAAAAAGAACAATTTGCTTCTTATGGGGTGGACAACAGGCCTAAGGTGCGTGCTTGCGAAAGACTTATAGCTCAGCTCTAAGCAACAAAATGGGCAGAACTTTGTAGATTTACGAGGTTGATTTTCGAATCGACAAGTTTGCTGCCAAAATATACATGTAATTTTTGTGAATGGATACAGTTTAATGCCATCTCTGTTGGTTTAGTTCTAACTATTAGGACATATGGAAATGATAAGATTAATTCATTTGTTGGTCATGCTTCAGTGTCAGATAGGTCAGCTTTTCACAATTAAAAGTTTCTCAGATAAGTTCAAGTATAGTTTTAGGAACAAAGATAATTGATCTTTGAAGGGTACAGGGGGGAAAAGCAAAAAGTTAAACATACAGCCAACAGAAATATATTTTCTACAGAGTCTAAATTTGAACTGCAATTTCACTACTAACTTACATATGATGAAACAATAAAAGACGATGAAATGAAAATGGAACATGCTGATAAAATTCTGCATAAAAGCAGATCATGCTAATATTGTTAATGAAAACCAATGTAGGGTAGTTCTTTTGCTTTCTGGTTCTTTGGGTCTGGTTTCAACAGAAATTTGATACATCCCCACATCCAATTTCAATGATCTTAAACATAAGTCGGAAACACAAATATATTCCATGCTTATCATTTTCAGAGATTGCATGTGATGCTTTCTTCTCTACCAAATAAGACATCAACTGGTTGGGGTTCAGAAGTCAACTGAGACAACAGACATCCAGTTAGGCAAAGAACAGTGAGACAAAAATTACCAGCTTACTGCATAGAGTGTAGACTTTGTTGCGCAACAAGCAGTTACCAATTCTCATAGCCCGCTCTTGGTTCATGCAAATCTGAATCTAGTGGGCACTTGCCCTTTGCAAGCGTCAGCATAGTCTTCAGCAAGGCGCGGAGCAGCTTCCTTGTGGGGGCATATGTATTTCTCCAGGAAAAGATTCTCGCTAATCTTGACAATTGTCCAGTAGTCCCGTTCACGGTCTAGCAATCCATTTTCCTTAAGAAATCTCATAACATAGTACCGGGGCACAGCTTGGTGATACCGCGATTATCTAGCCCGCACTCCCGCAGGAGGGCGGCATTGGGCTTAATCACCTTGTCGAGGCTGCGTCTGAGGAGATAGGGGTCGTGCTTGAGCGCCCGGAGGAGGTTCTCGTAGGAGCCGCCGAGGAGAGACCGGCAGTACGGCAGATTGGAGACGATGGATCTGATGCGGAAGGACTTTCCGGCGAGTGCGGCGAGGCGCGCGACCTGAGGGCGTGACAGGCCGAGGTCGGTGAGCCCGACGACGTTCGGGGCCAGGGTTGTTTCCACGCCGGCGCAGAGCAAGTGGGGGTCCCTGGCGACGGCGGCGGCGATGTCGGCGGCGGAGAGGCCGAGGCCCGCGAGGAAGGCGAGGACGGCGTCGGGCTTGGAGTGGGACTTGAGGTGGGAGAGCTTCGCCGAGGCCTTGAGTGCCTGGGCTCGGGTGAGGCCGCAGGCCTCGACAAGGTACTCCTCGACGGCGAATCCGGTGTGCGGGGAAGCGGCCGCGGAGAGGAGGCGGGGGAGTGTGTAGTGGGAGGCGGGTGGGTGGGGGAGGTGGTGGAGAGAGGTGGCGGGAGAAGAGAGGAGGTGGGCGAGGATGCGGCTCCGGAGGCGGAGCATGGGCGGCGGCGGCGGCGGCGGCGGGGAGGGAGAGAGAGAGAGAGACGCGGTGGTCGCCGTCCTCCAGATTTGGTTCACTTCAACCGAACAATAAGGTGACCCCACGCGTCAGTCACCTCTTGTGTGCCATATGTATGAACCAGACTAGAGTGAGTCGTTCGTCTTGTAGAATTTCCTTTTCCTTTTTCTCCTTACCAAATTGAGATGACATGTTATTTGAGCTCGCAAGCGCATGCCGACCAGGAGTACAACATCCACCTCCTCGACGAGCACCGACACGCAGAGGAGCAACTCGCCGCTGGCATGCCCATCGCACCACACGTGGACATGCCCGAGCAGAAGGTGTTGCTCGAGTCCTCTCGCTCCGCTCGTGACATCCACCGCGACTGTTGGCTTTACCGCCTCCGTCAGGCGGTTAGAAGCCTCCTTTAGGAGATCGATGAGGCGGCGAATGATGTATACGACAATAGTGAGGACGAGGACGAGGTCGCCAGCTCCGCCATGGCCGCACCCCGCCGCCACGACCACGAAGCCGACACATCCACGGGCACCACCAACAGCAAGAAAGGATGGCGCATAGGAGGTCGCCGACACTTGGATCCGAGAAAGGCCACTATTCCGCCCTTCCTGTAGAAGCGAAGCTTGCGGGCTTATCATCGTCGGTCAATTAGCCACAAGCAAACTCTAGAGGCGGAGCTTCAGTTATCGGAGCTCATGGCCTGCCGGACATGGGGAACGGGTGCCGGCGGTCATTTAGGCTAGGTTTACATAGACCCGTCCAGTTCAAATATGTCAAAACCCATCTAGTTTGATGTAAAAGCTACCTAAGTATGAATGAATATCGTTCGAGTTTTTTTTAAATATGCATTGAATTTGTTCAATTTCATTAAAATTCGACGAAAATCAATCAGACATATGCGGCTAGCTTTGAATGGTCGTCTCCCACATCAATTTACGCGGACAAATGCACTATCCAGCTTGTGGGTAGGCGTTGGACATGCCCTAGAGCATGCAAGCTCAGCCAACCAGAATATTTACTCAGTCACATTGACATGAAAACATGCTCAACATATCCTAGCCATACACACGTATCGTTGGGACCGGCTTGTCTTCCTATGGTCCTTCTGGTGGGGTCGTTGTGGCAGGCGTGACAAGGAAACGCTGTCACCAATAGAATCATATGTATTCATGTGAAGTTGAGAATCAAAATTATTTTTTGACTTTCTTTTTCATTTTTTGAGATGGAATTGCTGCATTTTATTTAATCAGTTACAACAACATTTCCCTAGGGTGTGTTTGATTGCCATCTACGAATTTCTCTGCTATGCATGCTTGTCCTAGTTAAGCCTGGCTGAGAAAAAACAGACGAAAACCAACATATATACATCGTTTGGTTGCCCGCATCTAGGCTTCCTGGATTAGGGGATCAATTTTGGCAATGTCGTTTGCTGTCCTGCATTGGCTCGGCATATGCAACTACACGGTGTTTGGTTGTATACATGGGATATGATTAAGTAATAGCTACACATAACACACAGAGTTATACACACTAGTAGAAAAAGGGTCTAATGTGAAGCACATTAGTCCCGGTTTATAACAAAACCGGTACTAATGTGATCATTAGTGCCGGTCCCAACGGCTAGGGGGCGGAGATCATTAGTGCCGGTTCGTGGCGACCCTTTAGTACTGGTTCGCGCCACGAACCGATACTGAAGTGGCTGTTGCAGGCTGTGGTCAGGCTGGGGGCCCACCAGCACCTTTAGTACCGGTTCGTGCCACAAACCGGTACTAGAGGTTCCTAGTTGACAGCGGTTTTTTAGTCCCACCTCGCTCCGCTAACAGAGTTTTTACCACCTTAAATATGTTACTTCTCAAACTATCACAATCACTTGGTCTTCACTGAACTCTATGTGTAGAATTTGTGGCCACAATATGAGTCTTCTCCGGTTTCTAAACCGGTGAGGACTCATATTGACAATTCAGATTGTACACAAAAAGATCATTGATGATCAATGTATTTTTGATGTATTTATCTATAGCAGTAGCGTGTTTTGGCTGAAAGGCGGTACTGATCAATGTATTTTTATGTATATTTTTTCATGTTTACACAAGAGCCGGTTCGAACGACTATGCATTACTTCTTTATGTTGGATGTTACCAGGTTGGTGCTTTACTTATGTATATGGGGTATTTATAATGAGTACCGAGTGGTACGAGAAATTAACATGCCTTGTGTTTCAGCTTTCGTTTGGTCCGATAAGCTGGCTAATGGTCTCTGAGATCATCTGTTACGCCGACTATTCAATATCTTAATAACTTATTACAACTTCAGACTTTTTTGCGTTTAGATGCACAATTCAAATCCACGTCATCAACTTTCAACCATTTCTGACATAACTTGCTATTGTCGATGCATTTACTGATTTGTTTTAATAGTTAAATGACCGTGAACTTGAAAAGCACTACAAAAGGAACTCTGAAAAGGTTGAAACTTGGCAAGGTATCATCATTTCACCCGCATAGCATGTGCAAAAAAGTAGAGAGGGTTACGACAAAAACTGGATGTACTTCGTGTACAAAGTGGACAATCTCTTTTGAAGTATCAGGGTTTCGGATGAAAACTCATCTGTTACACCGGCTATTCAATATTTTAATAACTTAGTACAACTCATGACTTTTTTTGCATTCAGATGCACAATTCAAATCCACGTCACCAACTTTCAACCATTTCTGACATAACTTGCTATTGTCGATGCATTTACTGATTTGTTTTAAGAGTTAAATGATCGTGAACTTGAAAAACACTACAAAAAGAACTCTGAAAAGGTTGAAACTTGGCAAGGTATCATCATTTCACCCGCATAGCATGTGCAAAAATGTAGAGAGGGTTACGGCAAAAACTGGATGCACTTCGTGTACAAAGTGGACAATCTCTTTTGAAGTATCAGGGTTTCGGACGAAAACTCATCTGTTACACTGGCTATTCAATATTTTAATAACTTAGTACAACTCCTGACTTTTTTTTGCATTCAGATGCACAATTCAAATCCACATCATCAACTTTCAATCATTTCAGACATAATTTGTTATTTTCGGTGCATTTACTGATTTATTTTGAGAACTAAATGACCGTGAACTTGAAAAGCACTACAAAATAAACTCTGAAAAGGTTGAAACTTGGCAAGGTATCATCATTTCACCCACATAGCATGTGCAAAAAAGTAGAGAGGGTTACGGCAAAAATTGGATGCACTCCGTGTACAAACTCGACAATCTCTTTCGAAGTATCAGGGTTTCGGACGAAAACTCATTTGTTACACCGGCTATTCAATATTTTAATCACTTAGTACAACTCTGGACTTTTTTGCGTTCAGATGCACAATTCAAATCCACGTCGTCAACTTTCAACCCTTTCTGACATTATTTGCTATTTCGATGCATTTACTGATTTGTTTTGAGAGCTAAATGACCGTGAACTTGAAAAGCACTACAAAATGAACTCTGAAAATGTGGAAACTTGGCAAGGTATCATCATTTCATTCGCATAGCATGTGCAAAAGTAGAGAGGGTTACGGCAAAAACTGGATGTACTTCGTGTACAAACTGGATAATCTCTTTTGAAGCATCAGGGTTTCGGACGAAAACTCATCTGTTACACCGGCTATTCAATATTTTAATAACTTAGTACAACTTCGGACTTTTTTTGCGTTCAGATGTACAATTCAAATCCACGTCATCAACTTTCAACCCTTTCTCACATAATTTGCTATTTTTGATGCATTTACAGATTTGTTTTGAGAGCTAAATGACTGTGAACTTGAAAAGCACTACAAAATGAACTCTGAAAAGGTTGAAACTTGGCAAGGTATCATCATTTCACCCGCATAGCATGTGCAAAAAAGTAGAGAGGATTACGGTAAAAATTGGATGCACTTCGTATACAAACTGGAAAATCTCTTACAAAGTATCAGGGTTTTGGACGAAAACTCATCCGTTACACCGGCTATTCAATATTTTAATAACTTATTACAACTCCGGACTTTTTTGCGTTCAGATGCACAATTCAAATCCACGTCATCAACTTTCAACCATTTCAGACATAATTTGTTATTTTTGATGCATTTACTGATTTGTTTTTAGAGCTAAATCACCGTGAAATTAAAAAGCACTACAAAATGAACTGAAAAATCACTACAAATATGAATATAATGATAAAACACACTCATATTAAACATAAGAAACTATAAGTACAACAAAAAACTACTCAGAAATAAATAAAAGAAAATATATAAACCACAAAAGAAAAAAAAACTATATGAAAAAAACTATTTCTGCGCTGCTCAGTGGGCCTGCTCGGCCTTGGGCGTGCTTATGCAGGCCCGTAAGGCCCAGCAGGGTCACAGGGCAGCGCGCAAAGTTTGGTCCAGAGGCCTGCATTAGATAGGAGCTCGAAGGAGCAGCCGCGGCTGGGTTTACAAACCAGTGCGGATGCTCTTCACTCGGTGAGGTGGGACTAAACATTGTACCACGGAACCGGAGCGCACCCCATTTAGTACCGGTTCGTGGCTCCAACCGGTACTAAAGGGCGGGTCTTTAGTACCGGGTGGAGCCACGAACCGGTACTAAAGGGGGTCGCTTCCCGCCGCTTGGCCTAGCCAAATTTGACCTTTAGTACCGGTTCCTGTCTCCAACCGGTACTAAAGGCATCCCCTATATAAGCAGCACTTACGAAAATTTTAGTTATCATCTTCATCTATTCGTCGCGCCCGTCCCCGCGCTGCGCCCGCCACCGCCCCCGTCGCCATCGTCGCCGTCCCCATCACCGTCGCTGCCGCCCCCGTCCGTGCGCCGCCCCCGTCACCGTCATCGCCGCCCCCTTCTCGCGCCGCGCCCCTCGGCCCCGTCGTCGCCCCCGTC
>NC_041391.1:69162804-69176085 GCF_002162155.2 Triticum dicoccoides | reverse complement strand
GCGTGCCCCAGCTGGCCGCCCCCCTGCCGCTCACCGGCGGCCTCTGTGCACATGCACACACACGCGCACACACATACACACACAAATGTTTAATGTCAAAATGTTAGATTATATAAATGTTAGATTATATATAAATTAGATAATGTTAGATGAGTTAGTTTTTTATACTTTCAGTTGTAGATGAATTTATATTAATGTTAGATGAATTAGATATATATTAAATTTAGGTATATGAGATTTGATCATCTAATTAAAATTTTGGTATATAGAACTAGCTACTTTATTTTTAGTAAGAAAATTAATAAAACTAGTTTAGTTGAATTAGTTAAGTGCTTAGTTGAATTAATTAGTTGAACTACCTAGTTGAATTAATAGAACCCTTTAATTAGTTGAATTAATATAACTAATAAGTGTTTAATGTTTCACCTATGAACATAGAAAATATCGTCTGACGACGGAAACAATTTCATTATGTGCGAAGACCTCAAAGACCAACGTGGCCTGTGTGACAAAAATTTCCTAGTTGATGATAGGCACTTCAGCATCAAGCTGGATGAGACCTTCGAAGTGGATACAGTAAGTCACAATGATAAGTCTTTTTTCGTAATTAAGCATGACTTATATATGCTTCATTTGCTTCAACTTACTATTTTAAATTTTCACTATTCTAGTAGCGTATCCCCTGCCATGCAAGAATTTTTTGTCTTGGATAAGATAGGTTTCAGTCCTAATAAAACTATGGAGGTAAAGAGAGTTACTTGAAGACCGAGCATGGTTATAACTTCAATGTCAAATTATATAATCAAGACACCTACACCCATTTTGAATGCAAAACTTGGCAAGCACTATGCAAGGCTTGTGTATTTGAGCTTGATATGTTTATCACCTTTGATATTCATCCCGAAGATGATATTGAAGGTAATAGAGACATTTGGATCGATGTACAGACGCCTCCAGTTCTACCATTATGTGAGTTTCTCAACCATATTTATGTCTTTGATATTGTTTTTTAAAAAATAGTTGACAACTAATTTCTATTGACAGCTTATTTCCATTCAAGCAAACATGTCCAGCGCTTGGTAGACAGGACCGTCCACTGTCTCGGGGCTGAACTAAACTGCGAGGAGATAAGTCACTATGTTTCATGGCTTGAGGATCTTGATACTGCCAAGAGAAATTATTTTCCTGAATTTGAAAATCTTAGTAGTCAAAACGTGCGACCAATAGTGATCATATTGAACTACGTCACATCTATTTAGGAAAGATGGTAAGATTTTTACTATTTTTCCTCAGTGCATCTTTTGCATACGTTATTTTTTAAGCTAAACTTCATTACTAAGTATGTTACTATATGATGTTCTTCAACAGGGACTCCCAATGAATGTTGTGCCTCAATGGATCGAGAGTAAAGCTCGCATGAGAATAGTTAGCTTACGGCCAAGACATCCTAAAGTGCATTCGGGATTTCTAACAGCGAGGAATGCTTAATAGTGAAAGCCTGGAGAAAAATTATCCATGATCGTAGAGAAGTACTAGGGGACAGCAATCAGAAGTGCAACCCAAGATTAGGATACAAGTTCATTTGCATGCTCTGATATGATGAATCAGGAGAGCTATACATGTTCTATGCTATTTTACCTGAAAGAGAGCAGCAGGAGTGATTAGCATGCTCTTAGTACTTGTCCTCTCATGTCCGTGTTCTTCGTTCTGAACTTAATCTCAAAGAGTGATTTGCTTTTATGGTCTTATATATGAACGCTTATAATCATGACCATGTTGAACTCGATGATATCTTTCCTTCTGGTACAAAAGTGAATGTTTCTTCTTTAAGCGAGTATTGGTGGTGATTAGATAGCGGTAATGACTATGATGATTAAATAGTGGTAATGACGACTATAATGATTTTTAGCTAGCTAGTATACCGTTAACTTGTTGGTGATGATATATGATGCAATAGTTTTTATATTAATACGATGATGATGAGTTATTATATCATTTATGAAAGAAACCGCATATTAGTTTCAACTGGATGGATCCTAGCTAGCTAAGTGATCAAGTATATGCCATATCCATATTACTTGCTCACCTAATATAAGTGATCAAGTAATATGGATATGGCATATATACTTTGATCACTTAGCTAGGATCCATGCATGCATCCAGTTGAAACTAATCTGCAGTACTTTCACCTAATAATTTAACAACTCATTATAATGTAAAAACAATCTCTAAATTAAACTAAAAACACAAAAATAAAGGAAAAAAATAAATAAAACCAAAACCCCTCAAACATTTAGTACCGGTTGGTGTTACCAACCGGTACTAAAGGTCTCCCCGCACCCGGCCCTGGCTCGTGCCATGTGGTGGCACTTTAGTGGCGGTTCGTGCCGAACCGGTACTAAAGGGGGGGGGACCTTTAGTCCCCATCCTTTAGTACCGGTTACAGAACCGGCACTAAAAGCCCTTATGAACCGGTGCTATAGCCCGGTTCTGCACTAGTGACAGTGCCATGATGACTGAGGTGGACGATAGCGCGGTGAACAAGTTGCTTGAGTCGTTGCCACAGAGAAAGATCGCGCAAAGGGATGAGTAGAAGGGCACTAAGGTAGATGCATAATAGAGGAGAGAAAATGCAGTGCGAATGACATGGCAGCATCAATGTAGTAGGACGAGGGAGAGGAGGCCGAAAGGAACAACGTCGGGGACGACACTAGTGTAGTAGGACGTCACAAGGAGGTCGAGAGGAACAACGTCGGCGATGGCGTTAGTGTAGTACAGTGCGGGCGAGGAGGCCGAGAGGAACAATGCTGACAATGGCGTAAGTGTAGTACGATGCAGGCGAGGAGGCCGAGAGGAACTATGAAGGCGGTGGTGATGGTGCAGCAAGATGCGGGCAAGGAGGCCGAGTGGAACCACGCCGATAGTGGTGACGGTCCAGCAAGATGCAAGAGAGGAGATCGAGAGGAACAACACTAGCGATGGCGGTAGTGTAGTAGGACGCAGGAGAAGAGGCGGACAGGAGGAATGGAAGGGATGAAAGAATTTAAGGAGTGTCATTAAAACATATCACGTCTACTCGTCTAAGATCATCGAAACAGAAAACATGCAATATGAAAGTCGTGTGAAATCGCGAGATGAAGCTATTGGTCAAAGTAAATTTCAGACGGTCGACTGTTTGGGACGAATTTGACAAAAGTCGTCCAAAATAGCTTTAAACATGAAGATGAAATTGAACATCTATAATGGATGAAACTACGAACCAATCACGTGAATGGAATCACAACATCAAAGTGCTTCTTTTTCGTGTAGACTTTACCTCAAATCGAAGCACCACTGTGCAGATTGGGACTAATAAGTGAACAAGATTAGGAGTTAAACGAACATACCATACCATGTGCAACTTCACCTATACCCACTTAGGGCACCTAACTAGGCGCTTATAGATCAAAAATTAAATGTTATTTAATTAAAAACACCTAAGCGACTTACCTCTCAACGCAAGGCGCTAACAGCCGGCGCTAATTGAGCGGTAATTAAACAGCGCATGCGCCTCTTACGGGAGAGAAAAGGACTAGCGTCTGATGCCTGCCTTTGCGCCGATGTAGCGTCCGACGCCGGGATTTCTGGGCCTAACTGCCAAGCTAAGGGAAAATTAGTAGGAAATTGATCCTGTCACCTCCCTAAGCTTCCGGCGTTGTAGATGCCCTTATGAGACAAAACGAGGCTGCATCATCGGACCAACCCACTTACGCTCGGCTGCATCCCTCGAACCACCCATTCGAGCGTTTGCAGCGAGACAGTCCTAGAGATGCTACAAAGTTAGTATTATGCAGGCTGAACAATGAATGCAGACAATCAAACGGACTAAATTGTTGCCGCACAGGACAGATTAGTGTATGCGGGCTACCAAGCACGCCCTTGGCTAACCTGTGCGCGACTTTCTTCGCCAGACCGCCGCACTCAGCTCACCTTAAACTACACGTCGCAGGAAGGAAGTGGAGACAGTGGTCGTGCCTTGCGTCGCGCGGCAAGGCTGACCACACGACTCATGAGATGGACGGTCAATAAGAGGAGGACAAACACGCACCACTCTCCCACTCCGCTTCTTCCGGCGCGTTTCCTCGCGGCGACAAAATCCTACGGTGCCTGCTCGCTTGGTCTTGTACGTCACGCGTGACATGACTTTTCCCGTGCGCCCCAAGTTGCCTCGATCCTTCTTCCGCTTTAACTTTTCCGCGCCTCAGCTTTGCATGCCAAGTCTCATCTTCCCGCCGCGCGTCCGTCCATCCACCAGGGCGGGCCTATATAAACGGCCGGGCACGCGCCTCAACTCAACCCTCCCGCACAAGTCCCAAAGCAATTTGGAAGCAGCAAGCAGCAGCAGCAGCGCAAGAAGAATTTGTTAGAGAAACTGATATGGCGTCCATGATGGGAGGGGACTTCGTGGAGGCCTACGTGCTCAAGAACGCCTACAAGGAGAAGCTGAGGCGCATGGACCAAGCGGAAGCCGCCGCGGCGCTCCACGGCGCGAAGAGCAGCAAGGACAAGGAGGACGCCGGTGCCACTGGAGAGAAGAAGGCTGCTGGTGGTGGTGGTGCGAGCAGCAGGGGAGGATTCTTTGGCCTCATGAAGAAGAAGGTGCACCCCAAACCCAAAGCATCGGCGGCGACTTCCTCTTGATTATATTACTGTAGTACTTGCCATGCCACGAAATTGTAAGCCGCAGCTTTCTTCTACGTAGCTAGTAGCGTGCGTGCGTGCGTGTGTGTAACTTTGTTCCTTTGATCGATTAGCTTCTCTTGGAGGAGTGTGTAAAGCAAGTTCTTTTGTTAATTGGTCAAAACAAGTTGACAGGAATTCAGTCATGAATGATCCTGCATTAATTGGGTTGACCTCCGTTTTTACTTGTCTGCGCTATGACCTATGAGATGTTTGGCTATCAGTACAGACATGCATGTGGCTGTTTGGTTCCTCGTTCCTTTGGGCTAAGCATTTCAGTTCAAACAAGGTCCCATAAACTGCCCGGCCGGGTGCATTGAGCTGACTTCAGCCACTAAAGGAGATCAAGTTGATTCTCTGTTAGACCACTACTGCATAAGGGGCTGATACCATGCCTTCTCGGTCTCTTGTTTCAATTATTATTATTATTATTATTATTAAAACCTACATTTTTTGTCTCCCACAAAAGAAAAAGTCTACCTTTCTAACAACTTGTCATGCTCTCGGTTGGCATGCATTGAGTGATATTTGATCATTCCCCGCAAGAGAAGTGATATTTCATAATGATGACAAGGACATGAATATTAGTAGCTACAGTAGACGACAGGAACTTAAACGAAGACGATGATGCGCTCTCGTGTCCTTGTCAGAAATTAGCACATCAGCTAAAAAGTATGGTTGCCTATATCAATAGCAAGGCATGAAGTATGTTTACTTGTAATATCCACATCAAGGGTTGAGATTGCTAATCAGACCTGCCGTATCGTAATTTGGCATATCAACTAATCGGATATTGCTCCCCACACAAAAAGAAAAGCTAAACAGATATTGCTAGAATCACAGGTCGATGAATTCGACAGCTCAAGGTCACGAGAATACGACGGTTCTAGTGCATCCACATCGCCGGGTATGCAAGCATGAATATGATATGCTTCCAAGTTAAACATACTGGTTCCTAAAAGAGTAATCTCGCACGCTTTCTGTCTCCAACCCATCGTCACGCATGACCGCCTTCGATAGACTGGTAAATATATCTCATATAATAAGATCAAGACGTGTCATATGCCGTCAGCAGCAAGGAATTATTTCCTTTTCAGCTGACATTGCGTTTGGGCATACAGTATCAGACACGAAGAAACATTGAAGCGTACACACGGCTGCAGTACAAGCATGCTGACACAGCCGGATCTGCACGCCATGCCGCAAATGATTTGCTGCCTACTTCCTTGACGTTAGTTTCCTGGACATCGCATCACGCGTTGACATTAATTAGAATATTAGGCAGTTGCAGCTAGCCAAAAGCAAAGTCAGCAGATATGTGTGTATCACATGCTTAAGCTGCGGATAGGTTGTCTCCAGAAGTGGATTGTTTATGATTCCTATCAGGCAGAATTGGAAAAGTGAGAGCCGTTCCTTATCTTCTTATTCGAAAGTCCACGATCACAACAGCTCAGAAGTTAAGCTATTTTATGCATGCAATGGTTGCGAAAAAGAGAGATAGCCTGCATCAGAACTCTGTAGAGAAGATCAAGATGGTCCCGAAACTTTTATATGATTTTTTTCTAGGGCAAGTGAGATTTTATGGCCAAAGGGCATCGGGAGGCGAGCCACCAGGGGCCCACACGGGTGGGGGGCAGGCCAGGGGAGTAGGTCGCGCCACCTGTCCATGTAGCTAACTCGTGGGGCCCCTCTGGTATTTCTTTGCTCCAATATCCATCATATATTTTAAAACAATTCTCAAAAAATCATGCTTCGTTTTGAGCTCCGGAGAATTGCTTTCTCTTCTGTTGCTATTTTTGGTCCAGAATTTCAGCTGCCGGCAATCTCCTCCTCTTTGTATATCTTGCATTTTAAGAGAGAAAAAACATTAGAGTGGCAGCATATTGTGCAATATGTCATTGAAATAGGATAAATTACAATAAAAATTAGTGATGCAAAATGGACGTATCAGTGTTTGGGGTGGTTGTTGGATGTAGTCGATGTCGTGCGAACGACATGGCAGCGTCAGTGTAGTAGGACGAGGGGGAGGAGGCTGAAAGGAACAACGTTGGGGACGACATCGGTGTAGTAGGACGCCGCGAGGAGGCCGAGAGGAACAACGCCGGTGATGGCGTTAGTGTAGTACAGTGCGGGCGAGGAGGCTGAGAGGAACAACGCTGACAATGGCGTAAGTGTAGTACGATGCAGGCGAGGAGGCCGAGAGGAACTACGCCGACGGTGGTGATGGTGCAGCAAGATGCGGGCAAGGAGGCCGAGTGGAACCACGCCGGCGGTGGTGATGGTGCAGCAAGATGCGGGCAAGGAGGCCGAGTGGAACCACGCCGGCGGTGGTGACGGTGCAGCAAGATGCGCGAGAGGAGATCGAGAGGAACAACGCTAGCGGTGGCGGTAGCGTAGTAGGACGCAGGAGAAGAGGCGGACGTGAGGAATGGAAGGGTTGAAGGAATTTAAGGAGTGTCATTAAAACACATCACATCTACTTGTCTAAGATCGTCGAAACAGAAAACATGCAATATGAAAGTCGTGTGAAATTGCGAGGTGAAGCTATTAGTAAAGGCAAATTTCAGATGGTCGACTGTGTGGGACGAATTTGACAAAAGTCGTCCAGAATAGCTTTAAACATGAAGGCCAAATTAAACATCTATAATGGACGAAACTACGAACCATCGCGTGAATGGAACCATAACATCGAAGTGCTTCTTTCTTCGTGTAGACCTTATCTCGAATCGAAGCACCACTGTGTAGATTAGAAGAGACTAATAAGTGAACGAGATTAGGAGTTAAACGAACAAACCATGTGCAACTTCACCTACACACTTATATGAGACAAAGCGAGGCTGCATCGGACCACCCCACGTGTGTTCGGCTGCATCCCTCGAGCCACCGATTCGAGTGTTTGCAGCGAGACAACCCCAAAGATGCTTTAAAGTTAGTATGCAGGTTGAACAGTGAATGTAGACATTCAAACGGACAAAATTGTTCCTGCACCAGCCTGAGAGCATCTCCAGCCGCGCCCCCAACAAGCCCTCCCCAGGCGTTTTTTCCGCGCCGGCGCCGAAAAATCGCTCCAGTCGCGCCCCCAGGACGCCGAATTCCGCCGGCTCGGTCCGTTTTGGCGCCCGGCAATCGCAGGACGAACCCGGCGCATTGGGGGCGCTCGAGGGCTCCGGCGCAAGGGAAAAGCGCTCCTGAGGCCACATTGTCGGGCGAAAAGTCAAGCCACCCGTCTAGATTCGCCTCCTACCCCCCGCGCTCGGCCGCCACCCTGTCGATCCCGGCGCCGTCCACCGCCCACCGCAGCTAGGTAGACCATTTGCCGCCGAGAAAAAGAAGGGGTTTCGGCGAGGCAGCCTCTTCGCCGCCGTCCGGGCACCTTTTCCGGCGTTCTGGCCGCGCAGGGCCTGTACACCGGCGGGTTTGCGCCCACCTCGCCCGCAAGGTGTTCGGTGAATTGCTCGGCCTGGTGATGGACTCCGAAGATGAGGAGGCGCTCGCGGCGTTGCTGGAGGAGGAAGCCGAAGCCAACGTCCAGGAGCAGGAGAATCTCATGGTGCTCGCCGCCCTCGCCGGCCTGCTCGCGAGCAGTGAAAAGCCGCGGCGAGGTGGCTCGGCGCCTGGGCGGGTGAAAGCAAAGAACCGGCATCGTCTAGAAGGCACTGCATGCTCTACTCAGACTACTTCACCGACGCTCCATTGCACGGTGAGAAAACATTTCGGCGCCATTATCGGATGAGCCGAAAGTTTTTTCTCGGGATTGTGAATTCCATCCGGGAGTTCAATAGCTACTTCAAGTGCAAGATGGATTGCACCGGCACACTTGGATTTACCTCAATCCAGAAGTGCACGATATCTATGAGGATGCTTGCATACGGAGCTCCCGGTGATTCACTCGACGACTATGGGCGCATGGTCGAGTCCACCACCATTGAGTACTACAAAAAGGGCTATAGATGGAATGGCCACTAATGGCGCACCTATCATGTGGTGCGCCACTACTATATAGCAGTGGCGCACCATGTGCAGGTGCACCATTAGTGTGGAAGACACTAATAGCGCACCATGCACACGGTGCGCCACTAGTAAATTTGTTTTCTTCTTATTTTTCCAAAGATTCTAATGGCGCATCATGGCAAGGTGCGCCATTACTAGTTTAAACTAGTAATGGCGCACTGTGCCATGGTGCGCCATTAGAATATATACTATTTTTTTATTTTTTTGCAAAACTTCTAATGACGCACTAGCAGCAGGTGCGCCATTAGTAACCTGGGACCAACAAGATATTTTGAACAGCCCACCTACCCACTCACTTTTCCCACTTCATTCTCTCCACCTCCTCCTCCAAACTTGTCTCGGCTGCCTCCTCCTCCTCACCTCATTTGCACCATAGATTCATCCAAATTAAGTGGTTAAATTACCTTTTTTTGATAGGTAAGTAAGGGGGGAAGCTATCTTTATGTTGTTCTCTCCCTCTCCAACAACGTGCACATGCACTTTTGTGGCCTAGCTAGATCTATGTATGTTCTTGGTGTTGCATATGTTTGTGGTATTGCATATATGTTTGTGTTTGCAGGTACCGGTATTTGAAATGCGATAGTTGCCAATATTTTGCCGGAATGTTGATTCATTTCCGTTTCGGCGAGAATTTTGGCACTATGCATTCTTTTCGGTCCTATTTTTAGGGAAAGTCATGCCAAAAAATTTCTTGGTTCTAAAATATCGTTTTGCTCTACCCCGCAGGCGACCATGGTCCGCACGATGACCGAAGGCATCGTGAATAGGTTTTTTAGCTCCGCGAAGGCCGAGATGCTTCAAAAGAACGAGACAGAGATAAGATGTTCGTGTCGAAGATGCAAGCTGAAGAGCCTTATTGCGGACCCGGATTCCGGGCAGGTGCGGGACCACCTGCTCTTACGTGGTTTCATGGATGGCTATCGGTGGCAAGGTGATGAAGATTACTATGAAGTCGTCCATGGGGGCCGGGCGGCAAGAAATGAGCAAGACTCGGGCGGGCGAGAAGACGAAGAATCTCCAGGACATGATCACGACTGTGATGCTGTACACAGTCATCATGTAGAAGATGCAGGACATGATGATGAGGAAGATGCCGGAGCAGACGAAGGGCATGATCATGAAGATGAAGATACCGGCGGAGCAGACGACGATGGACCATCGATGGGTTGGGTGCAGGACCCTCATGTTCAAGTTTTTTTTCAAGCAGACGGATAACGCAAGAGCTGCCGCCCGAGAGAAAGCCAAGCTGGATCAACTGGAGATAGACGCGGTTACTCCATTGTATGAAGGATGCAGGCCCGAGGATACCCGCCTGAAAGTAACGCTCATGGCTCTGGAGATGAAGGTAAAACACAAAATGACCGACGCATGCTTCGACGAGAACATGTCATTCTGGCGCGAACGTCTTCCCAAGGGGAACAAGTGCCCGACCAGTTTCTAGGAGGCGAAGAAAATCGTGTGTCCTCTGGATTTACCGCATGTGAAATACCATGTGTGCGTGAACAATTGCATCATTTATCGGGACGAGCACGCGGAGTCTACCATATGTCTGGTGTGCGGCGTCACTCGATACAAGAAGAGGAAGAAAGCTCCTCGAAAAGTGGTGTGGTACTTTCTGATCACTCCTCGTCTGCAGCGGTATTTCACGGACCCTAAGGTAGCAAAGCTCATGCGTTGGCACGCGGATAGGGAGGAGAAGAAGCGAGAAGATGACGCAAATGATCCGGAGATAAATAAAAAAGACAAGATGCTGAGTCGCCCTAGGGATGGCCAGTGGCAAGCGTTGAACTTTGAACACCTAGAATTTGGAAAGGATCCAAGGAACATCGTGCTGGGCACGAGCACCGATGGAGTCAATCCGTTTGGCAGCCAGAGAAGCACACATAGCACCTGGCCTATGTTTGTGTGGATGTACAACCTTCCCCCCTGGTTGTGCATGAAGAGGAAGTACATTCACATGAGTATGCTAATTGAAGGGCAGAAACAACCAGGGAACGACATCAATCTGTATCTGGGGCTGCTAAAAGAGGAGCTAGACACGTTGTGGAAAACGCCAGCCAATACATGGGACGCCACACAGAAAGAATATTTCCCTATGAGAGTCGCACTGCTCACGACGGTGCACGACTATCTCGGTTACGGATATCTCGCGGGGCAGGTGGTCCACGGATTTTCTAGATGCATCAGGTGCATGGATGACACAACGTATCGCCAGCTAGATAGAGATCCTGGGTCTTCGAAAACCGTGTTCATGGGACATCGAAGGTGGCTTCGCGACGATGACCCATGGAGGAAACGCAAGGATCTGTTCCATGGTGAAACCGAACCCCGAAGACGCCCGCGTACGAGGAGCGGCGAGGAAATAGACCAGCTGTTGAAAAATTGGAAAGATTACCCACTGTCGGGAAAGAAGCAAAAGGCGCCAGAGCCGAGAAAGAAGCGAAAGGCGCCAGAGCCGCTGCTGAAGGTATGGAAAACGAGGTCTGTTTTCTAGGACTTGCCGTACTGGAAGATCCACTGTGTACCTCACAGCCTTGATGTCATGCATATCACGAAGAATGTGTGCGAGAGTCTGCTTGGTACCCTGCTTAACATGCCAGAGAGGACCAAAGATGGGCCGAAAGCAAGGGCAGACTTGAAATCAATGGGCATCAAGGAGGAGCTTCACGCTAATGATCATGATGATGATGAGGTGAAGTAGGACACGGAAAGTCGTCGCAAAGGCAAAAAGGCCAAGAAGACCGGAAATGACTACCCTCCCGCGTGCTTCACTCTAAGTCAGGAGGAGATCGATCAGTTTTTCACCTGCCTCGTAGGAGTAAAACTTCCTTATGATTACGCGGGGAAGATAAGCAGATACCTAGACCCAGCGAAGTAGAAGTTCAGCGGGATGAAGTCTCACGACTGTCAAGTGCTGATGATGCAGATACTTCCAGTTGCAATCCGTGGGATCATGGACGCGCACGTCCGTGAAACTCTATTTGGCCTATGCAACTTTTTCGACGTCATCTCTCGGAAGTCGGTTGGCGTGAGGCAACTCAGACGGCTACAGGAAGAGATCGTGGTGATACTATGCGAGCTTGAGATGTACTTCCCGCCCGCATTCTTCAACGTTATGGTGCATCTGCTGGTCCATATCGTGGAGGATATCATCCAACTCAGGCCGACGTTCCTGCACAGCATGATGCCGTTCGAAAGGATGAATGGTGTCATCAAAGGATACGTTCGCAACATGTCACGTCCAAAAGGAAGCATAGCCAGGGGCTTTCTGACCGAAGAGTGCATCTCCTACTGCATGAATTATCTAGGCATCGAGGACCCCGTTGGTCTGCCCGTCAACAGGCACCTCGGTAGGCTCGCTGGATGGGGTCACCGTGAGGGTCGCCGTGAAATGCATGTCGACTTCGAGGGTCGACTCGCTGACTTTGAAAGAGCAAACCTAGTCGCGCTACAACACATAGACGTGGTCGATCCTTGGGTGGTAGAGCACAAAACCTTTATTGAGAAGACGTACAATGACCGAGGCCAACAGAGGACGGACGGAGATATAATCAAAGAGCACAACTCATGTTTCACGCGTTGGTTCAAGCAGAAGCTTCTGTCGTACCCTTTACATGAGGATTCTTCCGCAGAAGAACAACTCATATTCACCTTGTCATAGGGCGCCGAGCACAACCTGATGACCTATGAGGCTTACGATATCAACGGCTACACATTCTACACCGAGGACAAGGACATGAAGAGCGATGGTTATCAGAACTCCGGGGTAACGATGGAATCCTACACCGGTAACGACAAGGACAGATACTACGGAAGGATCGAGGAGATCTGGGAGCTGAGCTACGCTGGAGAGAAGGTCCCGATGTTCCGTGTCAGATGGGCCAAGAGCGTCATAAAATAAGACCGGTATTTCACCACCATGGTTATACCCGAAGCCAAATCCAAGACCGCGGGCGCAAACATCACCGCAAAAAATGAGCCATGGGTACTGGCTTCCCAAGTGGACCAATGCTTCTTCATTACCGACCCGCCAAAGCCCAGTCGTGTTGTCGTGAGGAGAGGCAAAAGGAAGATCATCGGAATGGATGGAGTCGCCAATGAGCAAGACTTCGACAAGTACGGCGACCCGAAGATGGAACATGACGACGACGATGAAGTATCAGCATACACCACAAGAAGAAGCAGGACCACCCTACCTAAAGGACGTCCGTTCAAGAGAAGAACTCCATTTACGAAAAATAAGGGCAAGAAGATTGTGAACAGATAGCTAGCTAAGATCGATTGTATTTAAATTGTAGCCTTCATTTCTCGATTGTATTTCATGGGCACTTTCGAACTCATGAATGTTTTTAAATTTCATGGACACTCGATCTCGATCCCCCTCCATCTCGATCGCTATCCCACCTTGCCAGATCCGGTCCCCCTCGCCGCCGAGCACCCCCCCGCACCATCTCCCCCGCTCCACCGGCCGCCGCCGCCGACCCCCAGCCCGCACCCTCCCCAACTCCACCGTTGCCGACGACCCACCGCACCCTCCCCTGCTCCACCGGC
>NC_041391.1:69161952-69162517 GCF_002162155.2 Triticum dicoccoides | reverse complement strand
GCCGCCGACCCCCCGCACCCTCCCCCCATATGAATATTATTTCATATTCATAAATATTTTCAAATAACAAATTTGAACATATTTTTTAAAAAATTATTACTGTTTTTATAAAAAATTATTACTGTTATGATTTAAACAAGTTTGAACATATTTAAACACAAATAAATATCAAACAACATTTTAAACGCATAAAAACAAAAATTGGGGAGCCTGGGAATCAAACCCAGGACCTCCTAGTGTGTGTGCTGCGTGCTGACCAGTCGGGCTAGTGGGCGGGTTCTGATTTAGATAGGGTTAGGTGGAATATAACCTGACCAGTCGGGCTAGTAATTAAAACAAAATTCTAATGTCGCACCGAGGCGAGGTGCGCCATTAGAATAGTCGTACTTATGGCGCACTAGGGGGAGGTGCGCCATTAGAACCCTCCCCCCACTCCACCTATTGCCCTCGCACTGTGGCCTCCCTCCCTCCCTCGCCAGATTCCCCACTCGATCGACCCCAACCGTACGCCGCCGCCGCAGCCGCCGACGCGCCCCTGCCGTTCTCCGCCTCCGTCCACCCCAGC
>NC_041391.1:69128174-69161448 GCF_002162155.2 Triticum dicoccoides | reverse complement strand
GCGAGCGCCGCCTCCCTCGCCTCCCTCCCTAACCCTCGGAGCCGCCGAAGACTTGGAGCCTCGGCGCCGCCCCACGTCCACCAGGAGTGGAGGCCCCACGTCCACGTCATCGCGGCCACCGGCTGCCCTGTGCTCTGTCGTCGTGCCTAGGAGCTGCGTCCACGGATTGGAGCCGGGTCATCAAGGATCGAGCGCATCGACCTCTTCTTCCTCATCACCGACCACTGCTTCTCGGCGTCGATCCACGCTACCCCGACCACCGTCGGCCTCGCCGTCTCCTTCCCCAGCTCCACGGTGAGCGTCTCCATCGATTCCCCCTCTTTTCCCCTGTTTAGTCGCCGTTTGTGCCACCCACCACTTCCCCGCGGGCTCGTGCTCACCGCGCCAGCCGCCCCTCGCGTGGCCGTGCGCCACCCACGCCCTGCCTCGTTGTGGCCGCACCCTGCAAAATGCACTTTCTGAATATGCTATCACAACTGGTAGTATGCATCAGATGCAGAGTAGATGGAAGGCAAGGGAGGGATAAAATTATGCACTGACATCAAATTCTTAGTTTTTAGTCACTGCTAGTATTTGACATGAGTGCTTCCTTCATTATTGCAAGTTTTATGTGTGTAATCGTCAACTCGCAGATTTGTTGATATATAGCAGTATCAACATGATACATCTGCAGTGTACTTCATCAAGATCATAACAGTTTTATACTATGCCAATAATATATCTTCGAGGATGGGTCTGATTCTTCTTCATTATTGGAGCTTAAATATTAGAGTAGGCCCTTCGAGCAAAAAAAGAATCGCATAGTATATAATTGCTAGTTTGACAGCCTTATTCCAAAAGATTATACTGAGTTTGCATCGATAAGAAAGGGATTTGTGCCATGTCTTGTTCTTGGTTGCCTTGCTTTGCTGGACGGTCCATGGATTCAAGTGATAAACTCTAGTAGTATCTTGGAGATGTGCTCGAAAACTTTTAGCCGGCCTCATGGTTTCAGATGCTCACTTCAATTTGTGCCTGTTCTTTGCACAAAGATACTTCATCAAGATTATGGCAGCCTCATACGCCAATATATCTTGGTGGATAGGGTCTGATTCTTCTTCGTAGTTGGAGCTTCATTAGTAGGCCTTGTTTGGCGCAAACAAAATAAAATCTTTCCTTTCGCATCGCTTTTGCGTAGAAAACTATGCAAAAGAAGCTCATTATCGCCTAATGTTGGGGCCCTCGGTGATTATGTTAACAACTAATTCCTAGGGATTAAACTAGTTTGGCATCATAATTGATGATGTTACTAAATGCTAAATCAGGTCCATGTCCCAAGCCTACTCCTGACCATGACCCGGAGCGCTATCATCATCGTATCAAATGACTAGTACTTTTGCATAGTACTAGGACACAGCAGCAGCCAAGTAACCAGCTCATTCAAAACTCACAGAATGGTTTAAAGGATTATCTGCCCTTTTTGTTTCAATGAGTTGCAGTCAATACTGTTAACTGAACTTTTTGAGCACAGTGTTCCAATACTTGTTGCTACAGTTAACTGAAAATGTTCAGTTGGGAGCAATATTTGTTTGTCTCAATACTTGTTAGACAGAGGTTTAGCACACATGCTTATGTGGCATTGCAGAGAAACAGGTTGTGCAAGAACACACCAAAAGCAAGTAGACCTGCTTGCAGTAGCTCTTAGATGAATTTTAGGTGAAGTAGACCTCCTTTTAAGATTTGTATAGAGGAGTAGATTTACAGTAGTTTTACAACAGCAGTACTCTTTGAATTGGCAAGTTTCAGTAGCAGAAACCCAATTGAACATCTGCTTCTGCAGAACACTGCACTCCACTTACACATGGTATTTTTCTGCAAATAGGACACCACACCCACAAGCACATGCTATTTTTTTGTAAATTTATTTAAATTCAGTGTATATCCAGTTTGCATACTCAGTTTATACTCCTAAAACAATGCGAACAAATCAGCATTGGAGGCTCATCTTTGAGGCTCATCTTTATTACATATCAGAACTTGTAAACAAATCTGTGAAAGACTTGTAAAATTGCTGGGTTTTGTCTCCGACCATTGTGTTGTGATGAATTTGCAGGTACCCCGAGAGGCCCTTGAGTTTGCTGGAATGTCGATTAACTTCCATTCCGGCAAAATCGGGTACTCCATATGTCCTACTTTCAGCAAAGGTCATGCTGAAATTTTCCGTGAATTTTAGCATGACTTTGCTAAAAATAGGACATATGGGGTACTTGCGACTAATGCATGGGTCGGGGTATCTTAGTACTTAGTTAAGTGGACAGGGATTAGGAGGTATAGGGGATAAACCCCAACAAAAATTAAAGTGACAGACATAGGTTTCACTCAAACCACACGGTGATCAATTCCCTGTTGGGAACAAATATAAACCATACTGTTGGCATAAGTGGTCTTTTGTATATGTGCCTTTGTTCCAAAAAAAGGGTTTGGCCGACCCACCTCATACCTTGAATCAAATGTGCTATTGGTTTAGAATGGCACTATTGATTGTGATATCGTCGGTTGCAATGTTGTTTGCATACTTTTTCTGAACCAAAGGTTGTTGGGGAACGCAACAGAAATTCAAAATTTTCCTACGTGTCACCAAGATCTATCTATGGAGAAACCAGCAATGAGAGGAAGGAGAGTGCATCTACATACCCTTGTAGATCACTAAGCGGAAGCGTTCAAGAGAATGGGGTTGAAGGAGTCGTACTCGTCGTGATCCAAATCACCGGAGATCCTAGTGCCGAACGGACGGCACCTCCGCGTTCAACACACGTACAGCCCGGTGACACCTCCCATGCCGTGATCCAGCAAGGAGAGAGGGAGAGGTTGAGGAAGACTCCGTCCAGCAGCAGCACAACGGCGTGGTGGTGGTGGAGGAGCGTGGCAATCCTGCAGGGCTTCGCCAAGCACCGCGAGATATGAGGAGAAAGAGAGGTAGGGCTGCGCCAAGAGGTGAAGAACTTCGTGTGTTGGGCTGCTCCTTTGCCTCCACTATATATAGGGGGAGAGGGGGCTGAGCCCCCACCTAGGTTTCCACCCCTAGGGGCGGCGGCCACTCCTAGATCCCATCTAGGGGGGCGGCCAAGGGGGGGGAGAGGGGGAAACTTGCCCCCCAAGTGAGGTGGAGGCGCCCCCTCCCCAAACCCTAGGCGCCTTGGGCCCTTGTGGGGGGGTGCACCAGCCCACCTTGGGCTGGTCCCCTCCCACACTTGGCCCATGCAGCCCTCTGGGGATGGTGGCCCCACTTGGTGGACCCCTGGGACCCTCCCGGTGGTCCCGGTACGTTACCGATAAAACCCGAAACTTTTCCGGTGACCAAAACAGGACTTCCCATATATAAATCTTTACCTCCGGACCATTCCGGAATTCCTCGTGACGTCCGGGATCTCATCCGGGACTCTGAACAACATTTGGTAACCACATACAAACTTCCTTTATAACCCTAGCGTCATCGAACCTTAAGTGTGTAGACCCTACGGGTTCGGGAACCATGCAGACATGACCGAGACGTTCTCCGGTCAATAACCAACAGCGGGATCTGGATATCCATGTTGGCTCCCACATGTTCCACGATGATCTCATCGGATGAACCATGATGTCAAGGACTCAATCAATCCCGTATACAATTCCCTTTGTCTAGCGGTATTGTACTTGCCCGAGATTCGATCGTCGGTATGCCGATACCTTGTTCAATCTCGTTACCGGCAAGTCTCTTTACTCGTTCCATAACACATCATCCCGTGATCAACCCCTTGGTCACATTGTGCACATTATGATGATGTCCTACCGAGTGGGCCCAGAGATACCTCTCCGTTACACGGAGTGACAAATCCCAGTCTCGATTCGTGCCAACCCAACAGACACTTTTGGAGATACCCGTAGTGCACCTTTATAGCCACCCAGTTATGTTTTGACGTTTGGTACACCCAAAGCATTCCTACGGTATCCGGGAGTTGCACAATCTCATGGTCTAAGGAAATGATACTTGACATGAGAAAAGCTTTAGCATACGAACTACATGATCTTTGTGCTAGGCTTAGGATTGGGTCTTGTCCATCACATCATTCTCCTAATGATGTGATCCCGTTATCAACGACATCCAATGTCCATGGTCAGGAAACTGTAACCATCTATTGATCAACGAGCTAGTCAACTAGAGGCTTACTAGGGACATGGTGTTGTCTATGTACCCACACATGTATCTGAGTTTCCTATCAATACAATTATAGCATGGATGATAAACGATTATCATGAATAAGGAAATATAATAATAATAACTAATTTATTATTGTCTCTAGGGCATATTTCCAATAGTCTCCCACTTGCACTAGAGTCAATAATCTAGTTCACGTCGCCATGTGATTAACATTCACAGGTCACATCGCCATGTGACCAACATCCAAAGAGTTCACTAGTGTCACTAAACTAGTTCACATCATTATGTGATTAAGACTCAATGAGTTCTGGGGTTTGATCATGTTTTGCTTGTGAGAGAGGTTTTAGTCAATGGGTCTGCAATATTCAGATCCATATGTACTTCGCAAATCTCTAGGTCATAAATGCTGCTTCCACGCTCCACTTGGAGCTATTCCAAATGGTTGCTCCACTATACGTATCCGGTTTGCTACTCAGAGTCACTCGGATAGGTGTTAAAGCTTGCATCGACGTAACCCTTTACACCGAACTCTTTATCACCTCCATAATCGAGAAACATGTCCTTATTTACTCCAAGGACAATTTTGACCGCTGTCTAATGATCCATTCCTGGATCATTCTTGTATCCCTTGACTGACTCATGGCAAGGCACACTTCCGGTGCGGTACACAACATATCATGCTATAGAGCCTACGTCTGAAACATAGGGGACGACCTTCGTCCTTTGTCTCTCTTCTGCCGTGGTCGAGCTTTAAGTCTTAACTTCATACCTTACATCTCCGGCAAGAACTCCTTCTTTGACTGATCCATCTTGAACACCTTCAAGATCATGTCAAGGTATATGTTCATTTGAAAGTACCATTAAGCGTTTTTGATCTATCCCTATAGATCTTGATGCTCAATGTTCAAGTAGCTTAATCCAGGTTTTCACTTGAAAAACACTTTTCAAATAACCCTATATGCTTTACAGAAAATTCTACATCATTTCTGATCATCAATATGTCAACAACATATACTCATCAGAAATTCTATAGTGCTCCCACTCACTTCTTTGGAAATACAAGTTTCTCATAAACTTTGTATAAACCCAAAATCTTTGATCATCTTATCAAAGTGCATATTCCAACTCTGAGATGCTTACTCCAGTCCATGAAAGGATCGCTGGAGCTAGCATACCTTTTAGCATCCTTAGGATCGACAAAACCTTTCTGATTGTATCACATACAACCTTTCCTTACGAAAACTGGTAAGGAAACTCGTTTTGACATCCATCTGCCAGATTTCATAAATGCAGCTAATGCTAACATGATTCCGACGGACTTAAGCATCGCTACGGATGAGAAAATCTCATCATAGTCAACTCCTTGAACTTGTGAAAAACTCTTCGCCACAAGTCGAGCTTCATAGACAGTGACATTACCGTCCATGCACTACAAGGATACCCTTTATAAAGCAACAAAAATTCTACAACAGTTTGGTTATATGTTGCAAAATTCATAGTAGATACGTATATAATGGTTGCATGATATGCGTTGTACAGTTGCAGTTCATGACCCTCTCATGGTACATATATGAAAAAAATACAGAGAAAAGAAGAGATAGACGCACGAGAAACAGAGTCCCGGATTCCCCTCATCTCTCCCCGCCATCCATCGCCTCGTCTCCCTCCTCCGACCCACCTTGCCGCCGGCCCTCCCCCTCCGCTCCTCCCACCTCGCAGCTCCGATGGCTGCCGGATCCGCCCAATCCCCACCCACTCATCCCTCTCGCGTCCCATCTCCCTCTCTTCACGCGGCTCCTTGCTGCGCCACCTGCGGTGGCTGATTCAGGCGACATCCGGTGAACCCCGCCACCATGAAGCACAGCCCGACGTCCCTCGCACCGCGGCGCCCTCCCATCCGGTTAGATCTGGTGCTCGTGGTCACCAAAGCCCACCCGCGACCCTCCCCCCATGGCTACTAGGGTTTCAGGCGTTGGCTCTGGTTACCGTCCTCCTCCTCTCGTCCGGTCAGTGCATCCCATCCCCTGGCTTCATCCTCTCTCTCTCTCCCCCTTTCTCTAACCTGCTCTTCTCTTCTTCTGTACACGTGCAGGGAGGAACCGCCAGTGGACATCCTTGCAGCTGCGCAGGAAGCAGCCATGGAGCTTCCTCCTCCTCTGGCTTCGGGTGATTTGGTCCACTCCTCCCCTCTGCTCTGGTTCGTGGCACATCAGGAGCAGTAGTGGCTTCAAATTAACCCCGAGTTGCATATTATTTCTAGGGCAACAACATTGTAGGGAATGATTCTCTTTCTAGTAAGCTATTCTGAAGCCCATCTACGTGTTGGAGCAGCAACCAGTGTGTTTGAGGTAATTTTTACAGAAAACACCAGGTATATGGTTAGGAATCAGGTCGGAGTCTAATACAGTATCTCCCCGAGGCCCCAATCCTTTTCTTTTCCAATCTTTAATATTCTACTGTTCAGGCTTTTAGAATGCAAAAATCCAACATATATTGTTTTAGGCTAATTACTAAATCAATCTAATGATAGTCCATGTGGCGGCTGAGGTGTAGTGTTGGTAGTTTGAAGCAGATTAGGCGGCCGCAAGTGTCTTTGGCGGCAAGGCTGTTGAGTGAAGGAACTGGCCGTGTGGCGATTCGTTTTCTATTATCCATCCTTTAAGGTCATAACAGAAGAAAGAACTATGCAATCGACTTGATCACTGTTCTTTTATCTAGAAAAAAATATGTTTTGTACGTGTGTATTGATGAGTACTCCTCTTTACTCGATTGTGTTGCAGGGAGTGAAAGCATCCAGTTGGGGTGGTCTGCAGCTCTGATCACCTCCAGCAGCACCACATAATCAATGTTCCAAACAGTAGTGCTGCACTGCTGCCTCCAGCCAGCATTTCACTTTGATGTTTATAGGTGGCTTAACATAATCATTTGATGTGTTTCTTATGTAGAAGATTTGAGTGATGTATGTGTTTATTTCAGAAAACATTTCTTAATGAAGCCTTGCATATATACACAGATATTCATGTACATTAGCTTTAGTTTTGTTTGTTAACTAGAAACTGTGGTTTCCTGTTTTTAACTGAAATCACTAAAGCATGGGATGCATTTGGGGTTTCCAGATAGCTAACTTTAGGAGCACACAAGATTTAGACACCTGCTATGTAATTAAAGGAAATCAGAATATTCACCAATATCCTTTGTATATTTTCTAACATTGGATTCCTGACTTTTTCATACAAATTATAATTTGGAAGCTTTATTTATAGGAATGATAAATAGTATGTACAAATGCCTTTACTAAAATTAAATATACTTTAGCCACATGGAAGCCAACACAATATCACATGTAATATTTCTGAATTAGTCTAAAGTATGTTTCTTTTAAAATTTATGGTTCTAATATTTTTTCTTACATAAATATGTTCCAGTTATATATGGTGAACTAAAATTGTCTAGCATGTGCAGACACAAGGGTTGATTTCTAGTCTAACTAACTCGAGAATAAATTCATTGAGCCAGATGTAAAGTTGCCAAGGTAGTAACTAGGACACATAGAACATGATGAATATAGGTTGCTCTTCTTTTATTAAGTATGAATGGAACTTGATGAAGCTTTACTTCTTTTGCACTGTTCTAGAGATGCATGAGACAGCTGTAACCTTTTCCCCTTGGTTTTGAAGCTGCACGCACCAACTCGATGTACGGCGACTCCATGGAGCAAGTCGAGTTCGTGGAGCAAGTCATGGACAATGCCATTGAAGGTATACCCTCTCCCTCTCCCTACCGTGGTACTGCTCATTGTGTCCATGGCCATTGAGCCGTGCTAGGTTCTATGCTCCTTTGCATGCAACTTTATAGCATTTGGGGCTGTAGGTTTCAGTGGATTTATTTAGCAATAAATAATTTTGTTGGTTCACACAAAATAGTTTGACTGTTGGTGTACAGAATTAGCAATGGATCTCTAGGCTGGTAATGACTATGTAAATTCTTTCAGTGCATTTGGGGCTGTAGTTTTGTTCCAAAGCGTGGTGAGCACCTGTAGGTTTGTTTGTTTCCTGTTGGATGACTGAAACCAACTAGAGCTAAATGTTTTGGTTCAGTTTCAGACGACTAAAACCATTTTGGTTCAGTTTGCTAACTAAATGGAGAAGAGAAGAGAATTGGTACTGTCACTCACATTGCCCTTGAATGCACATCAGCACTTAGGCTACTCTCCATATAATTTTATTAAGCCATGTTGTTCTGCAGGCTGTGTCATATATTGTGGCGTCTGGATTAGTCATGAATGACTACTAACACTCATGCCGGTATCTTTTCATAATCATAACAGGGACGTAGCTCTTGCTATAGTTGTAAGTTGTGATCCTAAATTTAAACTTGATGGTGCTAAAATTACAAATGAATTCTGGGTAGTACATGTCGATATGGCACTTGTGAAAACTGAAGATTTGGTACGGAGTCGCAAAAGCAGTAATACTCTCGATAAGGCAGGAAAAAAAGAGTGCATGACCTTCAACCTTTGTACGTGCCTAATATCCTACCTCTATCACAAGCATCATGTCAATGCATTATGTATTAACAGTTCATTTTGTTATTTTCTTTGTAGATTCAAAATATATATGGATGATTATAATGGTGCGTGGCAAGTATACTGCAATGATGACGATGTTCCGGTTCATGATGATGATGATGATGGATGCTCTCTTAGTTAAGTTGTAGGAATGATGTTCCCGTCGGATGATGTTCCCTAGTTAAGTTTAGTTAAGTTGTAGGGATATTGAAAGATGCTTTCTGATTAAGTTTCACTGTCAAGAAAATATTTAGATTATGCATCACATTTTGATGATGTGTCCCCTATAATATCAACCATTGTAATCCAACAGCTTTATCCAATATATGATTTCTTTCTCTTATGAGTATATTCTTTTATTTTTTTCCCACACTTGATATACATAATCATCACCATTATGTTGAGCATTAATTTAACTGTTAGCAATATTATTCACATTATATATGTAACAACACCTGGAGCGTTGAAAATTCATAGTTGCTAGAAATGAGATTTGGATTCTTGTACATTAACCACCAACATATAAAAGTGTTGTGAAGGTCAGCTTTATGCGTTGTACTCTTGCAACGCCCCTTTTACCAACGAACGTATAAGCGTTGCATTATGCGCTAGCAACACTGGATAAGGCTACGCATCCCAAACCGTTGGTAAAGACAGTTACAACGCATATATGGACTTATAGATATGAAAAAATGCGTTGCTATAGGTGGGGTATTGTTGTAGTGATGTCCGTCTTCTTCTTAAAGATCCATTTATCTCAATGGCTTGCCGATCATCGGGCAAGTCCACTAAAGTCCATGCTTTGTTCTGATACATGGATCCTATCTCGGATTTCATGGCTTCTAACCATTTGTCGGAATTTGGGCCCACCATCGCTTCTCCATAGCTCGTAGGTTCATTGTTGTCTAGCAACATGACCTTCAAGACGGGATTACTGTACCACTCTGAAGTAGTACGCATCCTTGTCACCCTACGAGGTACGGTAGTGACTTGATCCAAAACTTCATGATCACTATCATAAGCTTCTACTTCAATTGGTGTAGGCGCCACAGGAACAACTTCCTGTGCCCTACTACACATTTGTTGAAGTGACGGTTCAATAACCTCATCAAGTCTCCACCATCCTCCCACTCAGTTCTCGAGACAAACCTTTCCTTGAGAAAGGACCCGATTCAAGAAACAATCCTATTGCTTTCGGATCTGAATTAGGAGGTATACCCAACTGTTTTGGGTGTTCTATGAAGATGCATTTTATCCGCTTTGGGTTCGAGCTTATCAACCTGAAACCCTTTCACATAAGCGTCGCTGCCCCAAACTTTTAAGAAACGACAACTTAGGTTTCTCCAAACCATAGTTCAAATGGTGTCGTCTCAACGGAATTATGTGGTGCCCTATAAAGTGAGTGCGGTTGTCTCTAATGCCTAACCCATGAACGATACTGGTAATTCGATAAGAGACATCATGGTACGCACCATATCCAATAGGGTGCAACTATGATGTTCGGACACACCATCACACTATGGTGTTCCAGGCGGTATTAATTGTGAAACAATTTCCACAATGTCTTAATTGCGTGCCAAAGCTCGTAACTCAGATACTCATCTCTATGATCATATCATAGACATTTTATCCTCTTTTCACAATGATCTTCAACTTCACTCTGAAATTACTTGAACCATTCAATAATTCAGACTTGTGTTTCATCAAGTAAATATACTCAACATCTACTCGAATCATCTGTGAAGTAAGAACATAACGATATTCACTGCATGCCTCAGCACTCATTGAACTACACACATCAAGATGTGTTACTTCCAACAAGTTGCTATCTTGTTCCATCTTACTGAAAACGAGGCTTTTCAGTCATCTTGCCCATGTGGTATGATTTGCATATCTCAAGTGATTCAAAATCAAGTGAGTCCAAACGATCCATCTGCATGGAGTTTCTTCATGCGTATACACCAATAGACATGGTTCGCATGTCTCAAACTTTTCAAAAACGAGTGAGTCCAAAGATCCATCAACATGGAGCTTCTTCATGCGTTTTATACCAATATGACTTACATGGCAGTGCCACAAGTAAGTGGTACTATCATTACTATCTTATATCTTTTGGCATGAAAATGTGTATCACTACGATCGAGATTTAATAAACCATTCCTTTAGGTGCAAGACCATTGAAGGTATTATTCAAATAAATAGAGTAACCATCATTCTCCTTAAATGAATAACCGTATTGCAATAGACATAATCCAATCATGTCTATGCTCAATGCAAACACCAAATGACAATTATTCAGGTTTAATACTAATCCTGATGGTAGAGGGAGCGTGCGATGTTTGATCACATCAAACTTGGAAACACTTCCAACACATATCGGCAGCTCACCTTTAGCTAGTCTCCGTTTATTCCGTAGATCTTTTATTTCGAGTTACTAACACTTAGCAACCGAACCGGTATCTTAATACCCTGGTGCTACTAGGAGTACTAGTAAAGTACACATTAACATAATGTATATCCAATATACTTCTATCGACCTTGCCAGCCTTCTCATCTACCAAGTATCTAGGGTAATTCTGCTCCAGTGGTTGTTCCCCTTATTATAGAAGCACTTAGTCTCGGGTTTGGGTTCAACCTTGGGTTTCTTCACTAGAGCAGCAGCTGATTTAACGTTTCATGAAGTATCCCTTCTTGCCCTTGCACTTCTTGAAACTAGTGGTTTCACCAACCATCAACAATTGATGCTCCTTCTTGATTTCTACATTCGCGGTGTCAAACATCGCGAATACCTCAAGGATCATCATATCTATCCCTGATATGTTATAGTTCATCACGAAGCTCTAGCAGCTTGGTGGCAATGACTTTGGAGAAACATCACTATCTCATCTGGAAGATCAACTCCCACTCGATTAAAGTGATTGTTGTACTTAGACAGTCTGAGCACAAGCTCAACGATTGAGCTTTTCTCCCTTAGTTTGCAGGCTAAGAAAATCGTCGGAGGTCTCATACCTCTTGACGTGGGCACCAGCCTGAAATCCCAATTTCAGCCCTCGAAACATCTCATATGTTCCGCGATGTTTCGAAAACGTCTTTAGTGCCTCTACTCTAAACCATTTAACTGAACTATCACGTAGTTATCAAAACGTGTATGTCAAATGTTCACAACATCCACAGACGACGTTCGAGGTTCAGCACACCGAGCGGTGCATTAAGGACATAAGCCTTCTACGAAGCAACGATGATAATCCTCAGTTCATGGACCCAGTCCGCATAATTGCTACTATCAACTTTCAACTAAATTTTCTCTAGGAACATATCTAAAACAGTAGAACTAAAGCGTGAGCTATGACATAATTTGCAAAGGGTTTTTGACTATGTTCAGGATAATTAAGTTCATCTAATGAACTCCCACTCAGATAGACATCCCTCTAGTCATCTAAGTGATTACATGATCCAAGTCAACTAGGCTGTGTCCGATCATCACATGAGACGGACTAGTCATCATCGGTGAACATCTTCATGTTGATCGTATCTACTATACGACTCATGCTCGACCTTTCGGTCTCTTGTGTTCCGAGGCCATGTCTGTACATGCTAGGCTCGTCAAGTCAACCTAAGTGTTTCGCATGTGTAAATCTGGCTTACACCCATTGTATGTGAACGTTAGAATCTATCACACCCGATCATCACGTGGTGCTTTGAAACGACGAACTTTCGCAACGGTGCACAGTTAGGGGGAGCACTTTCTTGAAATTTAAATGAGGGATCATCTTATTTACTACCGTCGTTCTAAGCAAATAAGAGGTATAAACATGATAAACATCACATGCAATCAAATAGTGACATGATATGGCCAATATCATTTTGCTCCTTATGATCTCCATCTTCGGGGCTCCATGATCATCATCGTCACCGGCATGACATCATGATCTCCATCATCGTGTCTCCATGAAGTTGTCTCGCCAAATTATTACTTCTACTACTATGGCTACCGGTTAGCAATAAAGTAAAGTAATTACATGGCATTGTTCAATGACACGCAGGTCATACAATAAATAAAGACAACTCCTATGGCTCCTGCCGGTTGTCATACTCATCGACATGCAAGTCGTGATTCCTATTACAAGAACATGATCAATCTCATACATCACATATCATTCATCACATTCTTCTTGGCCATATCACATCACATAGCATACCCTGCAAAAACAAGTTAGACGTCCTCTAATTGTTGTTTGCATGTTTTACGTGGCTGCTATGGGTTTCTAGCAAGAATGTTTCTTACCTACGCAAAAACCACAACGTGATATGTCAATTGCTATTTACCCTTCATAAGGACCCTTTTCATCAAATCCGATCCGACTAAAGTGGGATAGACTGGCACCCGCTAGCCACCTTATGCAACAAGTGCATGTCAGTCGGTGGAACCTGTCTCACGTAAGTATACGTGTAAGGTCGGTCCGGACCGCTTCATCCCACAATGCCGCCGAATCAAGATTGGACTAGTAATGGTAAGCATATTGAACAAAATCAACGCCCACAACTACTTTGCATTCTACTCGTGCAAAGAATCTACGCAATAGACCTAGCTCGTGATGCCACTGTTGGGGAACGTCGCAGAACATCAAAATTTTCCTACGTGTCACCAAGATCTATCTATGGAGAAACCAGCAACGAGGGGAAGGAGAGTGCATCTACATACCCTTGTAGATTGCTAAGCGTAATCATTCAAGAGAACGGGGTTGAAGGAGTCGTACTCATCGTGATCCAAATCACCGGAGATCCTAGTGCCAAACGGACGGCACCTCCACGTTCAACACACGTACAGCCCGGTGACGTCTCCCATGCCTTGGTCCAGCAAGGAGAGAGGGAGAGGCTGAGGAAGATTCCGTCCAGCAGTAGCACAACGGCGTGGTGGTGGTGGAGGAGCGTGGCAATCCTGCAGGGCTTCACCAAGCACCGCGAGATATGAGGAGAAAGAGATGTAGGGCTGCGCCAACAGGTGAAGAACTTCGTGTGTTGGGCTGCTCCTTTGCCTCCACTATATATAGGGGGAGATGTTGGAAATATGCCCTAGATGCAATAATAAAAGTGTTATTATTATATTTCTTTGTTCATGATAATAGTCTTTTATTCATGCTATAACTGTATTATCCGGAAATCGTAATACACGTGTGAATACATAGACCACAACATGTCCCTAGTGAGCCTCTAGTTGACTAGCTCGTTGTGATCAACAGATAGTCATGGTTTCCTGGATATGGACATTGGATGTCGTTGATAACGGGATCACATCATTAGGAGAATGATGTGATGGACAAGACCCAATCCTAAGCCTAGCACAAAGATCGTGGAGTTCGTATGCTAAAGCTTTTCTAATGTCAAGTATCTTTTCCTTAGACCATGAGATTGTGCAACTCCCGGATACCGTAGGAATGCTTTGGGTGTACCAAACGTCACAACGTAACTGGGTGACTATAAAGGTGCATTACAGGTATCTCCGAAAGTGTCTGTTGGGTTGGCACGAATCGAGACTGGGATTTGTCACTCCATGTAAGCGGAGAGGTATCTCTGGGCCCACTCGGTAGGACATCATCATAATGTGCACAATGTGACCAAGGGGTTGATCACGGGATGATGTGTTACGAAACGAGTAAAGAGACTTGCCAGTAACGAGATTGAACAAGGTATCGGTATACCGACGATCGAATCTCGGGCAAGTACAATACCGCTAGACAAAGGGAATTGTATACGGGATCGATTGAGTCCTTGACATCGTGGTTCATCCGATGAGATCATCGTGGAACATGTGGGAGCCAACATGGGTATCCAGATCCCGCTGTTGGTTATTGACCGGAGAACGTCTCGGTCATGTCTGCATGGTTCCCGAACCCGTAGGGTCTACACACTTAAGGTTCGATGACGCTAGGGTTATAAAGGAAGTTTGTATGTGGTTACCGAATGTTGTTCGGAGTCCCGGATGAGATCCCGGACGTCACGAGGAGTTCCGGAATGGTCCGGAGGTAAAGATTTATATACGGGAAGTCCTAGGGCTGGCCGCACCCCTTGGGGTGGGAAACCCTAAAGGGGGCGCAGCCCCCTTCCCCCCTATGTATACTTGAGGTTTTGGGGCTGCCAACACATGAGAACTTCTCCCTCTTGGTGCAGCCCTACCTCTCTCCCTACTCCTCCTCTCCCGTGGTGCTTGGCGAAGCCCTGCTGGATTGCCACGCTCCTCCACCACCACCACGCCGTTGTGCTGCTGTTGGATGGAGTCTTCCTCAACCTCTCCCTCTCTCCTTGCTGGATCAAGGCGTGGGAGACGTCACCGGGCTGTACGTGTGTTGAACGCGGAGGTGCCGTCCGTTCGGCATTAAGATCTCCGGTGATTTGAATCACAACGAGTACGACTCCTTCAACCCCGTTCTCTTGAACGCTTCCGCTTAATGATCTACAAGGGTATGTAGATGCACTCTCCTTCCCTCGTTGCTAGTTTCTCCATAGATAGATCTTGGTGATACGTAGGAAAATTTTGAATTTCTGCTACGTTCACCAACAGGAGAGGGGGCTGTGCCCCCACCTAGGTTTCCACCCCTAGGGGCGGTGGCCAGCCCTAGATCCCATCTAGGGGGCGGCCAAGGGGGGGAGAGGGGGAAAATTGCCCCCCAAGTCAGGTGGAGGCGCCCCCTCCCCAAACCCTAGGCGCCTTGGGCCCTTGTGGGGGGGGGGGCGCACCAGCCCACCTGGGGCTGGTCCCCTCGCACACTTGGCCCATGCAGCCCTCCGGGGATGGTGGCCCCACTTGGTGGACCCCCGGGACCCTCCCGGTGGTCCCGGTACGTTACCGATAAAACCCGAAACTTTTCCGGTGACCAAAATAGGACTTCCCATATATAAATCTTTACCTCCAGACCATTCCGGAACTCCTCGTGACGTCTGTGATCTCATCCGGGACTCCGAACAACATTCAGTAACCACATATAAACTTCCTTTATAACCCTAGCGTCATCGAACCTTAAGTGTGTAGACCCTACGGGTTCGGGAACCATGCAGACATGATCGAGACGTTCTCAGGTCAATAACCAACAGCGGGATCTGGATACCCATGTTGGCTCCCACATGTTCCATGATGATCTCATCGGATGAACCACGATGTCAAGGACTCAATCAATCCCGTATACAATTCCCTTTGTCTAGCGGTATTGTACTTGCCCGAGATTCGATCGTCGGTATTTCGATACCTTGTTCAATCTCATTACCGGCAAGTCTCTTTACTCGTTCCTTAACACATCATCCTGTGATCAACCCCTTGGTCACATTGTGCACATTATGATGATGTCCTACCGAGTGGGCCCAGAGATACCTCTCCGTTACACGGAGTGACAAATCCCAGTCTCGATTCGTGCCAACCCAACAGACACTTTCGGAGATACCCGTAGTGCACCTTTATAGCCACCCAGTTACGTTGTGACGTTTGGTACACCCAAAGCATTCCTACGGTATCCGGGAGTTGCACAATCTCATGGTCTAAGGAAATGATACTTGACATTAGAAAAGCTTTAGCATACGAACTACATGATCTTTGTGCTAGGCTTAGGATTGGGTCTTGTCCATCACATCATTCTCCTAATGATGTGATCCCGTTATCAACGACATCCAATGTCCATGGTCAGGAAACTGTAACCATCTATTGATCAACGAGCTAGTCAACTAGAGGCTTACTAGGGACATGGTGTTGTCTATGTACCCACACATGTATCTGAGTTTCCTATCAATACAATTATAGCATGGATAATAAACGATTATCATGAAAAGGAAATATAATAATAATAACTAATTTATTATTGTCTCTATGGCATATTTCCAACAAAGGTTTATATGGTAGATGTATTAACATGCCTATCAGTCATGTTGGTGACAGACATAGGTTTCACTCAAACCACACGGTGATCAGTACAGCCTGTTATCATGCATGTTTTATGATCTGTTGTAAGGGTACTAATTGGTCTCTTCTGCTGCTTATCAGAGATGGGGGAAAGCAGCCACCGCCGCTCTGCCACACCGCAGTACGAGTTGGATACTTCCGAGTTCTTCAGTATCATACTTGGGACTTCAGTATCATCCATGACGTAGGTATATAAAACGAGAGATCTCCCCTTCACCCATCTCATTATGATATCTGTTGTTTGCTACATCACTCATTGTCCCAAACTGCAGAGGTTGCCTGACAGTTTTATGAACATGCTGGGTGAAGATCCGCCAAATAATGTGAAGCTGCGATAGGCCGGCAGCGGGTTACACAGGCTGTGGGATGTGTAGTTGGTGATCAAGGAGGGCCACATGTACTTGTATCGTGGGTGGGAGAAGTTCTACCATGCCTACGACCTGCGGCTGGGGTACTTCCTTCTCTTCAGGTATGACGACGCCGCCACCATGCTCATCGTGAAGGTGTTCAACGCGACTATGTGTCGCATGCGCTACGCTGACGATGATGATGCCAGTACGTTCTGCCTCTTCTTATTCCTCTACATTTGGCTTTGTCTCACATCGATTGTTAACGGTCATTGTTGCATTTGGACAGGCAATGGGAGCAGCAGCAGCGACACTGGCTACAGCCAAAGCAGCAGTGACTATGGCTGTAGCAAAAGCAACAACGATTCTGGCTTTAGCGAAAGCAGTAGCAATTCTGGCAGCAGCAAAGACAACAAGAAGGATGATCTGGACTGGAGTGCGGGAGAAGAGGAGCAGAGTGGGGATGAGGAGCTGCAGGATGATGATGGGCATCAGGCTGAGGATGACCTAGCGCTGGTGGTGGCTGACCAAGGGCAAGAGATGGTGGTCGCTGACCATGGGCAAGAGATGGTGGTGGCTGACCATGGGCAAGAGATGGAGGTGGCTGAAGATGACCTAGCGATGTTCGTGCCCATCCTGCCTGAAGGTGGCCTCGCGATGGTGGTGGTGCCTGACAATGACCACGCACCGGTGGTGGCGCCGGCGATCCCACAACTGGGTGACATGACCACGCCAATTGTGGTAGAAGACTATATTCCACTGCCTCCACCGCCTCGCCGTTCTTGGCGCATCAGGCTGAGGAAGGAGAAGGAGAAGAACAATGAGAACTGAACTATGGCAGGTATGTCAGATCTCCAAAATGATATATATATATATATACTTAGTTACCTATGTTATCTCTAATATGCTTAGTTTCCTATAGGTTAGCTTCATTTTACCTAAGTTGTCTCTAATATGCTAACTTAGAGCTTATATGCTTAGATTCCTATAGGTTAGCTCCAAAGTTACTTATGTTAGCACAAAATGATCAAGTTTACATAATAAGCTTATAGTCTTCTTCTTATTCTTCTTCTTTTCCAAAATGACATAGGTTAGCTTCATTTTACCTAAGTTGGCTCTAATATGCTAACTTATAGCTTATATGCTTAGTTTCCTATAGGTTAGCTCCAAAATTACTTATGTTAGCACAAAATGATCAAGTTTACATAATAAGCTTATAGTCTTCTTCTTATTCTTCTTATTCTTCTTCTTATTTTTCTTCTAGTATTCTTCTAGTCTTCTTCTTCTCTTCTTCTTCTTCTTCTTCTTCTTCTTCTTCTTCTTCTTCTTCTTCTTCTTCTTCTAACTTCTTGTTTATCATTTTACAGATTTGATTTAATTCACGGAAGCTTGCATGGATGGAGTGCTTCTTTTCCATTTGTGTTTTTATATTGTATTAATGTGAAACTTTTGTGAATTGATGGATAACAGTGTTGGATGAACAATGTGAAACTTTGTAATATGTAACGATGGAACTATGTGTTAGCTATGTATGTATATATGATGAAACTTGTGTGTTGGATATGATTGTTATATGGATGCTTGTAGTATATATATGTGTTGGATATCTCATATGTGAAATAGTGACCTGAGATTAAGAATTTTTTAAAAAAATTTAAAAAAAATTGTTACTAATAGCGCACTACCATGTGATGCGCCATTAGTATAGCAGATACTAGTGGCGCATTGTGGGAAATACTAATGGCGCACTATGTGGTGCGCCATTAGAACACCAGATACTAATGGCGCACCAGTGGTGCGCCATTAGAATTTAATTCTAATGGCATGATGCTAGTGGCGCACCAGTAGTGCGCCATTAGAAGGCAAAACTGGTGCACCACTAGCATGCCTTTTCCTAGTGTTTCTATAAGTTCTGCAGGGCAGTGGTGGCAGTGTTTGGACCGCAGTACTTGCGAACACCCAATGCGGAAGACACTGCTCGGATCCTAGCATAGAATGCAACAAGAGGATTTCCTGGGATGCTTGGAAGCATCGACTGCATGCATTGGAAATGGAAGAACTGTCAATTTGCTTGGCAGGGGTTGTACAAAGGCGCCAAAAGCGGTTGCAGTGTGGTACTTGAGGCAGTGGCCACACAGGACCTCTGGATTTGTCGCTCTTTCTTTGGGATGCCAGGAACTCACAATGACATCAACGTCCCTGCAGTGCTCCCCAGTCTTTGCCAAGCTTGTTGAAGGTCATTCTCCTTCGGTGAACTTCGAGGTCAATGGGCGGCATTACAACAAGGGGTACTATCTAGCTGAGGGCATCTATCCGAGATGGTCGACGTTTATGAAGACCATCTCAAACCCTGTGCCAGGAGGCAAGAACGCCTGGTTTGCGAAGGTTCGGGAGGCTTGCGAGAAGGATGTCGAGCGGGCATTTGGTGTGCTCCAATCTCGATTTGCTGTTGTTCGGTTCCCTGCTCTGACCTGGTCGAAAGATCAAATGTGGGAGATCATAACTTGCTGTGTCATCTTGCACAACATGATCATTGAGAGCGAGCAGGAAGAGCCAGTGTTTGAGACTGAACCATATTACAGGCAGAGTCCTCTTGCCCAAGTTGATCACCAGCTACCGGCAAACTGGACTGACTACCTCAATATACGTCACGAGATCCGAGACCCACAGGTGCATCAAGAACTGCAACACGATCTGGTGGAGCACCTATGGAGGCTCAAGGGCGAGGCCGAGGCGACGCGGGAATGACGTGTGATGAAACTTGATTTTTTATTTGTTAAACTATATAATTTGTATTGAACTATTTGCTGAACTATTTGATTTATGTGATGAAACACACCGAAACACGCCGAAACACGGCGAACCATGCCGAACTATGTGACGAACTAATTGATTTCTATTTGTATGCGAAAATTCACGCCGAAACTGAAGGAAATATGCCTAGAGACAATATTAAAGTTATTTTTATTTCCTTATATCATGATAAATGTTTATTATTCATGCTAGAATTGTATTAACTAGAAACTTAGTACATGTGTGAATACATAGACAAAACATATTGTCCCTAGTATGCCTCTACTTGACTAGCCCGTTTACCAAAGATGGTTGTGTTTCCTAACCATAGACATGTGTTGTCATTTGATGAACATGAGCACATCATTAGTAGAATAATGTGATGGACATGACCCATCTGTTAGCTTAGCATTAGGATCATTTCAGTTTCATTGCTACAGCTCTCTTCATGACTTATACATGTTCCTCAGACTATGAGATATGCAACTCCTGAATATCGGAGGAACACTTTGTGTGCTACCAAACGTTACAACGTAAATGGGTGATTATAAAGGTGCTCTACAGGTGTCTCCGATGGTGTTTGTTGAGTTGGCATAGATCGAGATTAGAATTTGTCACTCTGATTGTCGGAGAGGTATTTCTGGGCCCTCTCGGTAATGCACATCACTATAAGCATTGCAAGCAATGTGACTAATGAGTTAGTTACGGGATGATGCATTACGGAACGAGTAAAGAGACTTGTCGGTAACGAGATTGAACTAGGTATTGAGATATCGATGATCGAATCTCGGGCAAGTAACATACCGATGACAAAAGGAACAACGTATGTTGTTATGCGGTTTGACCGATAAAGATCTTCATACAATATGTAGGAACCAATATGAGCATCCAAGTTCCGCTATTGGTTATTGACCAGAGATGAGTCTCGGTCATGGTTACATAGTTATCGAACCCGTAGGGTCCGCACGCTTAACGTTCTGTGATGATTTGTATTATGAGTTATGTGATTTGATGACCGAAGTTTGTTTGGAGTTTCGGATGAGATCGGGGACATGACGAGGAGTCTCGAAATGGTCGAGACGTAAAGATCGATATATTGAAAGGCTATATTCGGACATCGGAAATGTTCCGAGTGATTCGGGTATTTTCGGAGTACCGGAGGGTTACGGGAATTCGTATTGGGGCTTAATGGGCCATACGGGAAAGGAGAGAAAGGCCTCAAGGCTAGCCGCGCCCCTTCCCTATGGACTGGTCTGAATTGGACTAGGGAAAGGGGACACCTCCTTCCTTCCTTCTCCTTCTCCCTTCCCTTTTTCCTATTCCATGTGGGAGGTGGAATCCTACTAGGACTAGGGAGTCCTAGTAGGACTCCACACTTTGGGCGCGCCCTATGAGGGCCGGCCTCCTTCTCCCTCCATCTTTTATATACGTGGCCAGGGGGCACTGATACGTCTTCAACGTATCTATAATTTTTGATTGTTCCATGCTATTATATTACCCTTTTTGGATGTTTATGGGCTTTATTTTACACATTTATATCATTTTTGGACTAACCTACTAACCGGAGGCCCAGCCCGTATTGCTGTTTTTTTTGCCTATTTCAGTATTTCGAAGAAAAAAGGAATATCAAACGGAGTCCAAACGGAATGAAACCTTCGAAAGCGTGATTTTTGGAACGAACATGATCCAGAGGACTTGGAGTGCAAGTCAAGAAGCAGCCGAGGCGGCCACGAGAGGGTAGGGCGCGCCCCCTGTCTCGTGGGCCCCTCGGGCGGCCATCGACGTACTTCTTCCTCCTATATAAGCCTATGTACCTCGAAAACATCCAGGGAGCCAACGAAACACAATTTCCACCACCATAACCTTATGTATCCGCGAGATCCCATCTTGGAGCCTTCGCCGGCGCTCCGCCGGAGGGGGAATCCGACCACGGAGGGCTTCTACATCAACACCATAGCCCTTCCGATGAGTTGTGAGTAGTTTACCACAGACCTTCGGGTCCATAGTTATTAGCTATATGACTTCTTCTCTCTTTTTGGATCTCAATACAATGTTCTCCCCCTCTCTTGTGGAGATCTATTCGATGTAAACTCTTTTTGCGGTGTGTTTGTCGAGATCCGATGAATTGTGGGTTTATGATCAAGTTTATCTATGAGAAATATTTGAATCTCCTCTGAATTCTTTTATGTATGATTGAGTTATCTTTGCAAGTCTCTTCGAATTATCAGTTTGGTTTGGCCTGCTAGATTGATCTTTCTTGCCATGGGAGAAGTGCTTAGCTTTGGGTTCAAACTTGCGGTGTCCTTACCCAGTGACAGAAAGGGTTGCAAGGCACGTATTGTATTGTTGCCATCGAGGTTAAAAATATGGGGTTTATATCATATTGCATGAGTTTATCCCTCTACATCATGTCATGTTGCTTAATGCGTTACTCTGTTCTTTATGAACTTAATACTCTAGATGCAGGCAGGAGTCGGTCGATGTCTGGAGTAATAGTAGTAGATGCAGGCAGGAGTCGGTCTACTTGTCGTGGACGTGATGCCTATATACATGATCATGCCTAGATAATCTCATAATTATTCACTTTTCTATCAATTGCTTGACAGTAATTTGTTCACACACCATAATACTTATGCTATCTTGAGAGAAGCCTCTAGTGAAACCTATGGCCCCCGGGTCTATCTCTTATCATATTTGCTTCCAATCTACTTTTATTTGCATCTTTACTTTTTGCATCTATATTATAGAATATCAAAAATATATTTATCTTATCATACTATCTCTATTAGATCTCACTTTCGCAAGTGGCCGTGAAGGGATTGACAACCCCTTTATTGTGTTGGTTGCGAGTTCTTTGTTTGTTTGTGTAGGTGCGTGGGACTTTTGAGGAGCCTCCTACTGGATTGATACCTTGGTTCTCAAAAATTGAGGTTAATACTTATGCTACTATTGCTGCATCACCCTTTCCTCTTCAAGGAAAACCAACGCAAGCTCAAGGCGTAGCAGGCACCCCATAGACACACAAATTGATCATTGATCTCTTAGCCGTGTGCAGTGCCCCACTCCACCATAATCCACCTCGGTCATATCGTTGCAGTGCTTAGGCGATGCCCTGCGCCGGTAGCTTCATCATCACCGTCATCACGCCGCCGTGCTGACGAAACTCTCCCTCGACACTATGTTGGATCGTGAGTTCGTGGGACCTCACTAAACCGAACGTGTGCAGCGCGGAGGTGCCGTACTTTCGGTACTAAGATCGATCGGATCGTGAAGACGTACGACTACATCAACCGCGTTGTCATAACGCTTCCGCTTACAGTCTACGAGGGTACGTGGACAACACTCTCCCGCTCGTAGCTATGCATCACCATGATTTTGCGTGTGCGTAGGAAATTTTTGAAATTACTACATTTCCCAACAGAAACATGCCGAACCGCGCCGAATATGGGCTGATTCACGCAGATATCGAGCCTTTTTGGACATAATTGGGCCGAAATAGGCGCTGGAGGCTACATGGGGGGCAACGGCTGGGTGCCGAACCGCCCCCGGCGCCGAGTTTATCGCCGGCTCACCCCAGATTGCTCTTTTTCGACGCCCTGCAGGACCAAACGGCTGGAGATGCTCTGATTAAGGTGTACTCCCTCTGTCCTTGAAAAAGTACACTTCCAACTTTGTTGGAAGGTCAAATTATCACAAAGTTTAACCGAGTTTGTGCAAAAATATATCAATGTTTGTGAAACCAAATAGATATATAATAAAAATATATTTTATCATGAATTTAATACTAGTAGTTTGATGGTATAAATGTTGATGTTTTGTTGTATAAATAAATACGATCAAACATAAAAGGTTTAACTTTTCAATAAAGTTGAAAATACACACTTTTATGTACAGAGGGAGCATGCGGACTACCAAACACATCCATAGCTAACTTGTGCGCGACTTTGTTCGCCAGATCGTCGCACTCAGCTCACAACTCCACGTTCCAGGAAGGAAGTGGAGACAGTGGTCGTGCCTTGCGTCGCGCGGCAACGCTGACCGCACGACTCATGAGATCGACGGTCAATAACAGGAGGACAAATACGTGCCACTCTCCCACTCCGCTTCTTCCGGCGCGTTTCCTCGCGGCGACAAAATCCTACGGTGCCTGCTCGCTTGGTCTTGTACGTCACGGGTGACATGACTTTTCCCCGTGCTCCCCAAGTTGCCTCGATCCTTCTTCTTTTGCTTTAACTTTTCCGCGCCTCAGCTTGCATGCCAAGTCTAGTCTAATCTTCCCGCCGCGCCTCCATCCATCCACCAGGGCGGGCCTATATAAACGGCCGGGCACGCGCCTCAACTCAACCCTCCCACGCAAGTCCCAAAGCAATTTGGAAGCAGCAAGCAGCGCAAGAAGAATTTGTTAGAGAAACTGATATGGCGTCCATGATGGGAGGAGACTTTGTGGAGGCCTACGTGCTCAAGAACGCCTACAAGGAGAAGCTGAGGCGCATGGACCAAGCCGAAGCCGCGGCGGCGGCGCTCGACGGCGCGAAGAGCAGGAAGGACATGGAGGCCGCCGGCGCCGCTGGAGAGAATAAGGCTGCTGTTGGTGGTGGTGCGAGCAGCAGGGGAGGCTTCTTTGGCCTCATCAAGAAGAAGGTGCACCCCAAACCCAAAGCAGCGGCGGCTACTTCCTCTTGATTATATTGCTGTTCTGACATGCCACGAAGTTGTAAGCCACAGCTGCTAGAGCTGCCGCGCCTTTCTTCTAGCTAGGATCAGGAGCGGGTGTGTAGAGTTTGTTGTTTCGATCAGCTTCTCTTGGAAGAGTGTGTGTAAAGCAAGTTCTTTTGTTATTTGGTCAAAAAAAGTTGACAAAAACTAAGCGAAGAGTAATCCTGCATCAATTGAGTTGACCTCCGTTTCTACTTGTCTTGGCTGTTTGGTTCCTCGTTCGTTTGGGCAAAGCGTTTCTGTTCAAGCAAGGTTTTTTATTTTAATTTTCTTTTACGAAAAGAGGGGACTACCCGGCCTCTGCATCAGAACGATGCATACGGCCACCTTTATAAATAAGCAAATAGGTTCAAACTTCTGTTCAAACAAGGTCCCATGCATAAACTGCCCGACTGCATATTGAGCTGAGTTCAGCCACTAAAGGAGATCAAGTTGATTCTCTGTTAGAGCACTATTGCGTTTGGGGCTGATACTATGCCTTCTCGCTCTCTTGTTGTTGTTGTTGATGATGATGATGATCATCATTGTTGGAATTCCACCCTCAATTTAACGATTGGTAATCATTATTATTATTATTATTATTATTATTATTATTATTATTATTAAAACCTACAGTTTTGTCTCCCGCAAAAGAAAAGAAAAACTATAGCTTTCTAACAACTTGTCTTGCTCTCGATTGGCGTGTATCGAGTGATATTTGATCATACCCCGAAGAGAAGGCCGGGTGCATGCTCGTTGTATTTGTATTTCTTTAATGCTTTATTTTGTGACAATAAAATCCACTCTTCGTAAAAAAAAGGTGATGTTTAATAATAATGACAAGGACATCAATATTGGCAGCTACAGTAGACGGCAAGAACTTAAATGAAGACGATGATGCGCTATCGTGTCCTTGTCAGAAATTGGCACATCAGCTAAAAAGTATGATTGCATTATCAATATGAAGGTGGGGTGCCTATGAAGTTTTTTATGAAAAGGGGGTTTCTCCGGCCTCTGCATCAGAATGATGCATACGGCCAACTTAACTAATAAGCAAATAGGTTCAACAAAGGTCTTAAAGACTCAACAAAAAGGAAAAAAAGCTCACAGAGAGCATAAAAAATAAGTAGACATAAAGCCACAACCGGCTGGCATAAGAAAGATAGGAAAACTAATTGCTTATCCTATTACATGACCGTCATCCAAACCGATTGAAAATAGCCCGTGCTACCATCTCCCACCGGATAGATCCAGTAACCAAAACGCTCCCTGGCCTTCATCGGAGTGAGTAGCGATCACATACGGATCAACGCAGTGACTCGGAAGATAACCTGCAAAAAATAAATATTTGTTGTTCTGTTAAAAATCAAATCATTTCTGCAGTTTCAGACTGCCCACAATAAAGCACATACTCCTAGGCGAATGTGTCTGGCTGTTTCGGAATCTATCCCGTTAAGCCACGTCCCAAATAACGTGCTGACAGAATTCGAGGGAGTAATGTTAAAGGCTATGTGAACCGTCCGCCATAATTTTTTTTGCCAACGGGCAGCCAAGAAAGAGGTGTTTCATAGATTCATCCCGATCACAAATATTACACCTTGTAGGTCCTGTCCAGTTGCGCTTTACCAGATTGTTCTTAGTTAAAATGACTTAGTTAATATATTTTTTGGAACCGATGACTTGGTTAATATGAAGGCGAGGTGCCTATGAAGTATGTTTACTTGTAATATCAACATCAAAGGTTGAGATTGCTAATCAGACCCGCCGTCTGGTAAATTGGCATATCAACTAATCGGATATTGCTCCCCACACAAAAATAAAAGCTAAACAGATATTGCTAGAATTAATTGATGAATTTGACAACTCAAGGTCACAAGAATGGGACGCTCGGGCACCCCCGCCATGGAGGACCCGGGCCATGATGGCCCACCTGACCTCACATAAGTTTCTCCCCATCCGCTCGTCAGTCCAAACCCTAGCCATTTCATTCCCCTTCCGTCTAATCCCCTCCGCCACCCAAGCTTATCTTCGCCTCCTTCCGACCGTCTCCGGCATGGCGGGCAGCGGATCCGAGTCTCAGCTTCAGATCCGTCGACCCCGAACTAATCCCACGCGGCCCCGAGGAGGAGATGGCCGTCTGGCTTGCGCTCTGCCGTGTCTTGGAGGAGGCCCGTGCACGGCTGCGCTAGGAAATCGATTGCGTCCGCCCAAATGGCACATGAATCCGGCGCTAGGCCAGCTGTAGTTGCCTCGCCGGAGGCCATGCGGTCTGTCTGGCGTCCGAACGCGTTGGCGGACGTGCAACCCCTCCGTTGGCGCGCCGATATTCAGGACGCACCATCGTCCCACGAGGCCATGGCACGGCGTGCCCGCCGTGCAAGGCACCGGGCGCGGGAGGCGGCGGAAGCCCTCGCGGCGGCGGACGTCGGCGAGGTGGAGTCCGTCATGGGGCATCAGTCCGGGCAACGCAACCGTATCGTGGTGGACGTCGGCGGCTCATCCCCGGATGGATTCGTCATTGATCTGACATCCACCGGCACCATTTGGGTTTCGGGCTCCGACTAGGAAGAGTAGGGCATGCGAGATGGCAACGCCTCGAGTCCCATGAGTCAGCTCGTGTCCTATGCCCTACTTTACTTTGCTGGTGACCGGACCAACACTTTGAGGAGCGCAGCCGGCCGCTGGACATGGCCAGGGCGGAGCCGGGCGAGCGGGGAGCGTAATCGGACGAGCTTCGCTTAGATTAGATTTTACGTTGCATGTAATAATATGGATTTGAGGTATCTAGATGTGAAATGCACTTTTTAAGGTGTGACCGGTGCCAAGTCCGGCTTTAGATGCTCTAATCTCCCACGCTTTCTATCTCCAACTCCAACCCATCGTCACGCATGACCTTCGATAAGATCAAGACGTCTGCCTCGTGCCATATGTGAGCAGCAAGGAGTTACCATTTCCTTTCAGCTGACATCGTGTTTGGACATATCAGGCACGACGAAGCATTGAAGCGTACGCGTGTCCGTCGATTGGCATGCAGCGGCCAACGCTTGCTGTCATATTTGACACACCGGTGCCGGACAAGCATGCTGACACAGCCGGATCTGCGCACCATGCTGAAAAATGATTTGCTGCCTAGCTACTTCCTTGACATTTCCAGGACAGTGCATTTTTTTTCCAGGACAGTGCATCACACGTTGACATTAGAATGTTTGGCAGTTGCAGCTATAGCCAAAGCAAAGTCAGCTTATACCTGTGTATCACATGCTTAAGCTGTGGAGAGGATGTCTCCAGAAGTGGCTTATTTATGATGCCTTGCAGGCAGAATTGGAAAAGAGAGCCACTTCCGTACGTATCTTCACACTCGAAAGTCCACGATCACAACAGCTCAGAAGTGAAGCTATTATGCAATGGTGCGAAAAGGAGAGATAGTGTGCATCAAAAGTCTGCGGAGAAGATCAAGATGGTTACACCAGCTTAAGTTGTGATACAGAATACGTGATGGTATACATCGACCAAATTCTTCAAGTCCAATCCTTCACTACACAAGTACATTCACTATAATACAAGTATATCAACCAAAAAGTCTAAGGTGGGAAGACGTATGTCCACCCATCCGCCAACGCTTCTCCAGCGGCGCGACTATTGGAAGATCCTTCGTCGAAAGTCCACGATCACAAGCTCAGAAGCAGGGCCGGTCCTGGGAAGGGGCGAACGGGGCGGCCGCCCCGGGCCCCCAAAAGTCACGGGGCCCCTCCCAGGTATACGTACGTACGTATATACAGGTCTTCGATCGGGAAAAACTGAAACTAATCTTCTCTCACGTCTCAGCGCTCCTCGCTCAGCTTCTGGCCGATCGCCCGATCACTACTAGCCTGGAAAGTAAAGACATGTTGGGCCTGGCCCATGTTTGTACGTAGTCACGTGGAATCCGGAGATAGGAAAAGGAATCGTTGGATTGATTTACTCCTGTAAACTTTGGATCGATTGTTCCCTGCCCTTTTTTCCTGTTTGTCTAATCTCTTCGACTCTGCCTCCTCACGAACGACGCGGCGACTGCGGCAGGTACATCTGGTCACGCCCTCTTCCCTCACATGATCTTTGTCCTATTTCTTTTCTTTCTAATCCTAATTTCCAATTTCTCGATCGATCGAACAGCTTAACAGGGACTGACGAATTGTTTTCAGGGCAGTTGAATCACTGTGCCCACGTTGCCGATTAGATTACAGTGAGAAGGTACTAATTAGGCCCTAGCAGTTTCTCATTATATTAGATGATTTTTGGTACTTTATCTAATATTTTAATTTTTAGTTAGCTTTGCGCGAATTTTGAAAGCTAATTGTTCCTTTGAATTTGAGCAGGGTCATGTCAAGTTTCGGTAAAAAGTATCCATCCGGAAGTCAAAAAAGAAAAAAGAAGAAGGAGGCAGATGAGGAGAAAGATGCATTGAGTGGATCTCTTTTTAAATATTACTAGAAGATTCCCCGCGCGTTGCTGCGGAACAATTTGTGGCAGACATTTTATTATATAAATAATCAGCAAAAAAAGAAGATATAATATAGACTCAATGGGCTCTGCAGTCTAGCAAGATGTTCACAAAGACTAAGTGACGATTCATAACATGTTCAAAATAATTTTGCTCAATAGCACAATGCGTATGCAAGAATTAACTCCACAGCCAATGACTGAATCACAACACTAACTATCAGACATGTGTATGAACAATTCAATGATCTCTAAATCCCTGATGCTAACTGTACTTCTCAATGACAAAAGTGAAGCACTGACGATACTGGACTAAATCAGTGAGAGGAAGTTTTTGACAAAAATGACATGGTTTGCTGATCATTCCAACTCGGGGTGCCTAGCTCCACCAAAACTCGAAGAATCAACGAATAATAAGTAGTGTGGATCTGCTTAGTAATAATCACCTGAATGACATTATCAGACTCTGCTTAACAACGTGATAACGAAATTGCGCTGTCACCATTTCACTGTATACCAATTGATTCTGACTTGTTTTATCGAGAGCCCATGATGCCAGTAGGTCCTGTGTAGACTGAACAAAAAGAAAGACAAAACAGATTGGAAGTACTGTGTCACCAGATCAATCTGATTAAAATTGATGTCCATACACCTCTATTTTGGGCTTGATTATCCTTGCAGTAGATTTGGATTGCTGGCTGCAGAACGCATATATGCTAAGAAGATTTTTAAGGCTTGGGAAAGAGGAACTCATGGTTGAAGGCGTGTTAATGGATGACAAAGGTTGAGCTGTACCTCTCCAAATGGAAGATTGAACTTGAATACTTGATAGAAGACTGCAGATGGACGGCAGTTGGCAACCGAACAAATCTCGTTTCACCGGAACTCCCCACATGTCGACGGTCACCAGTTGATCCCCCATCCCAGCCGGAGGGACGCGCCCGACGGGACTCAGAGGCCGGGTGGCGAGGACACAGGCCGCCGCTGCTTCCAGTGGTCGCGCTACGTGGATGTGCGACTTAAGCCGCAGCAAACTCAGAATCTGCAGCCGCAGCACGTTAGAATGGTGGGAATCATATTCTTATGTTGTCTTACGTGCTGAAATAAAAATAAGGCCGCATGCCATGTGTTTATCCAATTCAAATAAATTTCAGAGATGAGATTTGTATCGACTAACAGTAACAGGAGCAGCATGAGTCCTATGGACGGCGAGGCTAATTTGTGAGATTCTATTACCTGCTCATGGTCGATGTCCTCGGCACTGTCGAAGGAAAGAAAGTAGCGGGACTTATTCTTAATCCAGCGGCATCATCCAGGGTCGGTACCGCAACTTCCTCCATGGAGCGCGTACACAACGACATGAAGGCACATCCCCATGAAGCGCTTTGCCGATGCTTAAGCTTCGATCACCCTGTTCAAAACGGTGGTGGTAAGGGCATGGTGATGCTTCGATGGGTGTCGGTTGGGACTCCAAATTCGTCAGTCCAGGCATCCAGCAAACTGATTTTTCGAGCGAAAAACCTAGATCAAGGGTGTTGGTTATGTGGAAGACTACAGGAATGAAGCAGATCCGTTCCTTAAAAGGGAGATGAATAACTCCATCCATTATTAATGTTTGCTTAGTGGAGAAGAAGAAGAAGAGGATCTGATGTAAAATATGAAGAGAGCCGTGCAAAATCAATCGGCTCAGTAGGAACGGGAAAAAAATTCTGTGCGGACGGGTTGCAGACCCCTCGCTGTGCATACCCTGTGTGAGATGATGCCACGTGGTCCACCTCGCCATCCGACGATTCGCTGCTCATCCGCTCGCTTCCTTGGTTCTCTCGGCTCAAGCGCCCCTACGTTCGGCTCCAAAACTGCCCATCTACGTGCGGTCCCGGCTTCCGTCAATTACGCAGCGATTGAATCCGAACAGATACGGGTAGCTTCTGCTTTTTCGGTGCAGCGGCGATTAGATCATGAATTTTTCATGGTCGAGCGACCGGAACACTGTCCTCTACGCGATTGGATTAGCGGCCAGTTCGCTGGCTCGACGCTCACTGGAGCGGACGGAACGGTAACCATCTCCGCCGCGTGCCCAACGCGTCCTCTCCCTCCCATAACCGGATCGGGCCGGAGTAACAGCCGCGGCCGCCACAGGTCGTGCTGCAGCAGTCTGATCGGCATCTCAGAGTGGAGAAGGTTGGGAGTGGCCATGGCGGAATCTGACACCGTCGCCTCCAAGGACGACCATGGTGGTTCTTCTTCTGGCTTGCAGCACATAAACATTAAACCTCGTTGATGAGAACAATTGCTCCTCCACCTTGTATCTTTCGATGTCTATGATGTCGCACGCCACGACATGTACTATGGATCTGCCACGAGTCATGTCAGCAGGAGGACACGGCCACCATGACAGGAGAAGGAGGCCAGCAAGATGACGCGTTCAGTCCTGACTTCAACTGAAGTTTAGGGCTAAACAAAAAAATTAGCATCCTCGCTGTGGTTGAATAGCAAATGAGAGAAACTAGAGAAACAATTATAAATTTTTAACTACAGATTTATGAAGACATCCAGATAACAGATGCAGACTTTTTTTTGCACGAAATCAAAAGACATTCCATTAGCTATTATTTACATCATTTGGTCCTTACAATCTCAGTACCAGCAGGAACCTATATCATGTTTGGCTGATTTTGGCAGAACATGAGATGCTTCCTTACATGACATATCTACATGACAAAAGCTACACGACAAATTTCAGGCTTTTACATATGATATGATCAATAATGATGCTAGTATCGAATCTGTCTTGCTTTGCGCTCTTCATCTTGATGATCGACGACAAGCAATCTGATGGTATTACCATTTTCTGAAAACATGCTTGTGCTGCAAAGTTCAGAGCATGTCTTATAGCTAAACGTTCAGCTAGTTGCATATTTTTCCACTTGATCAACATTGCCCCTTCTGGCTACTTGTACAGATCCTAAGTGATCTCTTATTCCATCTTCTCCAATGGTTTCCTCTCAGCCTCCTTTTCTCCAATGCTAAAGTTGTTCCGATTGTTCCGATTTCTTCTGCAAAGAATGAATTATCAAGTTTGTTCAGTTAGACAGTGAAGTATGCATGTGGTATCTATGACATCGCAAGATCGCAACTTGACAAGTGAAACACATGGAGGAGACTTGGTCGAGGGTGAGACAATCCTTTGTGTTGCTATTATTTACATCATCAAGGTTGTTCTGCTGACACCTACGATTCCTGATAACTTAGGTACTAAACATACTGAACAGTGATTAATCAACGGTTTGGTCACCACTTCCTGACACCTACAATTAGGTTATCCGTAGGTATTAAACATAACGAATAGCTTAGGTACTGACCACTTCCTGACACCTACAATTAGGTTCAGGGTACTGAACATCTGATTATGTTCAGCTTAGATAATGAACATAAACCTGAACAGCTACGATTCCTGACAGCTTGGTCACCACTTCCACTAGAACGAAATAGATGGACACTGGAAACCAAAAACAATGAACATGAGAAAAGGGAGCAGCTGCGAGCAGAAGAAAAAGGGAATTGAAGACGTACCCGCGTCGTCTGGCTGGCAGCCAAACTCCTGCTATCCCGTGCCGGACAAGGGGCAAGAGTGGGACTAAGGAGATAACGGCGGAAGCACAAGATCGGCCGGTGGCGAACGATAGAGACAACTACGACGGCGGTGGCGGCAACTGCGACAAGGGATGCGGCGGCGCTTGAGCTGATTGCAGTCCAGATGGGTAGGGATCGTGTGCTTAGTCCAGCCGAGCCGAAGCTTTAGAGGCTGCGGGGCAGTTTTGGAGCCGAACGTAGGGGCGCTTGAGCCGAGAGAACCAAGGAAGCGAGCGGATGAGCAGCGAATCGTCGGATGGCGAGGTGGACCACGTGGCATCATCTCACACAGGGTATGCACAGCGAGGGGTCTGCAACCCGTCCGCACAGAATTTTTTTCCGTAGGAACGGGGGAGTAATTGGGGAGACGACAGGATGCGGCGCCAGACCAGGAGCTCATATATTTCTTTGTAGAAAACAATGGCGCTAAGTGGGCTTTTCTGACATATATAGTAGATGGACCAATATGCAGGCCACATGGGCCACACGGAAATTGAAGCGTACTTGCACAGCCCAACTAAAATAGATCGAGACGGAGGTAGGTAGCCAGCGGGGGAGCTCCTATACGCCGCTCTCTGCGGCAAACAGCTGCAGTTTCGCATAGGGAGGTCTCTTCTTGGGCCGGCCCATGAACGAAA